>NC_090450.1:689436228-689743728 GCF_031143425.1 Pleurodeles waltl
CACTCTGTCGCTCGCGTTGTTGCGGACATGGCATTTATATCCCAGTATTGGCTTATAGATTCATTCAATGTTTCGGCGAATGCCTGGTCCTGTAGTGCTTCCGCCTGGAACCGCCAGGTGGGGATAGCCTGGCGTGATCTACCCCAATTCAGTGTTACTCTCAGTGGTGCGTGATCCGACAGAGTCTTTGCTAAATATTCCGACTCGCTGACCAGTGCCCCTATGTCTCGGGTGCCCCATATTATATCTATTCTGGTGTGGGTGTTGTGTGGTGCTGAGTAGAATGAGTATTCCCTTTGCTGTGGGTGACCTAGTCACCATATGTCGTGTAGTCTCATTACGCTTGCCCAGTTCTGTAGGGGACCTGTGGGTTTCCTGTTTGTTAGTGAGCTCGCTTGGGTACGAGATCTATCCAATGTTGCAGATGGTGTGCTGTTGAAGTCGCTGCCCCAGAGGGCCAGGGCCATGGGGTGGGACAGTAATGTTGGAGTAAGGGTGCTGAGAAATCCCGTAGTCCCACTGTTTGGAGAATATATGCCGACCACTGCTATTTGCCTGCCGTCTAGTCTGCCTTCCACTACCACGTATCTTCCTCCTTGGTCAATTTTATGTGTCAATAATAGGAATGGGACTCCCGCCGCTATGCAGACCAGCACCCCCCCTCGCGTAGGCCGAGTACGTTGTGCCTATCAGTAGCCCTCCCCATTTCGTGCGCAGGTCACGTAAGTCCCCTTCTAGCATATGTGTCTCTTGTAGTATGGCAATGTGCACTCCTAGTCGCTTTAGCTGTGCGTGTACTCTGGTCCGCTTGCTCAGTGCCCCCAAGCCCCTAACATTCCATGTCACTATAATATACTGGTTTTTATTATTTTTACCGGGAGACATCATACAAAGTTTTGGGGATAAGTCTCTGCGCTTAAGATCTGAGCTTTGGTATTGGCCCACCTGGTCACTACCCTTCTGTAGCTGCTATTTGTTAAATGTAGCGAGTGCAGCTGTTTATTTTGTGTTTTGAGTGATTCCGATATATACATTACTGCTAAACTACAAACCCCAACTCCCCTTGATGGATCCCCGTTACTACTTACAACTAGTATGAAACTACTAAACCTGAAAACACATGAACTAACCCGTATCCGGTTGGATTTGCATATTGGGGTTCTCATATCTTCCAGATGTGGCTCTTATAAGGGGCTCACATCTTTCCGCAGACTTAGGCCCTCATTCTGACCCTGGCGGTCGGTGATAAAGCGGCGGCCAACCCGCCAACAGGCCGGCGGTCCAAAATATGCAATTCTGACCCTGGCGGGAACCGCCAACACAGCCCGCCGCATTAACACTCCGCCCGCCACGGCGGAACAAACAAACAGCGCGGCGGTCCCCGCCAACAGCCAGGCGGCAGACAATGTACCGCCCACCCTATCACGACCCACCAATCCGCCACCTTTTCCGGGGATGGAGCACCGCCGATAAAAACACGGCGGAAACAGACTACGAACGGGAAAACGCTCACCTCCACATACTCCACGCGAGATTCCGGCAGTATGGAACCCGAGTTGCAGGTCATCCCCGCACTCCTATACCTGCTCCTGTACCAGGAGCACGCCCGGCGGCGCGGAAGACATCGGTGAGTACTGCACCTACGACACAGGGGAGGGAAAAGATTACCGGCACACACCCACCCACCCACACCCACTACAACACACACATCAGTGCATTCCCACAGATCACTGTCACAACCCACAAACCCCCCCCTTCCGAAATAATGCAAAGACCAAAAGAAGAGATCTCAAACGGGCAGATATATTGAAAAATGGACAGCAGTAATCCAAATAAATAAATAAACTATGTACAAAATATATACAGCTACTAAATGTAGTCCAACCACTGTCCGTGGACCACAGGGGTCCTGAGCAAAGGGGCAAGGCCCAGTCCCACGACAAGAACTCCACGGAGAGAACACTGCAGGGGCATCAGAAAGAAAAAAGGACAGGCACCTCAGGGGGAAGGGAAGGGGGGGCACCTCAGCCACTTGAGTACACGACTCCAGATCCACGAGGGGACTCCATGACCATTTGCCATCCTGGGGAGAGCAAAGCCACAGTCCAAACAGTCCATACAGTGGGTGGCCTGCCCACTGGGCCATCCTGGGGAGAGCAAAGCCACAGTCCAAACAGTCCATACAGTGGGTGGCCTGCCCACTGGGCCATCCTGGGGAGAGCAAAGCCACAGTCCAAACAGTCCATAACAGACTCCACTGCCACTGGAGGAGGCATGTTGGCCAGAGGACATCCTGCAGCCCTGCCCGAGACAGATCCTGCCCTGCCACGTCTGCCAAAGGGCCAGCGGTTCCTGCCTGGAAGGGCCCAGTTCAGCGGTTCTTGCCTTGAAGGGCCCAGTTCAGCGGTTCTTGAGACGGCGGTCCCCAGCGGAGCGGAGCTGGAGACGGCGGGGCCCAGTTCAGCGGTTCTTGCCTTGAAGGGCCCAGTTCAGCGGTTCTTGAGACGGCGGTCCCCAGCGGAGCGGTGCTGGAGACGGCGGGGCCCAGTTCAGCGGTTCTTGCCTTGAAGGGCCCAGTTCAGCGGTTCTTGCCTTGAAGGGCCCAGTTCAGCGGTTCTTGAGACGGCGGTCCCCAGCGGAGCGGTGCTGGAGACGGCGGGGCCCTGTTCAGCGGTTCTTGCCTTGAAGGGCCCAGTTCAGCGGTTCTTGAGACGGCGGTCCCCAGCGGAGCGGAGCTGGAGACGGCGGGGCCCAGTTCAGCGGTTCTTGCCTTGAAGGGCCCAGTTCAGCGGTTCTTGAGACGGCGGTCCCCAGCGGAGCGGTGCTGGAGACGGCGGGGCCCAGTTCAGCGGTTCTTGCCTTGAAGGGCCCAGTTCAGCGGTTCTTGCCTTGATGGGCCCAGTTCAGCGGTTCTTGAGACGGCGGTCCCCAGCGGAGCGGTGCTGGAGACGGCGGCGATTCTATGGCCAACTGCTCATTGCCTGGTGGTGCCCTCCTGGGCAGCGGGGATGGTGCTCCTTCAATGCCCACCTGGGCTGTGGGTGGTGGGGCCCTCCTGGCCAGCTGGGCTGGGTCCTCCCTGGGCAGCGGCTATGGGGGTGGTGGGCTCTCCCGGGGCAGCTGTGCCGGTTCCTCCCGGGGCAGCGGCTATGGGGGTTGCGGGCTCCTCCTGGGCAGCTGTGACGGGTCCTCCATGGGCAGCAGGCCTGCTGCCTGACTTCTCCGCCTTGCTGCCCTTGCCCTCCTTAGTCGGGAGTCTGTGGCCCTTTCCTCCCTTTGGAGCTGTGGCTGTTGACGGTGGCTGGCTAGTGTCCTGGGGGGATATCGAATCCGGGCTCCGGCGGCAGCCCTTCCGCCTTCTGCTCCTCTTCCGAGGGGGTGGGCTGGCTGTCCCCTTGCTGCTGGGCGAAGATCCAGACCTGCGGGCTGGTGGGCTCCAATACCCCTGCACCCTTGTCAAGGGGGCTGCAGGGCTGGTGGTGGCTGAGGTGCTCTTTTTACCCCGACGAGAAGGAGGGGGGGGCTCAGGGTCAGGAAAGAAGGTAGCAGTAGAGAGATAGATTTTCTTGGGACAATGGATAGTGGTAGGTACAGTGGGTATGGGAGTGGAGGGAGAGGATGTGGTTGTAGGCGAGACAAGTTTGCTGTCTTTGGGTGCAGGTGCAGGAGCGGGAGGCTGTCGTGAGGTGGATGGCTGTTGGGTGGGTGGGTGGCTGCGTTTGTGTGGTGTGGAAGAGGGGGTGACAGACACAGTGGGAGAGGACACAGGGGACGTGTAAATGGCAGTGGGGGTGGTGACTGCACATGTGCGGACTGTACTGGAGGGTGTGCTGGTGGTGGAAACACTGGATGATGGTGAGGTGAATGAAGGTGTGAGTGTAGACGTCACAGGGAGGGAGGAGGGAGACGAGGAGGTGGGGGTCACAGAGGTGGTAGTGACTGTTGGCATGTCTGCATCGGAATGTTGCTTGTGTGAATGTCTGCGTGATCTGTGGTGCTTATGTTTGGATGAGCTGCTCTTGGGTGTTGAGGTGTGTGCAGGCTGGTCTGATGGTGTGGGTGGGACAGGCAGAGGAACAGGAGACTGGGAGGAGGGAGTTAGTAGAGGGAGGCAGGAGACAGGGACAATGGCTGCCGTCAGTGCTGAGGCCAGAGCCTGGAACGATCGCTGATGGGCAGCCTGACCCGAATGAATGCCCTCCAGGTACGCATTGCTGCGATGAACCTCCCTCTCCACCCCCTGGATGTCATTCAAAAGGGTAGTCTGCCCAACAATGAGCGTTCGGAGGAGGTCAATGACCTCCTCACTGAGGGCAGCGGGGGTAACAGGGGCAGGGCCTGAGGTGCCTGGGGCGAAGGAGATGCCCGGCTTCCTGGCAGAGCGGGCACGGGGCGAACGCTGAGGGGCTGCTGGGAGGGCGGAGATGGTGCGCTGGGTGGCGGCTGTACCTGTAATGGCGGGGGGCACGGATGGTGCCACCCCCGCAAGGGAGCTCCCTTCCGAGGACGTGTCCGTGTCGCTGCAGGGTCCAGTCGTCCCCGTTGTGGAGCTCCCCTCGCCCTCCGTCTCACTGGTCCAGTCAGACTCTGTGGCATGGCCCTCCTGGGCCATGTGAGATGCAGCTCCCTCCTGCCCCGAAACAACTTCTCCTCCGCCTGATGATGCTGATGCACACAAGCACAGAAAGACAAACAAAAAGGGGGGGGGGGAGAGAGAAATAAAGAGATTTTGAGTACATGGATCACCGGTACAGTTAGCGGACATGACAGACACAGATGCCCCCTGCACTAAGTTGCGCACTTGGGGTCCGCTACGCATTCCGTGGAACATGCCCTACACGCCTAGAGTTGACAACTGCACCCATGGATGACACGGCCCAGGGATGGCTGTACTGACACACTACTGAGGGTGGTGGCTGGTGACACAGGGGCTTACGGGGGTGCCCAGCCTACAGATATCGCCCTGGCCTAGGGGGACCCCCAGCCCTCCTCCCCCACCCAGACACCTCCACTGCGCGACAACAGAGTAGATAATGCTTGTACTCACCCCCTTGTGTCTGCTGTGCTGCCCTCACGCGCCCATCGAAATCAGGGTAGGCCACCGCCAGGATCCGGAACATCAGGGGGGTCAGTTGACGGCAGGCACCCCGCCTACGTTGGGAGGCCATCCCCAGCAGAGACTCGGCGGTCTTCTTGGTCCCGCGGCGGATGTCCTCCCACCTCTTGCGGCAGTGGGTGCCCCGTCGATGGTGGGCCCCCAGGGTCCGGACTTCCTTGGCGATGGCACGCCAAATCCCGATCTCATGGGCGCGGACCTATGTGACACGTACAGGGAGGGAGAAATACCACGTTCAAGTTTGTCTGCATTTTCGTTGCCAGTGGCCCAACGCCCCCCATCCCCGCCAGGCCCCCCGCCAGGCCCCCCGTCAGGCCCCCCGCCAGGCCCAACATGCCCCCCATCCCCGCCAGGCCCCCCGCCAGGCCCCCCGCCAGGCCCAACATGCCCCCCATCCCCGCCAGGCCCCCCGCAAGCCCCAACATGCCCCCCATCCCCGCCAGGCCCAACATGCCCCCCATCCCCGCCAGGCCCCCCGCCAGCCCCAACATGCCCCCCATCCCCGCCAGGCCCCCCGCCAGGCCCAACATGCCCCCCATCCCCGCCAGGCCCCCCGCCAGGCCCCCCTGCAGGCCCAACATGCCCCCCATCCCCGCCAGGCCCCCCGCCAGCCCCAACATGCCCCCCATCCCCGCCAGGCCCCCAAGCCAGCCAGTGGCCCCAAATCCATATAGAATTAAACTCACTTGTTGGTCTGGAGGACCGTAGAGTAGCGCATACTGGGGGAGGACCCCATCCACAAGTTTCTCCAACTCCTCTCCAGTGAAGGCAGGGGCCCTTTCCCCAGTCGCAGCAGCCATTGTCCCTTCCAGACCGAGGTCACAGCAACACTTGCAGTATAGGTCCTCTCCTGTGAAAGTTCAAGTCGCAAGTGGATAAGTAGATAGGAAATGGCGGTCACGTCCGCGGCGGTGCGTACCGCGGCGGTGCGTACCGCCACCGCCGGCGCCCTTCGCCATTGGCTCCTGAAACCCATAGGCTTCAATGTTAACCAATGCGGCTTCGCGCCGCGGTCTTCGACCGCCGACCGCCGCGGTGTGCCACGCCAGCGCATTGACCTCACATCCCATTGTCACACTTCACAGGTCAGGCAGCCGCCATTTCGAGGGTCCACATGGCTCAATTTCAACTGCGTCACACAGGCCTAGGCCTTGCATAGCCACTCAGACACGCCATTCACTGCATAGAGAATCGTTTACTGTGCAAGCTGTGAGTACGTACCTGTGGGTTGCTTGACTCTGTGCTCCATGTTGTCCTTCCTAGGCACCGTCCGCTGGGTTTGGCGAGGAGACGGATGAATCCTCGCGTGTACCGACCGCTGGTGGACCTGTCGACAATGGAAGAACGCCACATTATCCTGACCTACCGGCTTGACCGTGCCACTATACATGAACTGTGTGCCCAGCTGGAGCCCGACCTGATGTCCCCCATCCGCCAACCCACAGGGATTCCCCCTCTGGTGCAGGTCCTGTCAGTACTCCATTTCTTGGCAAGTGGGTCATTTCAGACAACAGTGGGAATTGCTTCTGGGATGTCTCAGCCCATGTTTTCGAAGGTGTTATCCAGAGTGTTGTCTGCCCTGATGAAATACGTGAGGAGCTACATCATTTTCCCTGAGGTGGGCGAATTGGCTACAGTGAAGGGTGATTTCTACGCCCTTGGACATATTCCCAACGTCATTGGTGCCATTGATGGGACCCATGTGGCTTTGGTTCCCCCAAGAGACAGGGAGCAGGTGTACAGGAACAGAAAAAGTTACCATTCCATGAACATCCAGGTGGTGTGTTTGGCTGACCAGTACATCTCGCATGTAAATGCCAAATTCCCAGGGTCAGTGCATGACGCCTACATCCTGAGGAATAGCAGCATCCCTTACGTGATGGAACAGCTAGAGAGACACCGTGTATGGCTATTGGGGGACTCTGGGTACCCCAACCTGTCGTGGCTACTGACCCCAGTAAGGAATCCCCGGACCAGGGCAGAGGAACGGTACAATGAGGCCCAGGGGCGTACTAGGAGGGTGATCGAACGCACCTTTGGCCTCCTAAAGGCCAGGTTTCGGTGCCTGCATATGACAGGGGGATCCCTAATGTACTCACCTAAGAAGGTGTGTCACATCATCGTGGCCTGCTGCATGCTTCACAACCTGGCTTTGCGCCGCCAGGTGCCTTTCCTGCAGGAGGATGGTCGAGACGGTGGTGTTGTGGCAGCTGTGGAACCTGTGGAGAGTGACGAGGAGGAAGACGACGGGGCTGAAACAAACAACAGGGACAGAATCATTGAACAGTACTTCCAATAGGACACAGGTAACAATTCAAACATAATTTAGTAAATGTGAACTACTCTCCTGCATCTCTGCTGCCTGTCTATTTGCCCCAGTGTATGATGACTGAGTTGTGGCTTTTCCCTCCCTATTTCAGATCTGGGGTCCCCACTACGAGTCCTGTGCTTCGTTTCCCCATGGACTACAGCTTTGTGGCAGCTGTTTGTTGACTTCACTATGTACAAGGACATATTTGCAATGTCATGTCAATTACAATATTTTGAAATCACAGCCAGACTCCAGATAGTTTTGTGCAAAATAGGTGTTTATTTCAGTGCTCAAAATGGGATGGGTGGTTTCAAGTGGGTGGGGGCTATGGTGAAGGAATGTCCATGGCAGAGTCCAGAGTAACAGTCACACAGGTGCATTGTCCAGAGGCCTGTGGAGAGATGGAGCATGGGCAGTTCAAGGATGGACAGGGTGACAATGTGGGACAGTGGGCTGACATCAGGTGGTATCCTTTGCTGGCGGGGGTCTTGACATCCTACTCTGTCTTCTTGCGAGATCTCAGGGCCCTCTTGCGGGGTGGATCTTCTCCTGCAGGAGGTGGGGGTCTGGTGGGCTGCTGTTGTGCGGGGGCCTCCTGTCCACTAGCGCCGGCGGAGGTGGTTGGCTGTTCTTGGTCCAGGCTAGTGGCAGGGGCCCTTTGTTGTTGTTGAGTGTCCGTCCTGGTGTTGATGAGGTCCTGCAGCAGCCCTACCATGGTAACCAGGGTGGAGGTGAGGGCTCTGATGTCCTCCCTGTACCCCCGATAGTGTTCCTCCTGCAGTACCTGGATCTCCTGGAACCGGGCCAGTACCGTCGCCATCGTCTCCTGGGAGCGGTTGTATGCTCCCATGATGGTGGTGAGGGCCTCGTGGAGAGTGGGTTCCCTGGGCCCGTCCCCCCCCCTGTCGCACAGCTGCCCTCCGAGTTGCCCTGTTTCCCTGGGCCTCTGCCCCCTGGCCGGTGTGCCCACTACCACTGCCCCCAGGTCCCTGTTGTTGTTGGGGTGGTGGGTTATCCTGGGTGCCCTGTAGTGGTAGACACACCGCAGATTGACGCGCCCTGGAGACAGAGGCATGGGCCCGCTGGGTGGGAGCTGTGCTGGTGTTCCCAGAGGGGTTTGGGTCTGTAGTGGCCTGTGCCTGTGTGAGGGGAACCGACTGTCCAGAGGTCCCCGATGGTCCGGGCTGGTCATCAGTGTCCAGGTCGACAGAGCTGCTGTCATCGCTGACGGCCTCTTGGGTGGGGGGTGTGGAGAATTCTGGGCCCTCCGTGGCGGTGTGTTGACGGTCGGGTCCTGCAGGGGTATAGAGGTATGGTTATAGTTTCAATGTGTGGCTTATGGGTGTATCTGTGGGTTCCCGTGTCCCCAAGTGCTGGCATTCGTGTGTGGGGGCTTTGGTGAGGGTGGCTTGTGGGGGGGATGTGTATATGCATTGGGCATGCTTTGGTGATGGGTGTCCATGCTTAGTGGACGCATGCAGGCCTAGGTTTTGGGATGTGTGGGTTGTGATGGTGAGACATTGGCAGGGAATAGGTGTGCTGGGGGTGGGGGTGAGGATGGTGGTGGGGGTGAGGATGGTGGTGGGGGTGAGGATGGGGGTGGGGGTGAGGGTGGAGTTCGAGGATGGGGGTGAGGGTTGGGGTATGATTTGGCATGCAGGTGGGGGGGAAGCAGTAGTGAAGCTTCAACTTACCAGTATCCATTCCTCCGCCGACTCCTGCGAGGCCGTCAGGATGCAGGATGTTCAAGACTTCCTCCTCCCATGCTGTAAATTGTGGGGGTTGAGGTGGGGGTCCTCCGCCAGTCTTCTGCACGGCGATGTTGTGCCTGGATACCATGGAACGCACCTTCCCCCATAGGTCGTTCCATCGCTTCCTGATGTCTTCCCGATTTCTGGGGTGCTGTCCCACAGCGTTGACCCTGTCGACAATCCTCTGCCATAGCTCCGTCCTCCGGGCAATGCTGGTGTATTGGACCTGTGTGCCGAAGAGCTGGGGCTCTACCCGAACGATTTCCTCCACCATGACCCTGAGTTCTTCGTCTGAGAAGCGGGGGTGTCTTTGGGGTGCCATGGAGTGGTGTGTATGATGTGTGGGGTGGAGTATGTGTAGTTAAGTGTGTTGAGTGTGGTGGTGTGTGTTGTTTTGTGTGTGGATATTGTGTGGGTGATGGTGTAGTGTGCCTCTGTGTGATGGTATTCTGTGATCGCTGATGTGTCTCTCAGTGCTTCTTTCTGAATTTTTGGTCGTAGGGGTTTGTGGGTGATGTGGGTGTGTGTTTTATATTGTATTGTGTGTGTGGGAGTGGTGTGTGTATGTGTATCAGGTGTGTGGAATTAAAATCGTCCAATGTGGCTGAGTTTTGTTCGTTTGTGTGTATTCTGACCGCGGCGGTGTGTACCGCCAATGGAAAACCGCGTTTGAAAGACCGCCGCGTGGATTCGTGGGTCGTAATGGCATGGGCGTATTTCTGTTGGCGTGACGGTGGAGGTTTGGTCACCTCCACTTTTCCGCCGACCGCTGGTCTGGCGGTCTGTTGTGGCTGTCGGATTTTCGGAGGTTTGGCTGCTGCGGGTCAGAATGACCGTGGCGGGTTACCGCGACCGCGGCGGAATTATGGAGGATTTCTGACCGGCGGTAGGCGCCTTTTACCGCCGAGGTCAGAATGACCACCTTAGTCTGCTAATACCATTGGGCACCCCTCGGGACGTGAGACCATTCCCTCCAGCACCGCTCCGCCACTCACAGTCCGCCCCCTGCGCAGCCCCTATAAATTAGCTTTACTATTATATCAAAGATACACATTGCCGGAGGCGCATTCACTCCGGTCCTCGACGGCGCCGCAGAGTCCCTGGAGGACTTCGGATTTCGAGCATCATTAAAGCCGGCGGGCCAACGAAGTAGGTATATGCGACTTAAAGTTTGTCTGCGGACCTGGGGGTGACCTTTGGCCCACCAAACTCTCCAGTTATTGTAGATGTGGAACTGGGCGTGTTGGATTCCGAGCCCTGCTCTGGGGGTGTCCTAGCAGTTGCAAAGTTGCTTTGCATGTGTAGAGGCGTCTCTTTCAGCACTCTTGCTCTTTCTTCTGCCGCCTGCCAGTCATTGGGCTGGCCCCTAGCGCGTCTCTTGGATCGCTTCCTTGAAGCAGAAGTTTGACATTCCTCATCCCCTTCCGCCTCTTCCCGCGGGCGAGCTAGGCCCTTGGCATGCAGCCATGTCCAAGCATCTTCGGGATTGGTGAATATGTGGGTGCGGTCCTCCGCTACTACCCTTAGTTTCGCCGGGAAGAGCAAGGCATATTTTATGTTATGTTCTCGCAGGCGTTGTTTAATTTTAACGTAGGAGTTGCGTTGATTCTGCACCTCCTGTGTGAAGTCTGGGTATGCGTTAATAGTCGAGTCCTCGTACTTGAATGGGCCTTTGTTGCGAAATTGTTGTAGTATTGCATCCTGGTCTCTATGATTCAGGAATCTGGCGATCAGCGGTCTAGGTGGCTGACCAGGGGCCGGGGGTCTGCCCGGTATTCTATATGCCCTTTCCACTGAGAAAAACTTGGATGGAGCCCCATTTAACACATCCTTGATTAGCCACTGCTCCAGGAGAATTTCCGATTCTGTTTGCCGCATGCTTTCTGGAAAACCCAGGAATCGTACGTTATTGCGGCACGCCCTGCTCTCCATTTCTTCCGATCTTCTCCATAGCACCTTCAGCTCTGCGTCCATGCGCTGGATCTGTTTTTGGTTACCTTGGGCCATTGGGGTTAAGTCGGATATTTCATCTTCAGTCATTTTCACTCGCTCGGCTAGATTCCGGTGGTCTACGCGCAGGAGATTCAAGTCTTGTGCAACTGCATCGATTCTGTTTTCTAGAGATGATTAAGGGGGTCATTCTGACCTCGGCGGTAAAAGCCGCTTACCGCCGGTCAGAAGGCCGCCACAATACCGCCGCGGTCAGCCGCCACGGACATTCTGACCCACAACTGCAAAACCTCCGAAAATCCGCCCTCCACTGCAGTCCGCCACATCAGCGGCCAGCGGTAAACTGGAGAAGACCAAACCTCCACCGCCACGCCAACAGAAATACGCCCATCCCATTATGACCCACAAATCCACGCGGCGGTCATTCAACCGCGGTATTCCATTGGCGGTACACACCGCCGCGGTCAAAATACACACACCTTTACAAACCCCTACCACATTGGACAATTTGAAAGGCACACACCTGAAACACATACACACACCACTCCCACACATCCAATACCATATAAAACACACACCCACATCACCCACAAACCCCTACCAACAAAAACCAGAGACGAAGGAGAGAGAGACACATCAGAGAATAGAAAGCCAGACACACAGAGGCACACCACAACATCACACACACTACATAGAAGCACAAAGCACCACACACCAACACACACATCATCACATACACCACCCCACACCTCATACACACCACCCCATGGCACCACAAAGGCACCCACGCTTTTCGGACCAAGAACTCCGGGTCATGGTGGAGGAGATCATAAGAGTGGAACCCCAGCTCTTCGGCTCACAGGTCCAGCACACCACCGTAGCGAGGAAGGCGGAGCTCTGGCAGCGGATCGTGGACAGGGTCAACGCGGTGGGACAGCATCCCAGAAATCGAGAGGACATCCGCAAACGATGGAACGACCTACGGGGGAAGGTGCGCTCGATGGTCTCGCGACACAACATCGCAGTGCAGAAGACTGGCGGGGGACCCCCACCCACTCCACCCGAATTCACAACATGGGAGCAAGAGGTACTCAACATCCTGCATCCTGATGGCCTCGCTGGAGTACACGGAGGAATGGACTCTGGTAAGTACAAGGCCAACCACTTCACCCCCCCCCCCCCAGCATGCTAACCCCCACCCTCACCCCCAACCCCCCAGCACACATCCTCCCTGAGAATGTCTCCCCAGCACAACCCACCCAACACCAACCCCTGCATGCCAAACCCAAACTATGGACACCCATCACCTAAGCATGACCACTGCACATACCCATCCCCCCCCCCCCCCCCACAAAACACCCTCACAACACCTCCCCCAAGGGAATGCCAGCACTGGGGGACAAGGGCACCCATAAAAAGCAAGCTAATGCACACACAGAAACAATAACCATACCCTCTTACCCCATGCAGGACCCGAACGACAACACACCGGTCAGGAGGGACCAGAAATGTCCATCCCACCCCCGGAACAGGCCCCTAGTGATGACAGCAGCTCTGTTGACCTGGAACCTGACGACCAGCCCGGACCATCGGGGACCTCTGGGCAGTCGGTTCCCCTCACCCAGACACAGGCCACTGCAGACCCAACCCCCTCTGGGAACAACAGCACAGCTCCCACCCAGCGGGCCCATGCCTCTGTCTCTAGGACAGGTCAAGCAGCGGTGTGTCTACCACTACAGGGCCCCCAGGGTAACCCACCAACCCAACAACAACAGGGACCTGGGGGCAGTGGGAGTGGGCACACCGTCCAGGGGACAGAGGCCCAGGGAAACAGGGCAACTCGGAGGGCTGCTGTGCGACATGGGGGGGGAGGAGAGGCCCAGGGAACCCACTCTCCAAGAGGCCCTCACCACCATCATGGCAGCCTACCACCGCTCACAAGAGACGATGGCGACGGTACTGGCCAGGTTCCAGGAGATCCAGGCACAGCAGGAGCAACGCTACATGGGGTTCAGCGACCAACTCAGCAACATCTCAACCGCTATGGGGAGCATAGTCCAGGCCCTGAACCGTATAGAGGACACGTTTCGGGACCATGTGGCATCACACAGGGCCCCTGTCACTAGCCAGGAACAGGAACAGCCTACCACCTCCGCCGGCGCTAGTGGACAGGAGGCCCCACCACAACGACAGCCCACCAGAACCCCACCTCCTGCTGAACAACAACCGCCCCGCAAAAGGAGCCTGAGATAAAAAAAAACGACAGAGTAGGATGTCAAGTCCCCCGCCAGCATCACATACCCCCTGAAGTCCTCCCACTGTTCCACATTGCCACCCTGTCAAACCTTGAACTGCCCCTGCTCCATCCTGCCACAGGCATATGGACAATGCACCTGTGAGACTGAGAACTGGACTCCGCCATGGACATTACTCCACCCCCACCCATCACTGTTTCACTATCATGTACCGATATCTATGCACTAATAATAAATCACACATTGCACTGAAATCAATCAGGACTCAGCCTGTCTTATTTACAAATGTATGACACATTACATATCAATTACGTATTATTAACATTGTGAATTACACATACCGAGGTAACTTAGCATTAGTCCATGGGCCAACCAAGCCGAGGTCACGCAGTGGCTCATACAGCACAGAAAAGGGAAGGGAAAATCAAACATCATGTTTATAGGTCTGGGGGGAAATCGACAAAGTTGAGATGCAGGAGGCTTTCAGGAAATGTAAAATGGCATGGGTGATTATTACCTGTGTGCTACTGGAAATACTGTTCTATTACTCTGTTGTCTGTGTCGTCCTCTGAGTCTTCCTCCTCTTCACTCTCCGCAGGCTCCACAGCTGCTTCAACACCACCATCTGCACCATCCTCCTGCAGGAAAGGAACCTGACGTCGCAATGCCAGATTGTGAAGCATACAGCAGGCCACGATGATGTGGCACACCTTCTTTGGTGAGTACATCAGGGATCCCCCAGTCATATGCAGGCACCTAAACCTGGCCTTCAGGAGGCCAAAGGTCCTTTCGATGATCCTCCGAGTTCACCCATGGGCCTCATTGTACCGTTCCTCTGCCCTGGTCCGGGGATTCCTCACTGGGGTCAGTAGCCAAGGCAGGTTGGGGTAACCAGAGTCACCTATTAGCCACACACGTTGTCTCTGTAGCTGCTCCATCACATAGGGGATGCTGCCATTTCGCATCACATACGCGTCATGCACTGACCCTGGGAACTTGGCATTTACATGGGAGATGTACTGGTCAGCCAAACAGACCACCTGGACATTCATCGAATGATAACTTTTTCTGTTTCGGTACACCTGCTCATCGTCTTTTGGGGGCACCAAAGCCACATGGGTCCCATCAATGGCACCAATGATGTTGGGGATATGTCCCAGGGCATAGAAATCACCCTTCACTGTAGGCAAGTCACCCTCCTCTGGGAAAATGATGTAGCTCCGCATGAGTTTCATCAGGGCAGACAACACTCTGCTCAAAATCTTTGAAAACATAGGCTGAGACATTCCAGATGACATGGCCACTGTGGTCTGGAATGACCCAGTTGCCAAAAAATGGAGGACTGACAAAACCTGCACCAGAGGGGGAATCCCTGTGGGTTGGCGGATGGGGGACATCAGGGCTGGCTCCAGCTGGGCACACAGTTCATGGATAGTGGCACGGTCAAGTCTGTATCGAAGTATTATATGGTGTTCTTCCATTGTCGACAGGTCCACCAGCGGTCGGTACACGCGAGGATTCCTCCTTCTCATCGCAAGTCCCAGCGGACGGTGCCTAGGAAGGACAACATGGAGCACAGAGTCAGGCAAACCACAGGTACGTACAGACACCTTGCACAGTTAAAGAATGGCAATCGGTTGAAAGGCGTGTATGTGTGGCAATGCAAGGCCTAGGCCTGTGTGTCGCAGTCAAAATTAAGCCATGTAGGCCCTTGAAATGGCGGCTGCCTGACCTGTGAAGTGGGACAATGGGATGTGAGGTCAATGCGCTGGCGGGGCACACCGTGGCGGTAGGCGGTCGAAGACCGCAGCGCAAAGCCGCATTGGTTAACATTGAACCCTATGGGTTTCAGGAGCCAATGACGATGTGCGCCGGCGGTCGCGGTACGCACCGCCGCGGGCGTGACCGCCATTTTCTATCTGATTAATCACTCGAGACCTGATCATCCACAGGAGAGGACCTATACTGCAAGTGCTGCTGTGACCTCGGTCTGGAAGATACAATGGCTGCTGCGACTGGGGAAAGGGCCCCTGCCTTCACGTCTGAAGAGTTGGAGAAGCTCGTGGATGGGGTCCTCCCCCAGTATGCGCTACTCTACGTTCCTCCAGACCAACAAGTGAGTACACCGGGTGCACATGGAATGGGCTATGCCTGTGTGGATTGGGGTGGATGTAAGTTGGTGGGGTGGGGGGCGAATGAGGAGTGCAACGCCCGACAGATGAAAGCATGTCCCATATGGCAAAGTTGGTGGGGGGGTCCAATCACATCTAACATGCAGGTCATTGATGATTTCCTCCTTTCCACCCTGTACATGTCAAATAGGTCAGCGCCCATCAGAAGATCGAGATTTGGCGTGCCATCGCCAAGGAAGTCCGGAACTTGGGGGTCCACAACAGACGGGGCACCCACTGCCGCAAGAGGTGGGAGGACATCCGCCGCGGAACAAGGAAGACCGCAGAAACACTGCTGGGGATGGCCTCCCAACCTAGGAGGGGTGCCAGTCGCACCATGACCCCCCTGATGTCCCGGATCCTGGCGGTGGCCTACCCTGAATTGGATGGGCGCCTTAAGACATCACAGCAGACACAAGGGGGTGAGTATCAGCACATTCTCCTATCTTTCTACGCAGTGGAGGCGTCTGGGTGGGGGAGGAGGGCTGTGGGTGACATTAGGCCAGGGCGCTTTCTGTAATGTAGTCCTCTCCCTTAGGCATGGCCCTGTGCCCCCGGCCCCCACCTCTGTAGGGTGACAAGTACAGCCATTGAAGGTCCAGCATCTCCCATGTGCGCGTTTGACGTCTCTTGGCCTGTTGTCCTAGTCAGTAGTACTGAGTAGTGTACCCCGAATGTGCGGCTTAGTGCATTAGGCTCCTGTGTCTGTCCTCTCCGCCAACGGTGTTGACATTGCATGCACTCAACCTGGGCTTCTTTTTTCTCCCCCCACCCTTTCTCTTCATCTTCTTGTGCATGTGTGCCTTAGCATCATCAGGCGGAGGAGATTTGGCATCGGAGCACGAGGGAGCTGCAGGACACAAGGCCCCGGTGGGCCCAGGAACAGACACCGAGGGCACCAGTGATCCGGAGGGCGAGGGGAGCACCACGACGGGGACCGCTGGTGAGAGCAGCGACAGCGACACGTCCTCGGATGGGAGCTCCCTAGCGGTGGCGGCAACATCCGGGCCCCCCGCCTCTACAGGTACAGCCGCCACCCAGCGCACCAGCACCGCCCTCCCAGCAGCCCCTCAGCCTACCCTCCGTGCCCGCTCGCCCAGGAAGGCGCGCGTCTCCTTCGCCCCAGGCACCTCAGCCCCTGCCCCTGTTGCCCCTGCTGCCCTCAGTGCGGAGCTCATTGACCTGGTGAGGACGCTCATTGTTGGGCAGACGACCCTTTTGAATGCCATCCAGGGGGTGCAAAGGGAGGTGCAACAGAGCAATGCGTACCTGGAGGGCATTCATTCGGGTCAGGCTGCCCATCAACGAGCGTTCACTGCTCTGGCCTCAGCACTGACGGCAGCCATTGTCCCTGTTTCCAGCCTCCCTCTTCTTACTGCCTCCAGCCTTTCTCTGTCTCCTGTTCCTCAGCCTATCCCATCCACACCATCAGACCAGCCTGCACACACCTCAACACCCAAGAGCAGCTCATCCAAACACAAGCACCACAGATCCCACAAACACTCACCCAAGCAACACCCAGATGCAGACATTCCAACAGTCACAACCACCTCTGTGTCCCCCTCCTCCTCGTCTCCCTCCTCCCTCCCTGTGACGTCTACACTCACACCTGCATGCACCCCAACATCAGCCAGTGCTTCCATCACCACCTCACCCTCTAGTACAGTCCACACTCGTGCAGTCACCACCCCCACTGCCATTTACACGTCCCCTGTGTCCTCTCCCACTGTGTCTGTCACCCCCTCTTCCAAGACACACAAACGCAGGCAGCCACCCACCCAACAGACATCCACCTCACGACAGCCTACAGCACCAGCACCTTCACCCAATGACAGCACACCTGACTCTCCTACAACCACCTCCTCTTCCTCCACTTCCATCTCCACTTCTCCTACCCTTTACCTTGGCCCTAAAAAACTTTTCCTGGCTAATCTTGACCTCTTTCCCTCCGATGAGCTCCCCCCTCCATCTGCAAAGAGTCCCAAGAGCACCGCAGCCACCACCAGCCCAGCTTCGGGTGTCACTGTTGTGCATGGGTTCTGGAGCCCACCCTTTGCCAGCAGTGACACATCGATCAGCAGCAAGGACACGTCCAGCCCCCCCCCCCGGCAAGAGGACCCGCAAAAACAAGGGCCGCCGTGCGAGGACCGACAGGGCTGCCCCCAAGGAGCAATGTGCGGCCACTTCACCACCCACACCATCTAGGGGAGGCAAGGGCCCGAGAGCCCCATCAAAGGAGCGGAAGGGCAGCAGGAGCGTGGAGAAGGTGGACCCCACATGTCACATCCCAGCTGGGAAGGAGGACACTAAGGAGGCCAGGAGTCCGTCCCCGAAAGGTCCAGAAACGTCACGGTCCGAGGGCGACTGAGCAGGGAGTCCAGGCCAGGTCTGGCTCCCTTGACCTGCTGGATGAGCACCGCTGAACAGGGCCCGCGGTGCAGAAGAGCACCGCTGAACAGGGCCCGCCGAGGAGAAGAGCACCCCTGAACAGGGCCCGCCGTGGAGAAGAGCACCGCTGAACAGGGCCCGCCGTGGAGAAGAGCACCGCTGAACAGGGCCCGCTGTGGAGAAGAGCACCGCTGAACAGGGCCCGCGGTGCAGAAGAGCACCGCTGAACAGGGCCCCGCCGTGAAGATAGGCACCGCTGAACAGGGCCCGCCGTGGAGAAGAGCACCGCTGAACAGGGCCCCGCCGTGAAGATAGGCACCGCTGAAGCGGGCCCCGCCGTGCAGAAGAGCACCGCTGAACAGGGCCCGCCGTGGAGAAGAGCACCGCTGAACAGGGCCCGCCGTGGAGAAGAGCACCGCTGAACAGGGCCCCGCCGTGAAGATAGGCACCGCTGAACAGGGCCCGCCGTGGAGAAGAGCACCGCTGAACAGGGCCCGCGGTGCAGAAGAGCACCGCTGAACAGGGCCCGCCGTGGAGAAGAGCACCGCTGAACAGGGCCCGCCGTGGAGAAGAGCACCGCTGAACAGGGCCCGCCGTGGAGAAGAGCACCGCTGAACAGGGCCCGCCGTGGAGAAGAGCACTGCTGAACAGGGCCCCGCCGTGAAGATAGGCACCGCTGAACAGGGCCCGCCGTGGAGAAGAGCACCGCTGAACAGGGCCCGCGGTGCAGAAGAGCACCGCTGAACAGGGCCCGCCGTGGAGAAGAGCACCGCTGAACAGGGCCCGCCGTGGAGAAGAGCACCGCTGAACAGGGCCCCGCCGTGGAGAAGAGCACCGCTGAACAGGGCCCCGCCTTGAAGATAGGCACCGCTGAACAGGGCCCGCCGTGGAGAAGAGCACCGCTGAACAGGGCCCGCGGTGCAGAAGAGCACCGCTGAACAGGGCCCGCCGTGAGGATAGGCACCGCTGAAGAGGGCCCCGCCGTCTCAGGCACCGCTCCGCTGGGCCCTTCCTGTCAAGCACCGCTCCGCTGGGCCCTTCTTCTTAAGCACCGCTCCGCTGGGCCCTTCTTCTCAAGCACCGCTCCGCTGGGCCCCGCCGTCTCAAGCACCGCTCCGTTGGGCCCTTCATCTCAGGCACCGCTCCGCTGGGCCCCGCCGTCTCAAGCACCGCTCCGCTGGGCCCCGCCGTCTCAAGCACCGCTCCGCTGGGCCCGTCATCTCAAGCACCGCTCCGCTGGGCCCCGCCGTCTCAAGCACCGCTCCGCTGGGCCCTTCCTGTCAAGCACCGCTCCGCTGGGCCCTTCTTCTCAAGCACCGCTCCGCTGGGCCCCGCCGGCTCAAGCACCGCTCCGTTGGGCCCTTCATCTCAGGCACCGCTCCGCTGGGCCTGTCATCTCAAGCACCGCTCCGCTGGGCCCCGCCGTCTCAAGCACCGCTCCGCTGGGCCCCGCCGTCTCAAGCACCGCTCCGCTGGGCCCTTCCTGTCAAGCACCGCTCCGCTGGGCCCTTCTTCTCAAGCACCGCTCCGCTGGGCCCCGCCGTCTCAAGCACCGCTCCGCTGGGCCCCGCCGTCTCAAGCACCGCTCCGTTGGGCCCTTCATCTCAGACACCGCTCCGCTGGGCCCGTCATCTCAAGCACCGCTCCGCTGGGCCCTTCTTCTCAAGCACCGCTCCGCTGGGCCCCGCCATCTCAAGCACCGCTCCGCTGGGCACCGCCGTCTCAATCACTGTTTATGGTTCACTGTGCCCACCATGCCTCCTCCTTGACCAGTGGAGACTGTCATCCACCTGATGGACTGCGGCTTTGCACTCCCCAGGATGGTACAGTGGGCAGCCCACCCACTGTAGAGACATTGAGAGACTGTGGCTTTGCACTCCCCAGGATGGTACAGTGGGCAGCCCACCCACTGTAGAGACATTGAGAGACTGTGGCTTTGCACTCCCCAGGATGGTACAGTGGGCATGGTGGCTCCTCGTGGATCTGGCGTTGTGGACTCATGTGGCTGTGGTGCCCCCCCCTTCCCTTCCCCCTGAGGTGCCTGTAGTTTTTACATCTGATGCCCCTGCAGTGTTCTCTCCAAAGGACTCAGGTCTCCTGTGTGGGCTTTGCCCTTGTTTCTCAAAACTTTGGCCCACGGACATGATGAATTCGTAGGATGTGCAGGACTTGTTACTTCAGTTATACACTGATGTGTATGTCATTTGTTTTCTTGTGAATATCTTTAATGGTTGTACGATAATTTTCAGGAGCTTTTTGGTACATAAATATTTATTCCAAATTTGATTATGTCCTAGCATTTTTCAGGGGTGTTTGGGTGGTGTCACTGTGACTTGTTGCTCTGCATTGGTGTGTACATAGTTGGGGGGGGGTCGCATATGTGTGTGCCCGTAACCTTTCGTCCTCCCCCCTCCCGTGTGTCGTAGGTGCAGTACTCACCGTTGTCGTCTGCGCCGGACTTCGTACTCGTGGTAGATGAGAAGGTAGACGAGAGCAGGTAGGATGTTTAATTCGGGTTCCATGCTGTCCTCCTTCCTCCTGGAGTGCGTAGTGGTGAGCGTTTTCCCGTCCGTAGTCTGTTTCCGCCGTGTTTTTATCGGCGGTGCTCCCGCCCCGGAAAAGGTGGCGGATTGGTGAGTTGTGATAGTGTGGGCGGTACATTGTCTGCCGCCTGGCTGTTGGCGGTGACCGCCGCGCTGTTTGTTTGTACCGCCGTGGCGGGCGGAGTGTTAAAGTGGCTGTCTGTGTTGGCGGTTCCCGCCAGGGTCAGAATTCCATGTTTTTTACCGCCAGCCTGTTGGCGGATTGGCCGCCGCTTTAACACCGACCGCCAGGGTTAGAATCACCCCCTAAGTGTCCAAAATCGCCTGTAATACTGTCTCAAACTGATCAGAGTGCGACATGAGAGTGTTTTCCAGTGACTGTAGGGACGGGCTGGATTGCTGGTCAATGGGTGTTGATCCATGGGTGCTACGGTCCAGATTCTTGGCTGACTTGGCTCTGCCGGCCATTTTGGCTGCCCCGGGGTTACCTTGCGTGCAGTTGTTTCACACTATTTGGCGCTTTCGATTCGGCAACTTAGCCTTTTGCTTTGTGTCCTCGATATGGTGTGCGCATTTGGTGCTGGGGGGGTGAGATTGGCCAACAGTGTCGAGGAAAAGTTTATTCTTGTTGTTGCGTGACCGGTGCCTGTGGTAGTGTGGTTACTGATAGATGCAACGGCCGCCGAGCCCCGCATCGGTCCATCGTTGAGTCCCCATGAGACTATACGTGATGCCCCTAGAGGGGGAAATGTAACGTGTCAGCCGGAATAAAGTGCTCTCGCCCTCAGGGGTGGCAGGGGGCCCGGTGTCAGGAGTGCCCCCGGTGGAGAGAGGGGGTGCAGTCGACGACCGAGGTGGGTTGCGCAGCCTGGAGAGTTCGAGAAGGGGAGCGGATGCCCGGGGCAGCGGGCAGGCACTGCGTTGGCGCAGGGAAGTTAGATGCTTGCTGCACATATACAGTCCGTGGGGCCCAGGCGCGGTCCGAGCTTTCACGGCTCGTGCCAGCCGTCGGCGCTGTGCGGGCTATCTAGGCAAAGTCTGTAGGGGCCTGCGGTGCGCACTGGGCATGAGCCCTCCACTAGGTTCCAACGCTGTTTGCCTCCACTTTGAGGGGCACAGGTCTGTTGTGGGAATAATGAGGCAGTGGGGGGCCAGCTACCCCCTCCAGATCGCCCCCCTTACCACGATGTGCTGGCTTGTGGATGTGCTCCTTTGCTCCCTTACAGTCCTCCAGCTGCAGTGTTCTTTAATCCTAGGCAGGAGTGCCCTTACTGCCCAGCAGGATGAGCCTTTTCAGGGCCGCCGCGGCAATGCCCAAGATGGTGCCTCGGCGTCCTGGACCAGTCCCCGCACGAACCTCGCGCCGGCTGCCTGCCGCGCTGCGAGGGTGCAGGACACCGCTCCCGGGTCCCGGCCCGCTCCGACCTGGACCCGGTTGGTGGCCCGAAGTCAGTGGGCGCGCTCGTGGTGCACCAGCGGCCGCGTTGGGGGCAAGCTGGCGGCGGTTGCGCCCGAGTGAAGGCGCGGACGGAACTGCCGTAGCAGCTCCACGCGCCGATCGCCACGTTCGGGGCGAGTTCCTCGCGGCCGGTTTCCAGCGCCGCTCGCCCAGTTCAATTCACGTCGGGCCCCCAGCGAGTGCTCCGACCTGCCCCGGGCAGGCCACTGCCTCGAGTGTGGCCGCGGGGTCCCGAGGGGCGCCCTTCAGGATGGTTTGGTTGAGCCCGGGACGGAGCGCTCGGTTCAAGCGACCATCCCGGACGCCATTTTAGCTCCTCCCCCAAAATATAACAGGTATATTGTGTGTCTTACACTACATATAATGGGTGTACATCATAATGACTACCACGCCTCATAGTCCCCAGAGGGGGTAATATTCGACCCTTATGGAGTCAAGCTGTCTAATACCAGTATACGACCATGCAATACTGACAACTGATCACAAATAAAAAATAGCATAGCAAGGCAGTGATTAGGCTGACCACTCATGTCATGGAGCTTTTTAGTGGCCACGTGATAGCATTCTTTTGTATTATTTGACAGACCTAGAAATAAACCAAGTCTTATTGAATTATAGTTACAGTGAAGTTTGCCACACTTCAAGTAAGTTAAGATTGTGTGTGTTATGGACCACAGCATGGTTTATGCCCTAAGAAGAGGTGTTTTCACACGCCATTGGATGCATGACACATATATACCATGGGAGATATTGTTACCACAAACCGGTTTCAATATATGAATTATAGTTACAGTGAATTTTGATGCACTTCGAGTAAGTTGAGATTGTGGGTGTATGGACCTAGCATGGTTTACTTCCTCATGAGAGATGTTTTCACACGCCATTGGATGCATGACACATATATACCATGGGAGATATTGTTACCAGGAACCGGTTTCAATATATGTATAGGATACTGCATCACTATGCATGAATGGATAAAAAGGAGGAATTGGTGTCTGACTCTGTAAACACTCAGCTACGGTAGAGTGTCACCTCGCAGGGTTGTGTAATGTTGTCATGTACAGACAGTGGGCTCCTATTGGCATGGTGTATCCACATGATAACCACCTAATGACTTTTGGACATACTCCACCATGGCGAGGAGGTGTTTTTAGTAATAACTAGGAGCATATCTGACCATTGATATAGTGGCATATCGATTCTTAGGTTGTTGTGACCTTTGCAGATGCCCTAGTTTTGATAGGGCATGGACTGATTTCAGTTGATACACATTGGAGTTACTCCTTGATGGTGAGTTATGTAACCATAGCATCTGAGACTTTGGATCAGTGAAATAAACTAAGAGATGGTTCTCTTAGTACTGACATGTGGCCTGGGTTTCTGTTTCCCCATATGTGCAGTTACTAAGCTAGACAACTTGGTCCTCAAGAGAGACTTTCACTAACAAAGGGTTGAAACATCGACTACTATCTCTCTTGGTTCTCAGATCATTTATGACCCAGACTGTGCAATATTGAATGCACATATTTGATGTAGAACAACATTGTACAAAACCAGGAGTTTTCTCAGTATCTTTTTGTATATATTGTATGTATTTATGCACTCAGTTGAGCACTGCGTCTTCTGCATGTTTATATTAAGTTGTGCTGTCATTTGCATATACATTGGAGAATATACAACAGCAACAGAAACTCTTAGTTTGTTTGTTCTTTCAAAGATACAATCCAAGTGCTACTGGATTTTCAAAATAATACATTTACTGTTGGTCTTCCTAGACTTTTTTGCAGGAAGTTGACCCACGTGTTGGAAAGAGAGGGCATATGGGGTTGTCCTTATGACATTATGGCCCTCATTACCAAGACCGCCAGGGCTGTTCTGGAGGAAGCACCGCCAACAGGCTGGCGGTGCTTCCCAGGTCACCGCCGGGGCCGGCGGTTTCCCGCCACAATGGCCCCAGCGGTTGTAATCCGCTGCTTGCTTGGGATTACAAGTCCCCCTACCGCCAGCGTTTTCCTGGCGGTTTGAACCGCCAGGAAAAGGCTGGCGGTACGGGGAGTCGCGGGCCCCTGCACTGCCCATGCCACTGCCATGGGCAGTGCAGGGGCCCCCTGCCACGGCCCTGTGCAGCTTTTCACTGTCTGCTATGCAAACAGTGAAAAGCGCGACGGGTGCAACTGCACCCATCGCATGGCCGCAACACCGCCGGCTCCATTTGGAGCCGGCTCCTGTGTTGCGGTCGAGATCCCCGCTGGGCCAGGGAAACTAGGTTTCCGCCCGCTGGCCCAGCGGGGATCTCCAAATGGCTGCGCCAGGGGTGCGGCTGCATTGGCGGCCGCCCGGCGGTCCGATCTTGGCAGGCGGCTCCAGCCGCCCGCCAAGGTCGTAATGAGGGCCTATATGTTGGAGGGCTTTGTAGGCGTGGATGAGCAGCTTGAATTGACAACGTTACTGGATGGGTAGCCAATGTAGTCTTAGTGAGGCAGGGGGTGCGAAGAGTGCTTCTGGAGATGTCAAGGAGGAGTCTAGAGGCGTTTTTTTTTAATGGTCTGGAGTCTTTGTGTGAGCTGGTTGAAGATGTAGAGCACGCTGCCGTAGTTGAGTCTGCTGGTTATGAGTGCCTGGGTGACCATGTGTCTTGTGCGCGTGAGGAGCCATTTGAAAATCTGTTGTGGGTTCATTTTACACTCTGCATGGGAACACATATTTTAGCTTGGCTTAGGCCTGCGTGGCGATCGGCGCGTGGAGCTGCTACGGCAGTTCCGTCCGCGCCTTCACTCAAGCGCAACCGCCGCCAGCTTGCCCCCAACGCGGCCGTGAGTGAAACTTGTCGACCACGACTTCCCTTGAGAAGCCATAGAGTGTCATGTTTCATGCTGCCACAAATCACCTTTTCTTCCAGGCTTGGGTGAGGTGCTGTAGCTGGCTGAAATGGTTGGGTCGACAGCTGCCAACACGGTGTGGGATTGACTCAGTCACCCACAAATGTTGATGCTGCCACCCCAAATCCAGCAGGACTCGTTTCAATAATGGGAGTCCTACGACAAATCTTGCGAAGCATTCTGAGAATGAGGCAGCAGGATGAGGTCACAGCATTAACCTGTTTATTCACCGTGGGTTTGTCATCTAGGGTGATACAGAGGTTTCTGGGTTGCTATGTGGGGGTGGGCCTGGTTTGGATGTCCACCGGGAGTGTAGAGGGAATTGGCTATCTATGTAGTGTACTGAATTTAAGTGGAAATTATGCAGACTGTTATTTGTTTACAGGGGTTCAAATAATAATCCCAAATGCTCTCTTTTTTTCTAGTGTGGGCAAGCAGATAAGGCTTATCAGAGGGTAGTGCATTTGTTGAACACACAAAGTCAATAAATGAGACACACACTCAAGAAGAAACTCAAGACCAATTTTAGAAGAAAAATATGGTTGCTTTGATAGAATGTTTCAACACCAGAAAAACTGCACAAGAAGGTACGTAGTGATGCAGTGTATCAATTTTTGCAAGTAACAATTCACTCACACACACTTTTACGCGGTAATGGGACTTCCTTTAAATAAAGTAATTTTAATGCATAGGGATCCTTGCAGTCGATTCTCAGGGGTCCCCTCTAGTTCTTAGGGTGCTGGGGGGGCTAGGTCACAACAAACACAAGCACTTCAGTTCTACCTGCCCTGGCTTGTCCAAGTGCAGAGGTGCTGGTTGCGTTGAGTGCCTTGCACACTGCACAGTTGACTTAGAGGGGGGCCACATGCAAATAGGCTGAAGTGGGGGCCTTGGGGACAAATCTGGGAGCTCCCAATGAGGGGCTCAGTCACTGTGGATCCTGGGAGCAAGGGAACACTGTCGGTTGTTATGGACCCGGGTAATGGAGCTCGGGTGCAGCTGGTTTTGGTCGTCAGGTACTCCTATGTCAATGTGCCCACAATTCTTGGCAGCCGGTCAACTTTCTGTGATGACCTCTGCATTGCAGACATGAAGTACCTCGACAGATGGTCTCTGGTTGCAGTGTTGGAGTCCGGTCTGGACTCAAACCAGCGTTGGCTGCTGTGATGGATCAGGTACCCTGGGTATTGGTGCAGTTGGCTCTGGTAGCTCCTGGGGCCCTTTCACTTGGTGGGGAGATATGTTGGTCCTAATGAAGCTTGGTGACCTCCTCCTCGTGGACCCAGTGGTCAGCAGAACAGTGCACTGGACATTGTGGTTGGTGCCTGCAGGGTGCATGGAAGTGGCTCCTCCAATTCATGGGAGATGCTGATGGCTTGGTGAAGTGCAGGAGGTCCTTCAAGGCTTTTAGAGGATGCACAGCTGCATGACAAATCTGGTTGTTGTGACTGTCAGGACAGGAGTAGGTAAGCAGTCAGGGTTTTGTGCCAAAGTCCATCAATAGTCCACAATTCTCGCTTCTTTGGCTATTCTTCATCCTCTTCTTTCTTCAGTCAGATGAATCTGTTCTTCTGGTTTCAGGGGGCCACCTAAATACTGAATTTTACGGGTGTTTAGGAAAGTGTAGGTTTGCAGCCAATGGGCTAGTTACCCCTGGGGTGATTACAACCCCTATATGATGACTTCCTGTGGAAGTGGACATAACCATGTCCCAGAGTTCCTAGTTCCGCCAAAAACAAGATGGTGGAACCCTTCTTTCGTGGAGCACATTAAGCTGCCTGTCTTAGGGGTGCGACTAGCCTGGTAGTGCACCATACCTACCTGCATAGGTAAATGGCCCGCCTGTCCTGGTGCCAAATGTGCCTCAGGGCAGCGGGCAGCAACTTCCAGTTCTGTTGGAAGCCGGGTCGCATACCGAAGACAGCAGGGGCTTTGAAGTCCCTGGCCTTGGTATGAAGAATCATCAGCCATCCTGCTGGAGGAGGTGATAATACCTTCCTCCGGAGCAGGCATTGTGTCTGGCCTCCTGAGAGTGTGGGCTGTCTGCTACATGGGGTCAGAAACATGTCTGTGGTGGCAGGCTGGTCTGTACCTGTCAACCAGCACACTAGAGCACTAGTAGTTTTCAGGGGGCACCTCTAAGGTGCCCTCTGGGTGCATGTCACAGTAAATCCAAGACTGGCATCAATCTGGATTTATTAAGAGGAGGTGTTTGATACCAAAAACCATGGGTGTCACTGAAGCCATTATGTACCTGGGTAGCTTGTGTTGACCAGTGCCCAGGACATCCCTTAGGATGGCTTCCTTGTTCTCTTGCAGTGTCTAAGTAATTGAACTAGGCACCACAGGGCATATCTGCTCATACAGATATGACCTCACATGAAATATAATGCACCCTGCCTTTGGGCTCTAAGGCCTGCTGTAAGGGTGATGTGCATACATGTAGATGCAGAGACTGCAGCATGGCACACAATGTGTGTGCATTGTCGTGCTTTAACTCATGGCTTGCACCAAGACACACATTCTGCGATGGCAGGCTGTGTGCAATTGTTATGGGGTCCCTTGGGATGGCACAATACATGCTGCAGACATTATGGAGACTTTCTAGTATCCAGGCCTTATGTACCAGGGGAACCATTTACTATGGAATTACAGAGGTACTAAAATGGGTGCCAACTGCGTACAATTAGACCTTTTACCTTATTTTAGGGAAACAGCACTGGGGGCTTGTTTAGCAGGAACCTAGTGCAGCTCAGTTGAAAAACCTCAGTACCAGTGAGCAAAGAGTAGGGGTGGCCATGTCCAAAAAGGGGCATTTTCCTACAAGAAGTCACACAGGGGAGCTTGTGTTTCCGAAGATCAAGATCTCGATTTTATCTGTGTTGAGTTTTAGGCAGTTCTCTCTCATGCAATTTGGCAGGTTGATCATGCAGGAGGTAAAGTTAGTCCTAGTGTTGTTGTACGCATCAGTGAGGAAGAGCATAAGCCGAGTGTCATAGGCGTAAGAGACAATGTTGATGCTGCATGTTCTAATGATGCGGACGAGGGTTGCCATGTACATGTTGAACAGGATTGGGCTGAGGGAGGAACCCTGGGGGACTCCACAGACGAGCTTCTTGTGTTCCAAGATAGAAGGGGGTAGTCTAACTCGTTGAGTTCTGTTGAAGGGAAGATTCATTGAGTTCTGTTGGAGAGGAAGGTGGTGATCCATCTCAGGGTAGACCCTTGAATTCCTGAGCCCCGGAGTATGGTGATGAGGGTGCCATGGGAGATTGTGTCAAAGGTCGAGGAGAGGTCAAACAGGATGAGACAGCGGTTTCACCTCTGTCCACGATGGAACGGATGTTGTCTGTTTCTATCAGGGGGATGGTTTCCTTGCTGTAGTTGCTACGGAACATTGAGTGGGTGGTGTCCAGGAGGTGGTGCTGCTCTAGATGTGCAGAGAGCCACCTGTTGATCTCTTTCTCCAGGGCTTTACACTGGAAAGGAAGGAGTGAGATGGGTCTGTAGGTGCTGAGTTCTTTTGGGGTTGCCTCTGATTTCTTCAGGAGGGTTGTGGCTCCTGGGTGTGTCCTTCTATTGGGGAAGGTTCCTCTAAGGATGGAGGAGTTGATGATGGTGGTGAGGTTGGGGCTGATCAAGGTTCTTCCCAGGTTGTATATGTGGTGTCGGCAGGGATCTGTGGGTGACCCTGATAGGTTAGTCTGCATTTTTTCTGCTGAGTTTTTTGTGGGGACTGGGCTACAGTTCGTTAGATGATGGGCGACCCTGGTGGTGGGAGAATGTGTGATGAGGTCTTCTACGGTGGATTGGTGTGCAAAGTTGGTGTAGAGCTTGAGTATTTTGTTGTGGAAGAAAGCAGAGAGGTTGTCGCAGAGGTCTTATGAGTGGGTAATAGCGTTAGTAGCTGCCGTTGGATTTGTGAAATCTCTCACGATGTTGAAAACTTCTTTACCAGAGTTGGAGCAGGATTCTAGTCTTAGAACAAGGGCACCGATCCTGGCTTCTTTGATCCGGGAGTAGTATCTTCTGAGAGTGGATTTGTAGGTATCTCTAGAGGTATTACCTAGGCTGGCACCCAATCCTCTTTTCAGTTGTTTACAATAGCGCTTGGACTCTCTTACGTCAGCATGCTTCAGCATGAGTTCTTGTTTGCCTGATTTTCCTCAGAATAGCCAAGAGGTTTGCACATTCTGAGATCCAGTTGTTGATAATAATTAGGTTGTTCTGTAGTTCGCTTGTGAGGATATGCTGGTTGGATACAAGGGTGTGCGTCCAGTCCTACTCTGCTATGTTGTTCCAGTTGTGACTTATGTTGATAGATGGTTTTAGTTTGCTGGAGCAGCGCGCTTTGATGTAGAAGTGTACAATGGAGTAGTCCGTCCATGTGAGTGGGGTGAGGTGGTTGAAGGTGATCCTGTTGCTGGCCGTGAAAACTGGGTTGAGTGTGCGCCTGGCGATGTGAGTCAGGCCTTGTATGAGCTGTGTGAATACGATGTTGTCAAGGCTCTCTAGGAGGGCGGGGGTGTTGTGGTCTGTTGGTTCATCCAGATAAATGTTGAGAAGTTCAGCTGTAGGAAGTCATTGGATCTGCCGGCTATGGGAGTGATGAAGTCAGGGAGGAGGTTTCTGAAGGTGGTGTGTGGCCCCTGCACTCGATAAGAGAGGGCACCTGAGATAGTTGTGGAGTGTCTGATATGTAGACGGAAGTGCATGTGTTCCATGAATACTGTGGGTTTGTCCACTGCAGTACTGCAGGTTATTTTGTCTTTGTGGATGATCACCGTCTTCATCAGGTATTGTACAGTGGAAGATGACTTCCAATGCGTCTTGCACCGTTTGGAAAACCTGAAACCAGCACTTCTCACCTTGCGGCTCTGAGATGGGGCCCGGAGACTTGGTGGGACATACTACAGTAATTTCAAATGATGGCGTGACTTTATTTTTGGGTGAGCGAACTTGTACTTTCACAGTGGGAATATTGGCTCATTTTTCAATTGTTGCATGAATTTTCCAAGCATTGTGCTAATATTTTGGATGCTGTTTTATACTGATTCCCCTGTGATTTGAATATGGAGACCACAAGTCCCAGAATGCCTGTGCACATATAAACGGCAGGTCCAATGGAAGTGGGTGTTTATGCAGATTGAAGCCACCTGATGAAGACGACCTTCGAAACGCATTGGGGTATCTGGATGGATGCTGCCAAGTAACCTGCCATGTGATATTATCGGACAAAATAAAAAGAAAGCTACTGAAAGGAAGTCTCCGGGAGTGCAGCGTGATTTGTAGTGCTATTGAAATATTAGGGTTGGCCTTTTCCCTACGCTTGCACCAGCAACAATGGAGTGCACCGCCCAAGGCCACTTTGTTTGAACATATTATATATATTTTTTATTTTTTTTCATTATTCTTTTTTAAACCTATTGGCAGTCACCAGTCAAGACCTAGTTTCCATAGGAAAAGTGTTTTTTGTTTTGTTAATAACTTTGGCGCCAGTTGACGAACCTTCACAAAATGTTCAAAACGAATACAGCAGTCGGTTCAGCTGCTATTTTTATTTATTTATCATTTTAAAGCATACGAAAGAACAAACACAAAACAATGCAGTTCAAGCATAGAAACTGTACCACATGTAAGTAGCAGAACGTCAGTACAAATCATATATAGTGTTACTGTTGGCAATCAAGGGGCAGTCGGGCAATGGTCGGTAAACGACAATTAGTAATGAAGCAGAAATAGTGACATGGAAAGAGTGGATTCAGCATGAGCTTGCATCATTAGAAGTGTGTGATGTTGGTGGAAAAGTGGCGAGTGTAGTCAAATAGTCCCTCAGAGGTTGTCAAATATCTTTAGGCCTAGACATCACAGGCTGTAGTGAAGCATAAAGTTTGCTATTGGTGTCACAATATGTGAGACCAGCCAGCTAGGAAGCAATGCTTGGCGCATATTTGGATCCCCATCAAAACGCTATCTCCCATTTGGCCAACAGGAGCAAAATCGCAGTGAGGCATCTAATGGACTTTGGCAAGTCACCAGTCTAGCCGAGAAGGGCCGTAAGTGGCTCTGGCCACAGAGCCCATCCAACAATAACAGACAATCGATCATACAACTCGCACCAAAAGCGGCTAATGTTGGGACAGGTCCAAGTCATGTGTGAAAAGTCAGCAATCGGTTCACATCATTTGGGGCAGGTGGGAGAACGGCTCGGATCAATGCGGGTGTAGTGTCCCTCGGGGTGTTATATGCCCTTCTTATGAATTTAAAGTGGAGTAGCTTGTGGCGCAGGCTAAGTGAGATGAATCGGCTCTGTGCTCAGCATGCCTCCCAGGCTTTTTAGGACATGGGGCGTGTGACAGGCTATACGGTATAAGCCAGACCGGAGGCAGCGTTTTATAATAGGAAAATAGGAATTTTATTATAATTAGGTCTTTTCGTCCCTCATAGGTTCCTTTCTCTAGGTATTCACATATGGTAAGTATCTACAAAGTCTATTGTTTGGAAGCCTTCTTTCTTTCGTTCCTCTTCTGTTCCTTCCTTAGGTCAACGTCTTCTGGACATGCGTGTGGCTCCCGAAAATACCGGCAAGAAAACAGAAGAAATACCCTACGGTAGGTATTTAGGTTGTTTCCTGGGGTTTATCGTTAAGTAGGAAAGGGGAAGGTAAGTAGGATGTAGAGGAGGAGAGTGTACGACACCCGTGCACCATGCAACAAAAACAAAACGAGGTGTGTATAGTTGAAATAAACAGTGCTCCCAGGTTTTGAGGGGATAGTCAGGCTCCCTTCTTAACTCGAGGCCTTCCCTTCTCCTCCCTCTCCCTCCTCCTCCCTCTCGTCCCTCCCAGCTCCCTTCCCCTGTATGTTTTCCCTTTTCCCCTCTGTTCCTCCAAACAGGAACCGTACCTTGGCAAGCCACGACCCTCCTGGGCCGTGGCTGGACTGTGAGCTCCTCTTCTCTGCAGTTGCACAAGGGAAGTCCTCCTTCTCCACTCGGTATCCCTCGGATCCGTTCTCTGGTCTCTGGGGAATTTTCTCCTGGCCGCCGTCACTCGCCTCTCTTGCCTGAGGTCCTGGTGGCTCCTCACTCCGCTCCGAGACACCGACGACCTTCTCCCGTTTTCGTTCCTCTTTTCTGTCCGGCTCGGCCCGGAAGGTGTTGTGCATTTCCCGGGTGACAGGGAAACGCCCACCTGATGCTGCGGCCGTTCCCATGGGAATGGCTGAACGCGGAAGTGACGTGTCGGGGCTCCCCGACACGTCACAGGCTGCGCGATCGTGTGCCGTGTCCTCGGGCACTCGGTCACACCCCCCTTCCCAAGAACGATCCTGTTCGAGGATTGGAGAAGATGGGGGAAATCGGGACAAGTAATCTGCAGGACCTTGGTTGGAACCCGGAATATGGCGGACCTGGAAGGAAAAAGGCTGAAGTTCAAGGAACCAGCGAAGGATCCTGGAATTGGAATCTTTGTGCGAGGCTAGCCAAGTAAGAGGAGCATGGTCCGTATAGAGCACAAACGGACGGCCTAAAAGGTAATATTGCAGATTCTCTATCGCCCACTTAATGGCTAAACATTCCCTCTCGATGATGGGGTAATGACTTTCCCGGGGAAGTAGTTTTCTACTAATAAAAACGATCGGGTGATCCCGCCCGTCCCGATCCGGCTGGGCAAGCACCCCCCCAAGTCCCACATCGGAGGCATCAGTATACAGATGAAAGGGTTGAGAAAAATCAGGGCATTGCAAAACAGGTTCTGTTGTAAGAATGGATCGCAAATGATCAAAACTAGCCCTCTGAACCCCAGAAAAAGGTGCCAATGTATTAGGATGGTGTTTAGACAACAGATCTGTAAGAGGGGCTGCGATAGTGGAGTAGGCGGGAATGAACCTGCGGTAGTAACCTACTAAACCCAAAAAAGGACGTAGATCTTTTTTTGTTTTTGGGAGGGGAGCGTTACGGATGGCTTCAACTTTTGAAATTTGAGGTTGGAGGGTGCCATTGCCGATAGTATATCCCAAGTAGGAAATATCAGTTTTCCCTAAGACACACTTCTTAGGATTAGCGGTCAGTCCTGCCGCCGTCAGAGTCTCCAAGACTTGATGTAGATGGTCTAGATGCTCTATCCAGGTGTCGCTAAAAATAACAACATCGTCCAGATAGGCAGCCGAGAATTTATGGAAGGGTTTCAGTATCCGATCCATTAATCTTTGAAACGTGGCCGGGGCTCCATGGAGACCAAAAGGCAATACTTTAAATTGATACAGGCCAGATTGAGTAGAAAAGGCTGTTTTTTCTTTGTCTTCGGGCCACAGAGGAATTTGCCAATATCCCTTTGTGAGGTCTAACGTGGACATATATTTAGCTCTCCCTATCTTCTCCAGGACCTCATCTACCCGGGGAATAGGGTAGGTGTCAAACAAGGATATCGAGTTGAGTTTTCGAAAGTCTATACAAAATCGGACCGATCCGTCGGGTTTTGGGACCAGTACCACAGGAGAGCACCATGGGCTAACGGAGGGTTCGATCACCCCTAGGTTTAACATTTTGCTTATTTCCTCCTCTATGAGGTGCTTCCTTGCCTCTGGGACCCGATAGGGTCGTAGGCGGACCGTTTGTCCTGGCGGTGTTCTAATTTGGTGATATATTAAAGATGTTCTTCCCAGTATGTCGGAGAAGACTTGGGTATATTGACATACCAGGGTATACAAGTGCTGCTTCTCCGTTAGAGACAAGGAAGGATTGATACAGGGTCTGGATTCCTGTTGTGATCCCTCGCCGGGGAATAATTCGATATCTAATTCTTTGCAGGGAGATATAAAACGACCCATCTCAACGGTTTCAGTACCCTCATCTCCGGGTTCCCATTTTTTTAGGAGATTTATATGATAAATTTGGGTTTTCCTTGGGTTGGTACTCAGTTCTATGAGGTATGTGACTGGGGAGACGGCTTTAATCACCTTATAGGGCCCCTGCCATCTGGCCAATAGTTTTTGTTCAGATGTAGGTCTCATAATCAAGACCTGATCGTTTGGGAGAAATGAACGCAACTTACTCCCCTGATCATAATAATGCTTTTGAGTCTCCGCTTTTTCCAAATGTTGTCGTACATCCTCCCAAAGATCTTGTAAGTGCGCTTTCAGTTTTTGTACATATTCTAACAGGGGTCGTCCCTCTTCTTCCCCCTCTTCTTCCCATGTCTCAACGGCCATATCCAATAGAGACCGAGGTTGTCTACCAAACACCAGTTCAAATGGGCTATTTCCCGTTGAAGCCTGTTCGTGGGTTCTAATGGCGTACAGAGCTAGGGGCAACTTTAAATCCCAATCCCTCCCTGTTTCATCGACGATTTTTTTTAAGAGCGATTTAATGGTTCTGTTATAGCGCTCTACTAGTCCGTCTGTCTGGGGATGATAGACTGCCGTTTTGATTTGTGTGATTCCTAAAACTGTACATATTTGTTTCATTAAGTTGGACATAAAGGGCGTACCCTGGTCAGTAAGTATCTCACGGGGAAACCCGGTCCGTGTGAATACCGTTATCATGGCTTGTGCTACTGTTTTAGTAGTTATACTTGATAGAGGGAGAGCCTCGGGGTAGCGGGTAGCATAGTCTACGATAACTAAGATATAAGTATGGCCTTTGGAGGAGGGAAGTAGGGGCCCAATTAAGTCCATCCCCACCCGGCTAAATGGAACATCAATGATGGGAAGGGGCATGAGAGGAGCCTTCCGGGGTCGACCTGGGTCGGTAAGCTGACTTCTGATGGATACAACTACCTGTGGATTCCTCACCTCATGAATACTCCCATGGCGCCAGCATTCTACGGAAATCTTCTTACTAGTCTCTGCACGTCGACGAGGACGTCACTGTCTCGCACGCGACGCCGTCTGACGTCATACAGGCAATAAGAGGTCCTCGACGACGTGCGGACGTCAGTTCCATTTTTTTCCGTGCATTCGAAACGGTTATCTTCGAGGGAGCAACTGTTACTCTTGCGGTTACAGTGTATATCTTGCTGCGTACTCTTTCTCCGTGGAAATAATGTCGCAGAGAAAGTCTGGATTTAAGCCTTGTCGTGAGTGTGGAGGCAAGATGTCGGTGACGGATCCTCATTCCGATTGCCTTTGGTGTTTGAGCTCCGACCACGACGTCTCGACTTGTGATTCATGTCAGCACATGAATCCGAAGGCCCTTAAAGAACGTGAGGCGAAGCTGTTTATGGCCAAGTCAAAGGAGAAGCATCACAAGAAGTCTTCTCCAAAACATCGGCGTCATCGAGACTCCCGGCGCCGTAGAGAATCTCGGCGTCATTCAAGGGAGGCTCGTTCCAGGTCTCCGGATCGGCGCCGAAAGACATGGGAGGTCAGCCCCACGGTGACGCCGCATCCTTCGACGCCGTTGCCCTCTCCGGCGTCACCAACTTCGCCTGGACAGGCGTCGGTGATTGAGGTATTGGAGCCTCAAGTGTTTTCTCCGGCGCAGACGCCGAGGCCGGAGTCGGGGTCGCCTCCGAGACAGGCACCCCAGTATCCGGCTTTTCCCACCCCTGGAGCCGATAGTTCCGCATTCTTGAATGCGATGTATGCCATCTTCCAACAGATGGCTCCAGGGGGTGCTCCGGCTGGGCCTTTGGCCTTTTCTTTGGGTGATCCTGCGCCTCTTCGGCCGGCACCCTTTATGCCCTTTCTCCCGTTTGGGAACGTGGGCTCGGCGCCAGTGTCGGCGCCGGTGGCCGCTCCGGTGGCTTCAGAAGGATTGGCCCCGGGGATTTCCATCCCGTCGACGTCGGGATTTCGGCCTGTGACTCCGGTGGGTCCATCTGCTTCAGCTGCTCTTTCGTCGGCGCCGAAGTTACATGTGGCGCCGGACGCGGCGTCGGTGGCTTCTGAAGATCGGCGCCGATCTTCGACTTCGGCGGAGGCATTGTCGACTCCGCGTATTGAACAACGACTTCATTCGAGGAGACGTGCTCTCCGGGTACTAGAAGAGCAGGAGTACCAACGAGCCCTAGAGGAAGGAGAGCTAGAGGACTCGGGTGATGGGCTGCGTGGACTGGAGTCGGCCAGTGGGCTGGACACTTCCCCTGAGTGGGACCTTTCGTCCCCGGGGGAATATACTGAGGAAGCTGCTTCCTTTCATACAGTGGTACGGAAGGCAGCTAGTTTTTTGGACCTGCCTTTGCCGGTGGTGGAGGCAAAACAAAACCTTTTGACGGAGGTGTTGCATCCGGCCTCAGCCGCGGCGGAGCCTCTGTTACCTTTTAATGACGCTCTGCTGGATCCGGTTTTAGAGGTGTGGAAGAGGCCGGCATCTTCCCCAGCAGTTCACAGAGCCGTGGCCAGGAGGTATCGGACGGCTCCAACTGATCCTGGTTTCCTATCTAGGCACCCTACGCCGGAGAGCTTGGTAGTGCAGGCCTCCTGTTCGTCCAAGTCAGCGCCTGGTTCTTTCCCGACGGTGCCTGGGGACAGAGACTCAAAAAAGCTAGAGGCGCAGTCGAAGAAGATTTTTTCGTCCTGCAGTCTGGCGTTAAAGGCCACTAATGCGACCTGTATCCTGGGGAGGTATATTCATGCTCTGATGGATGACATCTCCTCTTCGTTTACAGAGCTTCCCCAGGGTCTTTTGGATCTTGTCTCTGATGCCCAGGCTGCTGCGACCCAAATTATCCAGACGGGACTGGATACCACCGACTCGGTAGCCAGAGCAATGGCCACAACTGTGGTGGAAAGGAGACAGGCCTGGCTCCGTAACTCGGGCTTTTCGCCAGATGTACAGTCCACATTGTTGGATCTCCCGTTTGATGGGGACAAACTGTTTGGGGCTAAGGCTGATTCGGCCTTGGAACGGTTTAAGGAGAGCAGGGCCACGGCTAAGTCGTTGGGACTCCAAGCTCCTTCTTCCACGGCCTCTTCCAGATTCTTCAGGAGGTTTCGTGGATTTGGGCGTGGCTCTTCCTCCTCTTCCTTTCGGGGAAGATATCAGCAACCTGCCTCTTCCCACCCCTATAGATCTTTTAGGGGGAGGGGTAGGGTCCGCACCAGGGGAGCCTCTCAGCAGCACTCTGCCTCTTCCTCATCCTCTGGCGGGGTGCAGCAGGGGAAGCAGCCTTAGGCTTCCACCATTTCCCACTCACTCCTCTCCTGTAGGGGGAAGATTACAGCATTTTCTCACCAAATGGGAGACTGTTACGTCGGACACTTGGGTTCTCAGTGTTGTGGGAAAAGGCTACACCCTTCCCTTTCGGGAGTTTCCGCCCCTCATCCCGCCCCGCCCTTCGTATTGTTCACAAGAACACCTCCTGTTGCTAGAACAGGAGGTAGAAGTCCTCCTTTTAAAGGGCGCGGTGGAGTTGGTCCCGGAGCAGGAAAGGGGTCAAGGAGTTTACTCAAGGTATTTCCTGATTCCCAAGAAGGATGGTCGTTTGAGACCAATTCTGGACCTGAGGATCTTGAATTGGTTCCTCAAGCAGGAAAAGTTCAAGATGCTGACCCTAGCACAGGTGCTTTTGGCGTTGAACATGGAAGACTGGATGGTGTCTGTCGACTTGCAGGATGCTTACTTTCATATCCCGATACTCAAGTCACACAGGAAGTATCTCCGGTTTGTGGTGGGATCGCAACACTACCAGTTTGCGGTCCTTCCGTTTGGTCTTACTTCAGCACCTCGAGTCTTCACGAAGGTGATGTCGGTGGTTGCGGCAGAGCTCAGAAGGAAGGGGATAGCAGTATTCCCTTACTTGGACGATTGGTTGATCAAAGCCAAGTCCCCGGAGCTTGTGTTGCGTCATCTGCAGTCAACAACCCAGTTGTTGTTCGACCTGGGCTTTTCGGTGAACGAGCCCAAATCTCACCTGGAGCCCTCTCAGCGCCTCCTGTTCATAGGGGCAGTACTGGATACAACATTGGGTCGGGCCTTTCCTCCGCCTCAGCGGATTCAAGATATTCAGGATTTGGTTCCAATGTTTCGAAATGGAGCGGTAGTTCCAGTCCTCAAGGTCCTTCGTCTGCTCGGTCTTTTTGCCTCCTGCATTCTGTTGGTCATGCATGCTCGCTGGCACATGAGGGCTCTTCAGTGGTGCCTCCGAAGGCAGTGGTCTCAACACAGAGGGGATCTAGAGGGTACTGTCAAGATCTCCAGAGATGCTGCTGTGGATTTGAAGTGGTGGATTGCAGGCAACAATCTTTCACAAGGAAAGCCGTTCCAGCAGTCGCCACCAGTGGCCACAGTCATAACGGATGCTTCCACTCTAGGGTGGGGAGCTCATCTGGGGGATCTGGAGATCAAAGGTCTTTGGTCTCCAGAGGAACAGATTTTTCACATCAATCTGTTAGAGTTACGGGCTGTACGTCTGGCTCTCAAGGCCTTCCTCCCTTCCCTTCGTGGTCAGTCGGTACAGGTCCTAACGGACAATACTACCACGATGTGGTACATAAACAAGCAGGGAGGAGTGGGGTCGTACCTTCTCTGCAGAGAAGCTCTTCGACTATGGTCCTGGGCAAAGGACCATCGGATTTGCTTGATAGCAAACCATCTGGCCGGAGTCTTGAACGTGCGTGCGGACAGTCTCAGTCGCCACTTCTCGGCAGACCACGAGTGGCGTCTCCATCCAGATCAAGTCCGTTTAATCTTCCACAAGTGGGGGTTTCCTCGGGTAGATCTGTTCGCCACTCGAGAGAACGCGCATTGTCCGTTGTTCTGCAGCCTTCAGTATCCGATGCAGGAAGCGTTGGGGGACGCGTTTCAAATGACCTGGTGCGGCCAGTTGCTTTACGCGTTTCCTCCCATACCCTTGATTCCTCGAGTATTGAGGAAGATTCGCCAAGACCGGGCTCTAGTAATCTTAATAGCTCCGGATTGGCCAAGGAGGGTGTGGTACTCCGACCTTCTCCAACTCTCAACGTGCCCGCCGCTCCGTCTCCCTTTCAGGGCAGACCTCCTCTCACAGTCGCAGGGGCAGGTTCTACACCCCAACCTCCAGAGTCTGCACCTACATGCCTGGAGATTGAACGGGGCAACCTGAGTTCCTTCTCTCTCCCGCCTGAGGTAGTGGATGTTATATTAGCGGCCAGGCGACACTCCACTAAATCTATCTACGCTAATAGGTGGTCTAAATTTGTTGCGTGGTGTGGAGAGAGGCAGATTGATCCTTTACATGCTCATCTATCGGACGTTTTGTCTTTTGCTCTATCTCTGGCGCAGAAAGGCTGTGCAGTGGCTACCATTAAAGGTTATTTATCGGCCTTGTCAGCCTTCATATGTCTTCCAGACCAACCATCTTTATTTAAATCCCCTATTGTTATCAGATTCTTGAAAGGTCTTCTAAATCAATATCCTCCAAAGCCATTCGTTATGCCGCAATGGGATTTGTCCTTAGTCCTGACTTTCCTTATGGGGTCCCCTTTTGAACCTATGCATTCTTGCCCCTTGAGGTATTTGGTTTTAAAAACAGTCTTCCTGATAGCTATAACATCAGCAAGGAGAGTGAGTGAGTTGCAGGCCTTATCAGTAAAACCCCCTTATACAACTTTTTATGGGGATAAGGTGGTGTTGAGGACCAAGGCTGCTTTCCTCCCGAAGGTTGTTTCACCCTTCCATTTGGCTCAGGCAATTACTTTGTCCACGTTCTATCCTCCGCCTCATCCTTCCAAAGAGGAAGAAAGACTGCACCGTCTGGACCCAAAGAGAGCGTTGAGCTTCTTTATCGATAGAACAAAGGATTTCAGGCTGGAGGATCAGCTGTTTATTGGATACGTGGGCAAGAGGAGAGGAAAGGCAGTCCACAAGAGAACACTATCCAGGTGGGTTGTTCTTTGCATTAAAATATGTTACTCTTTGGCAAAGAAGGATCCTCCTGAGGGCATTAGAGCTCATTCCACCAGAGCTAAGTCGGCCACTTCGGCCTTAGCCAGAGGTGTTCCTGTGGTCGACATCTGCAAGGCCGCAACTTGGTCGTCCCTTCACACTTTTGCAAAACATTACTGTTTAGATTCTGAGGTTAGAAGGGACGGCCATTTTGCACGGTCAGTGCTGCAGGATTTCTTGGTTTGACCATTTAGGCACCCACCGCCGGGCGTGGTACTGCTTTGGGACTCTATTCATGAGGTGAGGAATCCACAGGTAGTTGTATCCATCAGAAGAACGAGTTACTTACCTTCGGTAACGACTTTTCTGGTGGATACATTAGCTACCTGTGGATTCCTCACGGTCCCACCCGCCTCCCCGTTGCCTTTATGGTCTTGCCAAGTAATCCTTGAGTGTGCTCCTCTTGGTCTTTGAGGGTGCAATAGATGTATATATATAATATATTTATATATATGTAGGTATATGTCTATATATCTTTATGTATATACTTGGTGTGTGTATATATATTTTAAAAGAGAGAGTTTTATATATATATATATATATATATGTACATAAAAAGATTTACAGTTATTCATACAATGTGGTGTATTTTTACATTATAATGGATGTTGCTTTGTTCTTTCATTGCATTGCCTGGTTGTTCTCATGCACGTAAAAAATGATTGGTACTGACGTCCGCACGTCGTCGAGGACCTCTTATTGCCTGTATGACGTCAGACGGCGTCGCGTGCGAGACAGTGACGTCCTCGTCGACGTGCAGAGACTAGTAAGAAGATTTCCGTAGAATGCTGGCGCCATGGGAGTATTCATGAGGTGAGGAATCCACAGGTAGCTAATGTATCCACCAGAAAAGTCGTTACCGAAGGTAAGTAACTCGTTCATCTGGAGCATTGTAGGCAATATTTTCTAATGTGGGCAAAAACACCGGGCCAATAGAATTTCCTGAGGAGGTATTCCTCTGTGTTTTCCCTGCCAAAATGTCCCCCCCCTGGCTGATTGTGGGCTAGGAAAAGTACTTAGTCCCTATAGAATTCAGGGACTACTAATTGACGCTTTCGTTCTCCGGCTCTGGTAGTGCTTACTCTATAGAGAAGGTTCCTTTGTACCAAAAAATAGGGACCCACCTCATCGGTTTCTTCATTCTTAGCATCTCTCCAGGCATGAAGTAGAGTGGGATCTTCTATCTGACGTTGACGGAAACTGATAGGAGTGCTACAAGTTTCTGCTATAACCCTTATGGGTAGATTAGTATCTATTCCTGACCTAAACTTGACTTTCTCATCTCTTTTCTCGTGACGGGACAGTTTCCTACGGTATGGGGGACACTCAATACTGCTATCACAGAAGGGAGCTTCGTTCAACCATTCGGGTTTTCCTTTCGGGGTCTGGACCTCCTGTAGAAGTTGTTGGAAATGTATGTAGTCAGTACCTATAATACAGTCTTCGATCAGCTGTCCCATTATACCCATAGGAAGGAAGTCTCGGTGTTTATCCCACTCTATTTCTACGGTGCTAAGAGGGTATGGTTCCTTGTCACCGTGTATACAGCAGATGGTTACCCATCGGTTGGTATTCATGTCAATCGGTTCTACTAGGTCTTGTTGTATGACAGACTGACTACATCCTGAGTCTATAAGGGCAGAGAGCGGACGCCCATTGATGTTGATATAGTATTTAAATTTGGTGTCTCCCCCTCCTGTACACAAGACTCGGCGTCGGGTCACTCCTATCTCCATCGGCTCGACTCCCTCGGTTTTCCTCGGGCAAGCCCGGGCTATATGTCCCCATTCTCCGCAGTTGAAGCATTGAGGTCCTTGCATAGGAGGTGCCTCTCCCTGTCTGCGTGGAAAAGATTCCTCTAACGGAAACCGTGGAATGGGTTTTCCAGGTGGAGGAAGTGATTTCACGTTCAGTCGTGGCTGTAACTTTTTCCCATCCGTGGACCTGTGATATGCGCACGCTAAGTCAATGGCTAGTTCAGTGTCTACCTTAGGATGCTGCCTTATCCAGTTTTTCGTACTGGGAGGGAGGGACTCCAAGTATTGTTCGAGGATGACGGTTTTTATTACATCATCTCTGTTAGTCCCTATGGGTCCCAGCCACTTTAATGCCAGATCTTGGACCCTAAAATAAAAGGTGCGGGGGTCCTCATTGTGTCCCCATTTTACTTTCCTGAATTTTACTCTGTAATATTCCGTATCGTGGCCCACCCGTTCTAAAATGCTCCTTTTAATGTCCTGGTATGTGGTGGTACCACTGGGATTAGCCGCTTGATAGGCCGCCTGCATAAATCCCGTGAGGAGGGGAGCAATATATTGGCCCCATCTATCTTCCGGCCATTGAGCAGAGGACGCCACCCTTTCAAAATTAGTGAAGAATGAGTCCGGGTCATCACCCTCCTGATATTTTTGGAGGACCGAACTGGGGACATTCGGGTGTACCTTACTGGAAGCTATTGTCTCGGTTAACTTTTTCATCGCGGTTTCATGTACCAGTTGATTGTTCGCCAGGATGGTGGCTTGGCTTTTCAGTGAGGACTGCAGAGCCTCCCTATCCTCTTTGGCTTCACGTTGATGGGCTTCCCACACCAACTGTAAGTGGCGTTGGCCTTCGGCCAGCTGTTTGATCATGTCTTCCAAAGACGGAGATTCGCTCATTGTCTATACCGTTTATAGCCCTTTTTTTAGGGGAAATAAAATCCCACTTCTGACACCACTGTGACAGGCTATACGGTATAAGCCAGACCGGAGGCAGCGTTTTATAACAGGAAAATAGGAATTTTATTATAATTAGGTCTTTTCGTCCCTCATAGGTTCCTTTCTCTAGGTATTCACATATGGTAAGTATCTACAAAGTCTATTGTTTGGAAGCCTTCTTTCTTTCGTTCCTCTTCTGTTCCTTCCTTAGGTCAACGTCTTCTGGACATGCGTGTGGCTCCCGAAAATACCGGCAAGAAAACAGAAGAAATACCCTACGGTAAGTATTTAGGTTGTTTCCTGGGGTTTATCGTTAAGTAGGAAAGGGGAAGGTAAGTAGGATGTAGAGGAGGAGAGTGTACGACACCCGTGCACCATGCAACAAAAACAAAACGAGGTGTGTATAGTTGAAATAAACAGTGCTCCCAGGTTTTGAGGGGATAGTCAGGCTCCCTTCTTAACTCGAGGCCTTCCCTTCTCTTCCCTCTCCCTCCTCCTCCCTCTCGTCCCTCCCAGCTCCCTTCCCCTGTATGTTTTCCCTTTTCCCCTCTGTTCCTCCAAACAGGAACCGTACCTTGGCAAGCCACGACCCTCCTGGGCCATGGCTGGACTGTGAGCTCCTCTTCTCTGCAGTTGCACAAGGGAAGTCCTCCTTCTCCACTCGGTATCCCTCGGATCCGTTCTCTGGGGAATTTTCTCCTGGCCGCCGTCACTCGCCTCTCTTGCCTGAGGTCCTGGTGGCTCCTCACTCCGCTCCGAGACGCCGACGACCTTCTCCCGTTTTCGTTCCTCTTTTCTGTCCGGCTCGGCCCGGAAGGTGTTGTGCGTTTCCCGGGTGACAGGGAAACGCCCACCTGATGCCGCGGCCGTTCCCATGGGAATGGCTGAACGCGGAAGTGACGTGTCGGGGCTCCCCGACACGTCACACGCTGCGCGATCGTGTGCCGTGTCCTCGGGCACTCGGTCACAGGGCGACCCAGATCTCTTTCCCAGGATTCCCTGAGCTCAGCATCTGGAACAGGATGAGCCTTAATACAAACTAGATAGAGTTTTGATATCAATCACGCCCGAGTCCAACGTAGTGACCAGGGAAAGTGGTGTAAGCTCGGCAGGAGCCAGCAGATATGTGGTGTAGCGTGCACGCATAGCGCGTTGTAGCCGACATAGTACAAAGTGTTGCAATTGTGTGGCATCTGTGAAATGAGTATCTGTAGTATGTGAAAATATGTGGTCGTCCTGGAAAATGTCACCTAGGGTTTGAAGTTGAAAAGTACGTAATGTGCACTGAACTAGCGCCTTGTGCAATGGGTATAGATGTATTATTAATCAATGTCAGTGCTTGGGAATACAATGTGTTGCAAGAGAAAGTTAACGCCATGTCCAACTAGTTGTAGAAAGAGTTTGAATGTCTCTGCTATGTAGTGGAACACCCCCGGGCAAGAGGGCGTTTAGCGGGACATCTTACTTATTGGGATGGAGTAAGGAAGGGGAGCATCAGGATGATACCAGTGATACCTGTACTGACACGTGCCACCAGGTAGTAAAGCTGGAAGTGGGGGATCCCAAATCCACCGCGCTCATAGGGGAGAGTGAGGACCTCCAATTAAATGTGTGGATGTCTATCTGCCTATACCAGCCGAATGATCAGGCAACAAAGTGTCGCAAAAAAAAGAGTTAGTAAGCAGGATTGGAATATTCAAAAATAGATACAGAAATTGTGGGAGGACCACCATTGTTTTTTTTTTTTTATAAACAAATTTTTATTATTTTCTGAGAAAAGGAAGAAAATGAAGCAAAACAAAGCAAAGGAGCACATCGAGCAATTCGAACAAAGCGTTTGTGGTACATTGTGACATTGCAACCAGAGTCAGGATCGGCAATAACAATACTAATAACAATTGCAATTATATTTCCCAGGCAACAGCGATATTGGGACAAAAGTTCGAGCCAAAGGGTGGACCACAGCATATGTTTCAGTACTACAGTTTGAGACCCTTCCCCATTTCCTTTTATTACATCATATCCACCCATTTCCCCCATATCTTTTCAAATTTCCAAGGGCAGCCTCTGGATTCATATACCACTTTCTCCTGGCTAGCACACCAGTCAACACCCCTTCTCCATTTTCGAAGTGATGGGCCTTCGGGAGAGCTCCAGGCCGCGGCTATATCTCTCTTGGCGATCAACAGGGCTGTGGCTATCAAGGCCCACTGTGCCCGTGATCCACTCATCTTCTCCATCACCCCTAGCAGGACCAATTTTGCAGAGCTCTGTACCACCTTCCTCAAGGCTCTACCCAGCTTCCCGAGCACCCCGTCCCAGAAGGGTCGTATCAATCGGCAGGACCAGACCATATGGAAAAAATCCGCCGGCCCATTTGGGCATTGTGGGCACTGGGCGGAGGGGCGTAAGCCCGCTCGGTGTAGCCTGTTCGGTGCTAGGTACGCACTGTGTAAATAATAGAATTGCACTGTGCGGAGTCTGGCCGATACTGCCAGTGACCTGGGTGCCATCATGGCTTCCCTCCATTCCGTGTCCTCCAGGGCGCCAACCCAAGACTCCCATTTAGGTCTAATGGGTCCCAGGTCTCCGGGTGCGTTGTTTATCAGTGTTTTATAGATTTGGGAAATGCCTTCCCCCCCCCAGGTTTCCCATGGTTAATTTGGCCTCTAATGGGTTGAATTCCGATGTGGGGGCCCGCAGCCGGCAAGTGAACCTTCAGGGCATGTCTAAGTTGGAGGTATCTGGAGAACTGTGTTGGGGCGAGTTGAAAGTCCCCCTGTAATTCTTGGAATGATTTAATGGATTCTCCTGACCATACATCTCCTACCAGGGAGATACCCACCAGGTCCCATTCTGCGAATCCATCTAGTGCTGCCGTAGCGCTTAGCCATTTCCCTCGCCACAGAGGAGTCTGTCGGGTGACAACGGCATTCCAGCGGGTGAATCTTAAAGCAGCACACCATGCTAGGAAGACCACTCTTGTTACTTCTCCAGTCCCCTGCGGGAGGGGTGCCCCGTATATCACATTTAGAAGGTGTGGGAATCCCAAGAGCTCCAGTTCCATCCGATAGGCTGGTTCTCCCCATCCCCCATTAAACCAGTCATGGATTACTATTAATTGGGTAGCGAGGTAATACAGGTATGTGCCTGAGGTGCCTAGACCTCCATCATATATCCCTCTTCTGCAGTTTAGAGCCGCTACTTGGTGTCCGGCTCCTTTCCAGAGAAACAGCACTGTAGCGCTGTCCAGAGCCCTGAACCAGGAGCGGGGGATAGGTAGTGGAAAGTTCTGAAAGGTGTATAGGAGCCTTGGAAGGATCATCATTTTGTACAGGGCTACTCGACACATTACACTCAGCGGCAGGGTATGCCATCTCTGCAGGTCTGTCTTGATATATGTCAACAACGGCGATAGGTTTTTGGCCCACGTTATCTCAGGCAGTAGGGACACCCATATACCCAAGTATCTGAAGCTGAGTCTGCGCAGAGGTATCCTATCTTGCCAGTCAGAGCAGTCTTGAGAGTTTGCCAGTGGGATCAGTATTGACTTGGCTGGATTAATTTTTAATCCCGAGGCTTGCTCATAACGCCGCAACAGGTCAAGGCTGCGTGGACCCGTTATGCTGGGTTCCTCCATATATAGTAGGACGTCATCAACATAGAGCGCTATTCTGTCTTCTTGTGACTAGCCCCAGTTCCACCCTCGGTATATCGAGTCAGATCTGATCATCTGGGCTAGGGGTTCGATGGTTTGGGTAAATAAAAGGGGAGACAAGGGACATCCCTGCCGTGTGCCCCGGTGAACCTCTACGGTTGAGGACAGGGTCCCATTAACCTGCACCCAGGCAGTAGGGCTAACGTATAAGGCGTGGACCAGACGACAGAACCTCTGGCCCAGGCCCGTGCGGCGGAGCACCAACAGGAGAAATCCCCAGTCCACCGAGTCAAATGCCATTTCAAAGTCGATACGTAAAAGGACAAGGTCCCGGGGCAGTCGGTGACGTTCGGCCAAGGCCACGTGTAACCGACGGATACAGTGTTGGGTGCTACGAGTAGCCATGAATCCACATTGGCCTGGGTGTATTAGCTGGGGCAGAACCCTCTTAAGACGGGCAGCAAGGATAGCGGCAAAGATCTTGACTTCGGTATTAATCAGTGAAATCGCCCTGTTGTCGGTCCAACAGTGCAGCGAGGGAGGTTGAGTCTTGGGGAGCACCACAATGGTAGCAGCATACAATTCCCGTGGGAAGGTACCATTGTTTTCTACGTCTGTGAAGAGTTTTAATAAATGCGGTGTTAGCTCCTCCCTCAAAGCTTTATAATATTCTGAGGGGAACCAGTTAGGGCCCGGGGTTTTCCCAGTGCCTAGTGTCGAGATAGCTGCTTGTATTTCTTCCGCGTTGATGGGGTCCTCCAGGACCTGCACCTCTACCGCAAGTAACCGAGGGAGGGGGACTCCATCCAATAACTGGCGGGCCAAATCAAGATCCACCCTATCCGACGCTTGATACAGTGTTCGGTAGTATGTGGCGAAAGCGTTTGCTATTTCTGTGTGCCCCACTACGAGATCGCCATCCCTATCTTGGATTTCGGGAACGATCCTGGAGGCCTGATGATGCGACGCCAGCCAGTATAACATTTTCCCCGTTTTGTCTCCCCACCCATAGATTTTCGCTGTGCTAGCCCTCCACAGGTGCTTCGCCGCCTCTAGGGACTGGTCTTTGATTTCCTCTCAGGTTAGGAATAGTTGCCGCGCTACCCTTTCACTTGGGTGGGTTTATTCCTCGCTTTCAAGGCCCCTGGCCCGAAGCTCCAACTGTTCAATATGTTGGGCCCGTGTGCGTTCCCGACTTCGGATCAGGCTCCTCGCCATGCCCATCAGCACTGCCTTACTCACTGCCCACAGGGTGCCTGTGGAGGCCACCGACACTTTGTTTAGGTCAAAGTATTCCTGTATTGCCCTACGCAGCTGTTCAGTGTAGTTTGTGTCTTAGAGGTACCAAGCATTCAGCCGCCACATAGGACGGGCCCGAGACCGCGCTGGACCTATTATAAATCTAAGTGGAGCATGTGTAGGAGGCTGGCCTGGTTTGTAGTGGTACCAAGGGGTACTTACACTCTGCACCAGGTCAAGTTATCCCTTACTAGTGTAGAAGAGGTGTCTAGCAGCTTAGGTAGATAGAAAAGGTAGCTTAGCAGAGCAGCTTAGGCTGAACTAGGAGACGTGTAAAGCTCCTACTATACCACTGGTGTCATATGCACAATATCGTAAGAAAACACAATACACAGATATACTAAAAATAAAGGTACTTTATTTTTATGACAATATGCCAAAAGTATCTCAGTGAGTACCCTCCGTATGAGGATAGCAAATATACACAAGATATATGTACACAATACCAAAATTATGCAGTAATAGCAATAAAAAGCAATGCAAGCAATGTACAGTCACAATAGATTGCAATGAGAGCACATAGGTATAGGGGCAACACAAACCATATACTCTAGAAGTGGAATGCGAACCACGAATGGACCCCAAACCTATGTGAGCTTGTAGAGGGTCGCTGGGACTGTAAGAAAACAGTGAGGGTTAGAAAACTAGCCCACCCCAAGACCCTGAAAAGTAGGTGTAAAGTGCACCTAAGTTCCCCAGAGAGCACAGAAGTCGTGATAGGGGAATTCTGCAAGGAAGACCAACACCAGCAATGCAACAATGATGGATTTCCGGACGAGAGTACCTGTGGAACAAGGGGACCAAGTCCAAGAGTCTCACTCAAGTCGGGAGTGGGCAGATGCCCAGGAAATGCCAGCTGTGGGTGCAAAGAAGCTGCCACCGGATGGTAGAAGCTGTGGATTCTGCAAGAACGAAGAGGATTAGGAACTTCCCCTTTGGAGGATGGATGTCCCACGTCGTGAAGAAGCTTGCAGAGGTGTTCCCGCGCAGAAAGACCGCAAACAAGCCTTGCTAGCTGCAAGGGTCGCGGTTAGGGTTTTTGGATGCTGCTGTGGCCCAGGAGGGACCAGGATGTCGCCAATTGCGTGAGGAGACAGAGGGGGCGTCCAGCAAGACAAGGAGCCCACTCAGAAGCAATCAGCACCCGCAGAAGTGCCGGAACAGGCACTACAAAGAAGAGTGAACCGGAGCTCACCCGAAGTCACAAAAGAAGGTCCCACGACGCCGGAGGACAACTCAGGAGGTCGTGCACTGCAGGTTAGAGTGTCGGGGACCCAGGCTTGGCTGTGCACAAAGGAAATCCTGGAAGAGTGCACAGGAGCCGGAGCAGCTGCAAATCACGCGGTACCCAGCAATGCAGTCTAGCGTGGGGAGGCAAGGACTTACCTCCACCAAACTTGGACTGAAGAGTCACTGGACTGTGGGAGTCACTTGGACAGAGTTGCTGAGTTCCAGGGACCACGCTCGTCGTGCTGAGAGGGGACCCAGAGGACCAGTGATGCAGTCTTTTGGTGCCTGCGGTTGCAGGGGGAAGATTCCGTCGACCCACGGGACATTTCTTTGGAGCTTCTAGTGCAGAGAGGAGGCAGACTACCCCCACAGCATGCACCACCAGGAAAACAGTCGAGAAGGCGGCCGGATCAGCGATACAAGGTTGCAGTAGTCGTCTTTGCTACTTTGTTGCAGTTTTGCAGGCGTCCAGAGCAGTCAGCGGTCGATTCCTTGGCAGAAGGTGAAGAGAGAGATGCAGAGGAACTCTGATGAGCTCTTGCATTCGTTACCTAAAGAATTCCCCAAAGCAGAGACCCTAAATCACCAGAAAAGGAGGTTTGGCTACTTAGGAAGGAGGATAGGCTAGCAACACAGTTAAGAGCCTATCAGAAGGAGTCTCTGACGTCACCTGCTGGCACTGGCCACTCAGAGCAGTCCAGTGTGCCAGCAGCACCTCTGTTTCCAAGATGGCAGAGGTCTGGAGCACACTGGAGGAGCTCGGGGAACCTCCCAGGGGAGGTGCAGGTCAGGGAAGTGGTCACTCCCCTTTCCTTTGTCCAGTTTCGCACCAGAGCAGGGCTGGGGGATCCCTGAACCGGTGTAGACTGGCTTATGCAGAGATGGGCACCATCTGTGCCCATCAAAGCATTTACAGAGGCTGGGGGAGGCTACTCCTCCCCAGCCCTGACACCTTTTTCCAAAGGGAGAGGGTGTAACACCCTCTCTCTGAGGAAGTCCTTTGTTCTGCCTTCCTGGGCCAAGCCTGGCTGGACCCCAGGAGGGCAGAAACCTGTCTGAGGGGTTGGCAGCAGCTGCAGTGAAACCCCGGGAAAGGTAGTTTGGCAGTACCCGGGTCTGTGCTAGAGACTCAGGGGATCATGGAATTGTCTCCCCAATGCCAGAATGCCCAATGCCAGAATGGCCACAATTCCATGATCTTAGACATGTTACATGGCCATGTTTGGAGTTACCATTGTGACGCTATACATAGGTAGTGACCTATGTATAGTGCACAGGTGTAATGGTGTCCCCCGCACTCACAAAGTCCGGGGAATTTGCCCTGAACAATGTGGGGGCACCTTGGCTAGTGCCAGGGTGCCCACACACTAAGTAACTTAGCACCCAACCTTTACCAGGTAAAGGTTAGACAGATAGGTGACTTATAAGTTACTTAAGTGCAGTGGTAAATGGCTGTGAAATAACGTGGACGTTATTTCACTCAGGCTGCAGTGGCAGGCCTGTGTAAGAATTGTCAGAGCTCCCTATGGGTGGCAAAAGAAATGCTGCAGCCCATAGGGATCTCCTGGAACCCCAATACCCTGGGTACCTTAGTACCATATACTAGGGAATTATAAGGATGTTCCAGTATGCCAATGTGAATTGGTGAAATTGGTCACTAGCCTGTTAGTGACAATTTGTACAGAGAGAGCATAACCACTGAGGTTCTGGTTAGCAGAGCCTCAGTGAGACAGTTAGGCATCACACAGGGAACACATACATATAGGTCACAAACTTATGAGCACTGGGGTCCTGGCTAGCAGGGTCCCAGTGACACATAACAAACATACTGAAAACATAGGGTTTTCACTATGAACACTGGGCCCTGTCTAGCAGGATCCCAGTGAGACAGTGAAAACACCCTGACATACACTCACAAACAGGCCAAAAGTGGGGGTAACAAGGCTAGAAAGAGGCTACTTTCTCACACAACCCCCTCCCCCCCCCCAAACGAAGGACAATAAGGCTAACCTTGGCCAGTTGAGACTTTATTGTCTAAGTGGTGATAAGTAGAGAGTAGCTCTGCAATAGACTGGTTACTCCCTTTATCATCCACTATATGGTTACTTCCCTGTGGGGATGTAAACCACCCTGTTTGAAGTTTTTTAGCTAAGCAACAATGTGAAGATATATTTTCAGAGTTTCCATCAGTAAGTTTTAGTTTAGAGCAGTGGGAATTGTCCACTGAACCTATTTGTAGTGATGAAAATGCCAGACAGGGATGCTGTCCCAGTAAAGCCATAGCTGGGCAAAAAATTTGTACATATGGCTGGAAGAGAGAACAGGGATGCTGTTTCTCTTTAGTTGGAGCAGGGCAGGGATGCTGTCCTATGAGCTCCAAACTAGGGCAGGGATGCTGTCCTAAGTGTTGTGAGGCAGTGCAGGGTTTCTGCACTAAAGTTTCTCTGGGAGGGTTGGAAGGATGCACCATGTTAACTAAAATGGTGCTCTTTTTCTCACCAATGTTAGTTATCCCACAGAGAGGTACTTCCACCTCAAGGAGTACAGCTATGCCAGCTGATGATTCCCTTGGAACAGGTGCCACCCCAGGAGAGGTTTCTCCCACCACAGGAATGGTATCCTGAATGGCAGGGTGGTTAGGGGATACAGTGATACCCTTTTTACCTGTTGTTGGAGAGGGATCCTGAGTTTTCAGGCCTTCTCTCCTTTGCTTTTTCATTTCAGTAGAAATGAGAGGGAACAATTCCTCAGGGATACCCAGCATGGCTGCATGGGTATAAAACTCTACATAAGCCCAACCTGAGGCCTCTAGGTCATTACCTAAGAGACAATCTACAGGTAAGCTAGGTGATACTACCACCTGCTTAGGGCCAGTAACTCCACCCCAACTAAGCTGAACTATAGCTAAGGGAAGAAACTTAGTGGAGTTATGGACATCAATAATCTTATACTGTTGTCCAATAATGTGTTGTTCAGGAGCCACTAGGTTTTCAGTCACCAAAGTGATACTGGCACCTGTGTCCCTGTAGGTCTGAGCCTCAACACCATTTATTGAAACTGTCTGCCTGTACTTATCCATTGTAAGGGGACAAGCAGCCAGTGTGGCAAGGCCAATGCCACTAGGTGTGACAGAAACTGTCTTGGGACTGACTACCCTAGTTTCTATGATGGACCCATAAGTGAACCCAACTACACTCTTAACTTGACTGTTGCCAGCAGTCCCACCACTTGTACCACTACTGCTAGGGGCACTAGAGGTTGATGTATTAGTGGTGGTAGGCTCAGGGGGTTTACCTGGACAGGACTTATCCCCTGGCTTATGGCCTCTGTTTTTACACACAAAGCACCAAGGCTTTTTAATGTGTGCAGGTTGTGAAGAAGAGGAAGAATTTGTTTTATCCCCACCCCCTGAAGAGTGTTTAGGATTTGAAGAAGGATCTTTGGTTTTACCCTTATCCCCATGCGTATCCTGAGATTTCTCACCATCTTTCTTCTTGCCATCCTTGTCACCACCTGTATGAACTTTTCTGTTCACCCTTGTTCTGACCCATTTGTCTGCCTTCTTTCCCAATTCTTGGGGAGAGGTCAGATCTGAGTCCACTAGATATTGGTGTAACAAGTCAGACACACAGTTATTAAGAATATGCTCTCTCAGGATTAAGTTATACAGGCTTTCATAGTCAGAAACTTTACTGCCATGTAACCACCCCTCCAAGGCCTTCACTGAATGGTCAACAAAGTCTACCCAGTCTTGTGAAGACTCCTTTTTGGTTTCTCTGAACTTGATCCTGTACTGTTCAGTGGTTAAGCCATAACCATCTAGGAGTGCATTCTTTAAAACTGTAAAATTATTGGCATCACTTCCCTTCACAGTAAGGAGCCTATCCCTACCCTTTCCACTGAAGGATAGCCATAGGATAGCAGCCCACTGCCTTTGAGGGACCCCCTGTACAACACATGCCCTCTCAAGTGCAGCAAACCACTTGTTAATGTCATCCCCCTCCTTGTAAGGGGGAATTATCTTGTGCAGATTCCTAGAATCATGCACTTTTACAGGATTACTATCTGTAATACTGCTGCTGCCACCATGGGGTCCAAACCCCAACCTCTGTCTTTCTTTTTCTAAGTCTAATGCTTCCCTGTCTAGATCCAGCTGTTGCTTTTTAAGCTTCAGCCTGGACTCTTCCACTCTCAATCTATTGAGTTCCCTTTCTAACACTCTGTCATCAGGGTGGGTGGGTTGGGCATGCTTAGACACAGAAGAATGGTGTGAATGAACAGAGGGAGACCTATCTCTAACAGTTGGCACTCTAACAACCTGTCCTGTAGGAGTAAAACTTCTACTGTGATGAGACCTCACATTAGTACCAGGGTTGCTAGGGGGCCTGCTAAGGGGCAGGTTGGGACGGTTCCCATCTAACACTTTTGCTGGGGCTACCCCAGAATCAGAATGTGAACCATCTGCTAATCTCTCACCTGATGTACCACCTAAGGCCTTATCATTTTCAATGAGCATATTAACTAACAATTCTCTAGAGGGATTCTTCCCTACCCCTAAACCTCTATCAATGCAGAGACTCCTTGCACCTTTCCAGTTAAGGTGGTCATAAGCTGTGCTGGCCAGATCCAGAGTTTGACCTGTACCAGACATGATAGAAAAAGGTTTAAGGGACAGAAAAAGAAAGAAAAGGTTTCAGAACTTTTTAAGGAACAGAAAAAAAAACTTTTTCAACTTTTAGGAAACTTTTTGAAAGTTTTAGAGGTACTTTTCAGCACTTAGCAATAGAGTAAGAGAAGAAAAGCTAAACTTTTTGGTTAGGTGTACATACACTGAACTTGTTTTGTATATTTTTCTCTTATGAAAAGTACAAAATGACAAAGTGGTAAGTAGTTACAAGTACTTATCCCACCGCTGCACAACCAATGTAGGAGGCTGGCCTGGTTTGTAGTGGTACCAAGGGGTACTTACACTGTGCACCAGGTCCAGTTATCCCTTATTAGTGTAGAAGAGGTGTCTAGCAGCTTAGGCTGGTAGAAAAGTAGCTTAGCAGAGCAGCTTAGGCTGAACTAGGAGACGTGTAAAGCTCCTACTATACCACTGGTGTCATATGCACAATATCATAAGAAAACACAATACACAGATATACTAAAAATAAAGGTACTTTATTTTTATGACAATATGCCAAAAGTATCTCAGTGAGTACCCTCAGTATGAGGATAGCAAATATACACAAGATATATGTACACAATACCAAAATTATGTAGTGATAGCAATAAAAAGCAATGCAAGCAATGTACAGTCACAATAGATTGCAATGAGAGCACATAGGTATAGGGGCAACACAAACCATATACTCTAGAAGTGAAATGCGAACCACGAATGGACCCCAAACCTATGTGAGCTTGTAGAGGGTCGCTGGGAATGTAAGAAAACAGTGAGGGTTAGAAAAATAGCCCACCCCAAGACCCTGAAAAGTAGGTGTAAAGTGCACCTAAGTTCCCCAGAGAGCACAGAAGTCGTGATAGGGGAATTCTGCAAGGAAGACCAACACCAGCAATGCAACAACGATGGATTTCCGGACGAGAGTACCTGTGGAACAAGGGGACCAAGTCCAAGAGTCACACTCAAGTCGGGAGTGGGCAGATGCCCAGGAAATGCCAGCTGTGGGTGCAAAGAAGCTGCCACCGGATGGTAGAAGCTATGGATTCTGCAAGAACGAAGAGGACTAGGAACTTCCCCTTTGGAGGATGGATGTCCCACGTCGTGAAGAAGCGTGCAGAGGTGTTCCCGCGCAGAAAGACCGCAAACCAGCCTTGCTAGCTGCAAGGGTCGCGGTTAGGGTTTTTGGATGCTACTGTGGCCCAGGAGGGACCAGGATGTCGCCAATTGCGTGAGGAGACAGAGGGGGCGTCCAGCAAGACAAGGAGCCCACTCAGAAGCAAGCAGCACCCGCAGAAGTGCCGGAACAGGCACTACGAAGAAGAGTGAACCGGAGCTCACCCGAAGTCACAAAAGAAGGTCCCACGACGCCGGAGGACAACTCAGGAGGTCGTGCACTGCAGGTTAGAGTGTCGGGGACCCAGGCTTGGCTGTGCACAAAGGAAATCCTGGAAGAGTGCACAGGAGCCGGAGCAGCTGCAAATCACACGGTACCCAGCAATGCAGTCTAGCGTGGGGAGGCAAGGACTTACCTCCACCAAACTTGGACTGAAGAGTCACTGGACTGTGGGAGTCACTTGGACAGAGTTGCTGAGCTCCAGGGACCACGCTCGTCGTGCTGAGAGGGGACCCAGAGGACCGGTAATGCAGTCCTTTGGTGCCTGCGGTTGCAGGGGGAAGATTCCGTCGACCCACAGGAGATTTCTTCGGAGCTTCTAGTGCAGAGAGGAGGCAGACTACCCCCACAGCATGCACCACCAGGAAAACAGTCGAGAAGGCGGCCAGATCAGCGATACAAGGCTGCAGTAGTCGTCTTTGCTACTTTGTTGCAGTTTTGCAGGCGTCCAAAGCAGTCAGCGGTCGATTCCTTGGCAGAAGGTGAAGAGAGATGCAGAGGAACTCTGATGAGCTCTTGCATTCGTTATCTAAAGAATTCCCCAAAGCAGAGACCCTAAATCGCCAGAAAAGGAGGTTTGGCTACTTAGGAAGAAGGATAGGCTAGCAACACAGGTGAGAGCCTATCAGAAGGAGTCTCTGACGTCACCTGCTGGCACTGGCCACTCAGAGCAGTCCAGTGTGCCAGCAGCACCTCTGTTTCCAAGATGGCAGAGGTCTGGAGCACACTGGAGGAGCTCTGGGCACCTCCCAGGGGAGGTGCAGGTCAGGGGAGTGGTCACTCCCCTTTCCTTTGTCCAGTTTCGCGCCAGAGCAGGGCTGGGCGATCCCTGAACCGGTGTAGACTGGCTTATGCAGAGATGGGCACCATCTGTGCCCATCAAAGCATTTACAGAGGCTGGGGGAGGCTACTCCTCCCCAGCCCTGACACCTTTTTCCAAAGGGAGAGGGTGTAACACCCTCTCTCTGAGGAAGTCCTTTGTTCTGCCTTCCTGGGCCAAGCCTGGCTGGACCCCAGGAGGGCAGAAACCTGTCTGAGCGGTTGGCAGCAGCAGCAGCTGCAGTGAAACCCCGGGAAAGGTAGTTTGGCAGTACCCGGGTCTGTGCTAGAGACTCGGGGGAGCATGGAATTGTCTCCCCAAATCCAGAATGGCATTGGGGTGACAATTCCATGATCTTAGACATGTTACATGGCCATGTTCGGAGTTACCATTGTGACGCTATACATAGGTAGTGACCTATGTATAGTGCACACGTGTAATGGTGTCCCCGCACTCACAAAGTCCAGGGAATTTGCCCTGAACAATGTGGGGGCACCTTGGCTAGTGCCAGGGTGCCCACACACTAAGTAACTTAGCACCCAACCTTTACCAGGTAAAGGTTAGACATATAGGTGACTTATAAGTTACTTAAGTGCAGTGGTAAATGGCTGTGAAATAACGTGGACGTTATTTAACTCAGGCTGCAGTGGCAGCCCTGTGTAAGAATTGTCAGAGCTCCCTATGGGTGGCAAAAGAAATGCTGCAGCCCATAGGGATCTCCTGGAACCCCAATACCCTGGGTACCTTAGTACCATATACTAGGGAATTATAAGGGTGTTCCAGTATGCCAATGTGAATTGGTGAAATTGGTCACTAGCCTGTTAGTGACAATTTGTACAGAGAGAGCATAACCACTGAGGTTCTGGTTAGCAGAGCCTCAGTGAGACAGTTAGGCATCACACAGGGAACACATACATATAGGTCACAAACTTATGAGCACTGGGGTCCTGGCTAGCAGGGTCCCAGTGACACATAACAAACTGTAAGGAAATGCCTCCTTGGCATGGTTGCCCCCTGACTTTTTGCCTTTGCTGATGCTATGTTTACAATTGAAAGTGTGCTGAGGCCTGCTAACCAGGCCCCAGCACCAGTGTTCTTTCCCTAACCTGTACTTTTGTATCCACAATTGGCAGACCCTGGCATCCAGATAAGTCCCTTGTAACTGGTACTTCTAGTACCAAGGGCCCTGATGCCAAGGAAGGTCTCTAAGGGATGCAGCATGTCTTATGCCACCCTGGAGACCTCTCACTCAGCACAGACACACTGCTTGCCAGCTTGTGTGTGCTAGTGAGGACCAAACGAGTAAGTCGACATGGCACTCCCCTCAGGGTGCCATGCCAGCCTCTCACTGCCTATGCAGTATAGGTAAGACACCCCTCTAGCAGGCCTTACAGCCCTAAGGCAGGGTGCACTATACCATAGGTGAGGGTACCAGTGCATGAGCATGGTACCCCTACAGTGTCTAAACAAAACCTTAGACATTGTAAGTGCAGGGTAGCCATAAGAGTATATGGTCTGGGAGTCTGTCAAACACGAACTCCACAGCACCATAATGGCTACACTGAAAACTGGGAAGTTTGGTATCAAACTTCTCAGCACAATAAATGCACACTGATGCCAGTGTACATTTTATTGTAAAAAACACCACAGAGGGCACCTTAGAGGTGCCCCCTGAAACTTAACCGACTATCTGTGTAGGCTGACTAGTTTTAGCAGCCTGCCACAAACCGAGACATGTTGCTGGCCCCATGGGGAGAGTGCCTTTGTCACTCTGAGGCCAGTAACAAAGCCTGCACTGGGTGGAGATGCTAACACCTCTCCCAGGCAGGAATTGTCACACCTGGCGGTGAGCCTCAAAGGCTCACCTCCTTTGTGCCAACCCAGCAGGACACTCCAGCTAGTGGAGTTGCCCGCCCCCTCCGGCCAGGCCCCACTTTTGGCGGCAAGGCCGGAGAAAATAATGAGAATAACAAGGAGGAGTCACTGGCCAGTCAGGACAGCCCCTAAGGTGTCCTGAGCTGAGGTGACTCTAACTTTTAGAAATCCTCCATCTTGCAGATGGAGGATTCCCCCAATAGGGTTAGGATTGTGACCCCCTCCCCTTGGGAGGGGGCACAAAGAGGGTGTACCCACCCTCAGGGCTAGTAGCCATTGGCTACTAACCCCCCAGACCTAAACACGCCCTTAAATTTAGTATTTAAGGGCTACCCTGAACCCTAGAAAATTAGATTCCTGCAACAACAAGAAGAAGGACTGCCTAGCTGAAAACCCCTGCAGAGGAAGACCAGAAGACAACAACTGCCTTGGCTCCAGAAACTCACCGGCCTGTCTCCTGCCTTCCAAAGAACTCTGCTCCAGCGACGCCTTCCAAAGGGACCAGCGACCTCTGAATCCTCTGAGGACTGCCCTGCTTCGACGACGACAAGAAACTCCCGAGGACAGCGGACCTGCTCCAAAAAGACTGCAACTTTATCCAAAGGAGCAGCTTTAAAGAACCCTGCAATCTCCCCGCAAGAAGCGTGAGACTTGCAACACTGCACCCGGCGACCCCGACTCGGCTGGTGGAGAACCAACACCTCAGGGAGGACCCCCGGACTACTCTACGACTGTGAGTACCAAAACCTGTCCCCCCTGACCCCCCACAGCGCCGCCTGCAGAGGGAATCCCGAGGCTTCCCCTGACCGCGATTCTCTGAAACCTAAGTCCCGACGCCTGGAAAAGACCCTGCACCCGCAGCCCCCAGGACCTGAAGGACCGGACTTTCACTGCAGAAGTGACCCCCAGGAGTCCCTCTCCCTTGCCCAAGTGGAGGTTTCTCCGAGGAAGCCCCCCCTTGCCTGCCTGCAGCGCTGAAGAGATCCCTTGATCTCTCATTGACTTCCATTGCGAACCCGACGCTTGTTCTAACACTGCACCCGGCCGCCCCCGCGCCGCTGAGGGTGAAATTTCTGTGTGGGCTTGTGTCCCCCCCGGTGCCCTACAAAACCCCCCTGGTCTGCCCTCCGAAGACGCGGGTACTTACCTGCTGGCAGACTGGAACCGGGGCACCCCCTTCTCTCCATTGAAGCCTATGCGTTTTGGGCACCACTTTGAACTCTGCACCTGACCGGCCCTGAGCTGCTGGTGTGGTAACTTTGGGGTTGCTCTGAACCCCAACGGTGGGCTACCTTGGACCAAGAACTGAACCCTGTAAGTGTCTTACTTACCTGGTAAAACTAACAAAAACTTACCTCCCCCAGGAACTGTGAAAATTGCACTAAGTGTCCACTTTTAAAATAGCTATTTGTGAATAACTTGAAAAGTATACATGCAATTGAAATTATTCAAAGTTCCTAATGTACTTACCTGCAATACCTTTCAAACAAGATATTACATGTTAAATTTGAACCTGTGGTTCTTAAAATAAACTAAGAAAAGATATTTTTCTAATCAAAACCTATTGGCTGGATTTGTCTCTGAGTGTGTGTACCTCATTTATTGTCTATGTGTATGTACAACAAATGCTTAACACTACTCCTTGGATAAGCCTACTGCTCGACCACACTACCACAAAATAGAGCATTAGTATTATCTATTTTTACCACTATTTTACCTCTAAGGGGAACCCTTGGACTCTGTGCATGCTATTCCTTACTTTGAAATAGCACATACAGAGCCAACTTCCTACATTGGTGGATCAGCGGTGGGGTACAAGACTTCGCATTTGCTGGACTACTCAGCCAATACCTGATCACACGACAAATTCCAAAATTGTCATTAGAAATTGATTTTTTGCAATTTGAAAAGTTTTCTAAATTCTTAAAAGACCTGCTAGGGCCTTGTGTTAGATCCTGTTTAGCATTTCTTTTAGAGTTTAAAAGTTTGGTAAAAGTTTGAATTAGATTCTAGAACCAGTTTTAGTTTCTTAAAAAGTATTCCAACTTTTAGAAGCATAATGTCTAGCACAGATGTGAATGTGGTGGAACTCGACACCACACCTTACCTCCATCTACAGATGAGAGAGCTAAGGTCACTCTGTAAACTAAAGAAAATAGCAATGGGCCCCAAACCTACCAAAGTACAGCTCCAGGAGCTTTTGGCAGAGTTTGAAAAGGCCAACCCCTCTGAGGATGGCAACTCAGAGGATGAAGATAGTGACTTGGAGGGAAATTCCCCCCCTCCAGTCCTACTTAGGGAGAGCAGGGCTTCTCAAGCCCTGACTCCACAAATAATAGTCAGAGATGCTGGTTCCCTCACAGGAGGGACCAACAACTCTGAAATCACTGAGGATAACTCCAGTGAAGAGGACATCCAGTTAGCCAGGATGGCCAAAAGATTGGCTTTGGAAAGACAGATCCTAGCCATAGAGAGGGAAAGACAAGAGATGGGCCTAGGACCCATCAATGGTGGCAGCAACATAAATAGGGTCAGAGATTCTCCTGACATGTTGAAAATCCCCAAAGGGATTGTAACTAAATATGAAGATGGTGATGACATCACCAAATGGTTCACAGCTTTTGAGAGGGCTTGTGTAACCAGAAAAGTGAACAGATCTCACTGGGGTGCTCTCCTTTGGGAAATGTTCACAGGAAAGTGTAGGGATAGACTCCTCACACTCTCTGGACAAGATGCAGAATCTTATGACCTCATGAAGGGTACCCTGATTGAGGGCTTTGGATTCTCCACTGAGGAGTACAGGATTAGGTTCAGGGGGGCTCAAAAATCCTCGAGCCAGACCTGGGTTGACTTTGTTGACTACTCAGTGAAAACACTAGATGGTTGGATTCAAGGCAGTGGTGTAAATAATTATGATGGGCTGTACAATTTATTTGTGAAAGAACACCTGTTAAGTAATTGTTTCAATGATAAACTGCATCAGCATCTGGTAGACCTAGGACCAATTTCTCCCCAAGAATTGGGAAAGAAGGCGGACCATTGGGTCAAGACAAGGGTGTCCAAGACTTCAACAGGGGGTGACCAAAAGAAAGGGGTCACAAAGACTCCCCAGCAGAAGGGTGATGAGACAACCAAAACTAAAAATAGTAAAGAGTCTTCTACAGGCCCCCAAAAACCTGCACAGGAGGGTGGGCCCAGAGCCTCTTCACAAAACAATGGGTACAAGGGTAAAAACTTTGATCCCAAAAAGGCCTGGTGTCATAGCTGTAAACAGCATGGACACCAAACTGGAGACAAGGCCTGTCCCAAGAAAGGTTCCACTCCAAACTCCCATCCAGGTAACACTGGTATGGCTAGTCTCCAAGTGGGATCAACAGTGTGCCCAGAGCAAATCAGGGTCCACACTGAAGCTACTCTAGTTTCTGAGGGGGGGGTGGATTTAGCCACACTAGCTGTCTGGCCGCCTAACATGCAAAAATACAGACAGCAACTCTTAATTAATGGGACTAGAATAGAGGGCCTGAGGGATACAGGTGCCAGTGTCACCATGGTGACAGAGAAACTGGTTTCCCCTGGCCAATACCTGACTGGAAAAACTTACACAGTCACCAACGCTGACAATCAGAGAAAAGTACATCCCATGGCAATGGTTACTTTAGAATGGGGAGGGGTCAATGGCCTGAAGCAGGTGGTGGTCTCCTCAAATATCCCAGTGGACTGTCTGCTTGGAAATGACCTGGAGTCCTCAGCATGGGCTGAGGTAGAGCTAAAAACCCATGCAGCAATGCTGGGTATCCCTGAACTGGTGTGTGTGAAAACAAGAGCACAATGCAAGGCACAGGGTGAAAAAGTAGAGCTGGAGTCTGGAAAAATGGCCCAGCCTACCAAGAGAACAGGAAAGTCAGTTGGGAAACCAACTGCAACACAGCAAAAGAAAGGGAACCTCTCTTCTCAGGAAGAAGTTCTGCCCTCTGAGGGAACTGAGCCTTTGGAGCTTGAACCTTATCAGGTTGAGCTCTTAGGCCCAGGGGGACCCTCAAGGGAGGAGCTGTGTAAGGGACAAGAAACCTGTCCCTCTCTTGAAGGCCTTAGGCAGCAAGCTGCTGAAGAGTCCAAAGGCAAGAAAAATGGAACACATAGGGTCTATTGGGAAGATGGGCTCCTGTACACTGAGGCCAGAGACCCCAAACCTGGTGCCACTAGGAGAGTGGTAGTGCCTCAGTTGTTCAGAGAGTTCATCCTAACATTGGCCCATGACATTCCCCTTGCTGGACATTTGGGACAAACCAAGACGTGGGAGAGGTTAGTCAACCACTTCTACTGGCCCAATATGTCCAACATGGTTAAGGAGTTTTGCCTCTCCTGCCCCACCTGTCAAGCCAGTGGTAAGACAGGTGGGCATCCAAAGGCCCCCCTCATTCCACTTCCTGTGGTGGGGGTGCCCTTTGAAAGAGTGGGTGTGGACATAGTTGGTCCACTGGAACCTCCCACAGCCTCAGGAAATATGTATATCCTGGTAGTAGTGGATCATGCTACCAGGTATCCTGAAGCTATTCCCCTTAGGTCGACTACTGCCCCTGCAGTAGCCAAGGCCCTCATTGGTATCTTTACCAGAGTGGGTTTCCCTAAGGAGGTGGTGTCTGACAGAGGTACCAACTTCATGTCAGCATACCTAAAGCACATGTGGAATGAGTGTGGAGTGACTTATAAATTCACTACACCTTACCACCCACAAACTAATGGCTTAGTTGAGAGATTCAACAAGACATTAAAGGGCATGATCATGGGGCTCCCAGAAAAACTCAAAAGGAGATGGGATGTCCTCCTGCCATGTCTGCTTTTCGCTTACAGGGAGGTACCACAGAAGGGAGTAGGGTTCTCACCCTTTGAACTTCTGTTTGGTCATCCTGTAAGGGGACCACTTGCCCTTGTTAAAGAAGGCTGGGAGAGACCTCTCCATGAGCCTAAACAGGACATAGTGGACTATGTACTTGGCCTTCGCTCTAGAATGGCAGAGTACATGGAAAAGGCAACCAAAAACCTTGAGGCCAGCCAACAACTCCAGAAGTTTTGGTATGACCAAAAGGCTGCACTGGTTGAGTTCCAACCAGGGCAGAAAGTCTGGGTTCTGGAGCCTGTGGCTCCCAGGGCACTCCAGGACAAATGGAGTGGCCCTTACCCAGTACTAGAGAGGAAGAGTCAGGTCACCTACTTGGTGGACCTGGGCACAAGCAGGAGCCCCAAGAGGGTGATCCATGTAAACCGCCTTAAGCTCTTCCACGACAGGGCTGATGTCAATCTGTTGATGGTAACAGATGAGGATCAGGAGGCAGAGAGTGAACCTCTCCCTGATCTTCTGTCATCAGACCCAAAAGATGGTACAGTAGATGGAGTGATCTACTCAGACGCCCTCTCTGGCCAACAGCAAGCTGATTGTAGGAGAGTCCTACAACAGTTTCCTGAACTCTTCTCCTTAACCCCTGGTCAGACACACCTGTGTACCCATGAGGTGGACACAGGAGACAGCATGCCTGTCAAGAACAAAATCTTTAGACAGTCTGACCATGTTAAGGAAAGCATCAAGGTGGAAGTCCACAAGATGCTGGAATTGGGAGTAATTGAGCGCTCTGACAGCCCCTGGGCTAGCCCAGTGGTCTTAGTCCCCAAACCTCACACCAAAGATGGAAAGAAAGAGATGAGGTTTTGTGTGGACTACAGAGGGCTCAATTCTGTCACCAAGACAGATGCCCATCCAATTCCAAGAGCTGATGAGCTCATTGACAAATTAGGTGCTGCCAAATTTCTAAGTACCTTTGACTTGACAGCAGGGTACTGGCAAATAAAAATGGCACCTGGAGCAAAAGAAAAGACAGCATTCTCCACACCTGATGGGCATTATCAGTTTACTGTTATGCCCTTTGGTTTAAAGAATGCCCCTGCCACCTTCCAAAGGTTGGTGAATCAAGTCCTTGCTGGCTTGGAGTCCTTTAGCACAGCTTATCTTGATGATATTGCTGTCTTTAGCTCCACCTGGCAGGATCACCTGGTCCACCTGAGGAAGGTTTTGAAGGCTCTGCAATCTGCAGGCCTCTCTATCAAGGCATCCAAATGCCAGATAGGGCAGGGAACTGTGGTTTACTTGGGACACCTTGTAGGTGGAGGCCAAGTTCAGCCACTCCAACCCAAGATCCAGACCATTCTGGACTGGGTAGCTCCAAAAACCCAGACTCAAGTCAGGGCATTCCTTGGCTTGACTGGGTACTACAGGAGGTTTGTGAAGGGATATGGATCCATTGTGACAGCCCTCACTGAGCTCACCTCCAAGAAAATGCCCAAGAAAGTGAACTGGACTGTGGACTGCCAACAGGCCTTTGACACCCTGAAACAAGCAATGTGCTCAGCACCAGTTCTCAAAGCTCCAGATTATTCTAAGCAGTTCATTGTGCAGACTGATGCCTCTGAACATGGGATAGGGGCAGTTTTGTCCCAAACAAATGATGATGGCCTTGACCAGCCTGTTGCTTTCATTAGCAGGAGGTTACTCCCCAGGGAGCAGCGTTGGAGTGCCATTGAGAGGGAGGCCTTTGCTGTGGTTTGGTCCCTGAAGAAGCTGAGACCATACCTCTTTGGGACTCACTTCCTAGTTCAAACTGACCACAGACCTCTCAAATGGCTGATGCAAATGAAAGGTGAAAATCCTAAACTGTTGAGGTGGTCCATCTCCCTACAGGGAATGGACTTTATAGTGGAACACAGACCTGGGACTGCCCATGCCAATGCAGATGGCCTTTCCAGGTTCTTCCACTTAGAAAATGAAGACTCTCTTGGGAAAGGTTAGTCTCATCCTCTTTCGTTTGGGGGGGGGTTGTGTAAGGAAATGCCTCCTTGGCATGGTTGCCCCCTGACTTTTTGCCTTTGCTGATGCTATGTTTACAATTGAAAGTGTGCTGAGGCCTGCTAACCAGGCCCCAGCACCAGTGTTCTTTCCCTAACCTGTACTTTTGTATCCACAATTGGCAGACCCTGGCATCCAGATAAGTCCCTTGTAACTGGTACTTCTAGTACCAAGGGCCCTGATGCCAAGGAAGGTCTCTAAGGGATGCAGCATGTCTTATGCCACCCTGGAGACCTCTCACTCAGCACAGACACACTGCTTGCCAGCTTGTGTGTGCTAGTGAGGACCAAACGAGTAAGTCGACATGGCACTCCCCTCAGGGTGCCATGCCAGCCTCTCACTGCCTATGCAGTATAGGTAAGACACCCCTCTAGCAGGCCTTACAGCCCTAAGGCAGGGTGCACTATACCATAGGTGAGGGTACCAGTGCATGAGCATGGTACCCCTACAGTGTCTAAACAAAACCTTAGACATTGTAAGTGCAGGGTAGCCATAAGAGTATATGGTCTGGGAGTCTGTCAAACACGAACTCCACAGCACCATAATGGCTACACTGAAAACTGGGAAGTTTGGTATCAAACTTCTCAGCACAATAAATGCACACTGATGCCAGTGTACATTTTATTGTAAAAAACACCACAGAGGGCACCTTAGAGGTGCCCCCTGAAACTTAACCGACTATCTGTGTAGGCTGACTAGTTTTAGCAGCCTGCCACAAACCGAGACATGTTGCTGGCCCCATGGGGAGAGTGCCTTTGTCACTCTGAGGCCAGTAACAAAGCCTGCACTGGGTGGAGATGCTAACACCTCTCCCAGGCAGGAATTGTCACACCTGGCGGTGAGCCTCAAAGGCTCACCTCCTTTGTGCCAACCCAGCAGGACACTCCAGCTAGTGGAGTTGCCCGCCCCCTCCGGCCAGGCCCCACTTTTGGCGGCAAGGCCGGAGAAAATAATGAGAATAACAAGGAGGAGTCACTGGCCAGTCAGGACAGCCCCTAAGGTGTCCTGAGCTGAGGTGACTCTAACTTTTAGAAATCCTCCATCTTGCAGATGGAGGATTCCCCCAATAGGGTTAGGATTGTGACCCCCTCCCCTTGGGAGGGGGCACAAAGAGGGTGTACCCACCCTCAGGGCTAGTAGCCATTGGCTACTAACCCCCCAGACCTAAACACGCCCTTAAATTTAGTATTTAAGGGCTACCCTGAACCCTAGAAAATTAGATTCCTGCAACAACAAGAAGAAGGACTGCCTAGCTGAAAACCCCTGCAGAGGAAGACCAGAAGACAACAACTGCCTTGGCTCCAGAAACTCACCGGCCTGTCTCCTGCCTTCCAAAGAACTCTGCTCCAGCGACGCCTTCCAAAGGGACCAGCGACCTCTGAATCCTCTGAGGACTGCCCTGCTTCGACGACGACAAGAAACTCCCGAGGACAGCGGACCTGCTCCAAAAAGACTGCAACTTTATCCAAAGGAGCAGCTTTAAAGAACCCTGCAATCTCCCCGCAAGAAGCGTGAGACTTGCAACACTGCACCCGGCGACCCCGACTCGGCTGGTGGAGAACCAACACCTCAGGGAGGACCCCCGGACTACTCTACGACTGTGAGTACCAAAACCTGTCCCCCCTGACCCCCCACAGCGCCGCCTGCAGAGGGAATCCCGAGGCTTCCCCTGACCGCGATTCTCTGAAACCTAAGTCCCGACGCCTGGAAAAGACCCTGCACCCGCAGCCCCCAGGACCTGAAGGACCGGACTTTCACTGCAGAAGTGACCCCCAGGAGTCCCTCTCCCTTGCCCAAGTGGAGGTTTCTCCGAGGAAGCCCCCCCTTGCCTGCCTGCAGCGCTGAAGAGATCCCTTGATCTCTCATTGACTTCCATTGCGAACCCGACGCTTGTTCTAACACTGCACCCGGCCGCCCCCGCGCCGCTGAGGGTGAAATTTCTGTGTGGGCTTGTGTCCCCCCCGGTGCCCTACAAAACCCCCCTGGTCTGCCCTCCGAAGACGCGGGTACTTACCTGCTGGCAGACTGGAACCGGGGCACCCCCTTCTCTCCATTGAAGCCTATGCGTTTTGGGCACCACTTTGAACTCTGCACCTGACCGGCCCTGAGCTGCTGGTGTGGTAACTTTGGGGTTGCTCTGAACCCCAACGGTGGGCTACCTTGGACCAAGAACTGAACCCTGTAAGTGTCTTACTTACCTGGTAAAACTAACAAAAACTTACCTCCCCCAGGAACTGTGAAAATTGCACTAAGTGTCCACTTTTAAAATAGCTATTTGTGAATAACTTGAAAAGTATACATGCAATTGAAATTATTCAAAGTTCCTAATGTACTTACCTGCAATACCTTTCAAACAAGATATTACATGTTAAATTTGAACCTGTGGTTCTTAAAATAAACTAAGAAAAGATATTTTTCTAATCAAAACCTATTGGCTGGATTTGTCTCTGAGTGTGTGTACCTCATTTATTGTCTATGTGTATGTACAACAAATGCTTAACACTACTCCTTGGATAAGCCTACTGCTCGACCACACTACCACAAAATAGAGCATTAGTATTATCTATTTTTACCACTATTTTACCTCTAAGGGGAACCCTTGGACTCTGTGCATGCTATTCCTTACTTTGAAATAGCACATACAGAGCCAACTTCCTACACAAACATACTGAAAACATAGGGTTTTCACTATGAGCACTGGGCCCTGGCTAGCAGGATCCCAGTGAGACAGTGAAAACACCCTGACATACACTCACAAACAGGCCAAAAGTGGGGGTAACAAGGCTAGAAAAAGGCTACTTTCCCACAGCATGGTCAGAGATTCCCCTTGCCAATATTTCGATGTGGGAGAGGGCTGTGCAGTCTGAGCTTGGGAGCAGCACCAGGTCTATCCTGGATTGAGAGCCATGGGCTGCTGAAGTGTGAGTAAATTGTCGCTGTCTTGGGTCCCATACCCGCCACGCATCGCAGAGCCCTGTTGCTGAAAGCCACCCTGTTAGCCCTGCCGCCGCTGTATGTATGTGTGTGGAAAGTGGACCGGCTACATCCATAGCCGGGTTTGGGATAGCATTAAAATCACCACCTACCATTGTGAGCCCTGGTGGTAGGTCGAGGAGCAACTGGGAGAGATCTTCGAGGGTTTTACGGGCTACTGGAGGGGGGACGTAAACACTAACCACACTAATCATGTTCCCTTCAATCTTACCCGTGATGGCTATATAACGTCCCTGCTGGTCGCTTCGCACTTGGATGTTTGTCATGGGGAACGATCGATGTAACAATATACCCACCCCTCTCGTGCCTCGTGTGAACCCAGCGTGATATGCCCGTCAAAGCCTCTATGTGTCAGGAAGGGGCAGTGTTCTCCCAAGAGATGAGTTTCCTGCAACAGGAGTATCTCCGGTTTATATCGGTGTATAATGTAAACATAGCTGTGCGTTCAATTTTGTCCAAGAGACCGTTAACGTTCCAGGAGATTACTTGTGTCTGACTCATGGGGATATGTGTACGAAAAAGGTTCTGCTATGACTATTAGGGCCTCCCTTGGTCAGGCCTGGGATTGCTGAGGATATCCTTTCAAGTATCTGACCTTGAGGGGCATAGGTTTCTCTAATGTTGGTGGAGTCTCTATTTTCTCTGCTCTGAGTGCTAGACATAAACAAAAATGGTACCCTACTTTAAACATAGGAACTTCGGCCTTTGGAACTAGGCCAAAACACCCATTCCCCCCAACTCCCTCCCCACCCCATACTGCCCCCCCATGAGGAATTGTCGCCCTTATATACCATCTCACTTTACAACTAGTAAGATGAACCCTCAACTGATAGGGTGGCGGTGGTGGAGGTGATGGACCCCTCCATGTTTCCGGATCTGATCTAAGTAACACATAGTGAGCGTTAGTAAGTTAATCTTGGTGTAGCCCAGGCCTCATCCGCCCAGCAATATCTGTCTATCTGGAACATGTCACGCCGGCGAAGTCACAGCACTGGACTGCACAATAGGTCTGTGTCTTCCAGAGGCCCCGATCGGGCCCCTTCCTTTCTCAATGTGTCTGGGTCTCTCTCGGTATCTCCAGAGCCCCGGTCGGAGTGCGGGCTTTGTGAGTCCACCCGGTAGGGCCCCGGTGATGGCTTCGAGGAAGAGGATCCTCGTGGTGTTTTGTGCCGTCGTGAGCGCATGCGACGGCGTCGATCGGACCGCTGATCCCTTTGTCGATATGGCCGTGACCCCCTGCTGGGGTCCACTCCCATCTGTGCAACGACCCAAGGGGACCTCTTCTGTGAGCCAAGTCCAGGCCGTGATTGGGTGGTCAAAAAAGTGAGTCTTGTTTCTGTAAATTACGCTGAGTCGCGCCGGAAACAGAAGGCGATATTGAACATCCATAGCTCTTAATTTTTGTTTCACTTCGGTGAATTAGCGCCTTTGTTGTTGAAATTCCCTCGTGTAGTCTGGGAAAAGTAGGACTGTTGCTCCGTTGCAGGTGAGGTCACCTTTCACACGTGCCTCTTGTAGCACAGCGTCTCTGTCTTTAAAGTTAAAAAGGCGGAGTATCACCGATCTGGGCAAAGAGCCTGGAGGAGGTTTCGATTGCAGTGCCCTGTGGGCTCGTTCGATCGTGAACCATGGTGTGAGGCGATCCAGGTAATCCAGGAGCAGAACCAATCTTCCAGGTATTGGGCCAGCGAAGATTCTGTCGTGTTTTCAGGAAGGCCCACCACACAAAGGTTATTGCGTCTGGATCTATTCCCTGCTTCTTCAGTTCTCTGGTGTAGCTCTGAGGTGCGAGCCGTCAGAGCGGAGACCTGGGACTTGAGGGCGGTCACGTCGTCTTCCACCGTGGAGATCCTGGATTCGGCTTCTGTGAGTCGGGCCGTAGCGTTTCGGAGTTCATGCCGGATCAGGGCCACGTCTACCCTAACCTCCCCTATTTTAGATTCAGCGGCCGCTTGGGATGTCTGGATTGCTTGGAGTATCGTCGCCAGATCTCCAGATGTTGTCTGTGGTGCGCCATTTCTGCCTGGAGCGCGATCGTCAGTCCGGGACCCGGTGGCACCCGTGGTAAATTGGTCCATACGAATCTGCGCCGTTGTCTGCCGTGCTGGTTTATCTTTACCCATGGTGGTGCCAATGTGGTTCCAATCCCATAAGACTACCAAGTGCTAAAGGTGTAGTGTAGCCTGGTGGGGTCACTGCATGTAGCTACAAGGCCAGGAATGTCTCAGCCTGGGGGCCAGCTCCTCTGTGTCCACCCGTCTTCCGTAGACCTCCCGGCAGCCCCGGGGCCCCAAGGGGCAGCGGTCTCCAGATTTCCAGTTCAGGCCATTCGAGTGATTAATGCTCCCAAGTCTCTGGCTCACATCTGGGGGGGGAGAAGGAGAGCCGACCGCCATCCCTTCGTTAGGGGATACGGCCCGGCCTGGGCACCTTCCTCAAAAAAGTTGTAGGTGAAGGGGAGCACACTGGAGAACTGTCTCTTGTCCCACAATATCGTGGGTTTTGGTTCAGTGTCTGTGTGGTTGCCCCAGTCTTCAGCTCACCCTCGACTGGCGCCTCTGCAGAGTCTTCATTGATGGAGTGTAGCGCTCCTCGCGTATGGGGGTGCCGTCAGGCGTGTGTTAGTCTCGCCGCACCTCCGCCTCTCCCCGCCATGTGCTGTGTTGATTGTCTCCCGGCCTTGATCTGGGGTCCTGGTCCAAGCCTCCCTCCCCGGAAAAGACCTGGACGGGGAGGGTAGGGGTGGGGGGGGGAGAGGGGGTTGGAGGTGTGGGAGGAAGGAGGACACACGGGGGAATGTCTCCTGACCCACGGTAGTGCGGGTTGTGGCTCAATGTTTAAATGGATGCCCGTTCTGTTGCTGACCTTCTGGTCGCCGTCCCATAGAGTCGCTGTTGGCGCGCAGCGTTTCTTATTCGTGGGGATGTCCCCAGGCGTGTGTCGTCCGGCGGCGTCTCGGCCCTTCCCTGCCGCGCGGCACACTGGTGCCTCCGGGCCCCGATCTGGGCCCAGGCCGCTGTGGAGAGATCTTCAGCCCGTCTCGGGCCGGGTGTTCCTGTGGGTCCTTCCTCCCGCTCCCAGCCCCTGGGGGGGGGGGGGGGGGAGAAAAAAGGCACCACGGACTCCGGTCCGCCACCGGCCGCGCTGGTCAAGGCCGGCCCTCCACAACGCGGCGCCCCTCTCTTTCTCGTCCAGGACCGCGCGCCACACAAGCCCAGAGCGCCGCGGCCAGCAAGCGAGTGCCCGCAAGCCACCGCAAGCCACGAAGCCCCGCGGTCTCCCAGGTATGTGCCCTTTTCGTTGCAGATTGGAGATGCTAATTATTTTGTCTTGTCCCGGGAGGGCAGCGGAGTGTCTGGGGTCATTCCATGGCTATGATGGGGCCGGATGGAGTGTTTGTTGAAGGCGGATGACGGAGGGGTCCGGAGCACTATGAAAGTGCGACCGCCATCTTGACGCCTCGGCCACGCCCCGCAACCACCATTTTAATGAGCGATATCTGGGCTGCCATAGAGAGTGGCAGTTTTACCCTTCTGTCCACGTGGGCGGTGAGTCTCTCCACTTTCAGGACTCCAGGTCCATAATTTAGCCGTAGCACCTGTTCCTTGTTTCTATGTATATGAATACCTAAGTATTTTGCAGATTTAGAGCACCAGCGCAGAGGGAACTCCGTCACAGGTGGACAGGTAATGTCAGCAGAAAAAGCTCTGACTTGCTCCCATTTATAAGAAGTCCAGAGAATTCACCGAAGTGAGTCACTTCATCCAGTATTGGTGTAAGATTAGTGTCCAGGTGGCGAATAAACAGCAAAATCTCATCTGCATATAGCGATACCCGGAGCAGTCCACTGGTAAATTGCAGTCCCCTGTGTATGTGTCCGTTACGTAGGTGGCGCTTTAGGGGGTCTACTGCCACAATAAAGAGCAAAGGGGACAGAGGACACCTCTGCCGTGTACCACATGTTATGGAGAAAAAAGTGGAGAGCTCACCATTAAGCCGTATGTGCAGCTGTGGGCTGCAAGTACAGCAGAGGGATCAGATTGGTGTAGCCTCAGGGAAACCCGAGCTTACTTAAGACAGCATGTAAAAAGATCCAATCAAGTGAATTGAAAGCCTTTTTGGCATCTAATAGGGCAATCGCCGCCGGTACCTCAGGGGACACTTTGTTTAGCACTGCTAAGACAGTGGGAAGATTGATGAAGGTGGAGCGGTGTGGAACAAAGCCCGACTAAGCGGAGGAGATGATCTTATCTAACAAGAGGGAGAGGCGGGTGGTGATCATTTTGGCCAGAATCTTATTGTCGAACTTTATTAGGGAAAGGGGGCAATATGACCCCCAACATAGAGGGTCCTTACCAGGTTTTGGCAAAAGAATAATAATGCGCATTGACTCAGGGAGAGCCCCAGACTCCAAAGCCTCGGCATACACCGATACAAGGCGAGGGCTGAGAATGTCTTTGTATTTGTTATAAAATGCCCTGGTAAACCCATCCAGCCCTGGGACATGCACCCCAGCTAGCAAATCATTGCCTGCGAGACCTCTTCAGCAGAGAAGGGTTCACTAAGGAAATGTTGCTGGGCGGCTGTTAACCAGACCATAGCAATGTCATCTAGGTAGTCTTATAATTTGGGACGCGGCGACATAGATTGTGCTGTGGACAGATTGGAGTAGTATTTGAGAAGCTCCACCTGGACCTCGGCAGTACCAAAGGCAGTACTGCTATCAGGCCTTTTAATTTAAAGTATATGGGACGCGGGGCAGAAGGGTCGGATCAGTCTGGACAGCAACCTCCCGGGTCTGTCCTCCTCTCCATATCTGCGACCCTTTGTGTACTTGCCCATGTAGCTTACGGTTACCTACTTGGGGGGGGTAATGTCAGCGGCCACCGTCTCACCATCAGTATCAGCAAGCTCCACCTCCACTTGTGCTAGACCATGACGTATATATTATGCAGGACCCCGGAATGTGTGGAAATGTAAATGCCTCTGGTATATGCCTTAAAGACATCCCACAGCACCACCCAGGTACCCACTGAGCCCTCGTTTAACTTAAAAATGTCAACCATTGCTTCCCTCAAGTTTTTAACAGCTGTGACCCATTGCGCAGTAGCACTAGCAAAAAGCCAATAGTCGATATGCGACCAGGTGTCATGGGGCACTGAGCGAAGGTTGTCTGTGCCAAACAGTCTCCAAGATCATGTAAAGCAAAAGTGTTGCAAAGGTCTTTCAAAGTCCTAAGGGAGCAAGGCTTAGACGCTGGGGCATGAGAAGTAGTGTCTCATGTTGGGTCTACTGCCAAATTAAAGTCACCACCCACAAGGATGTGATCTATATCAAAGCGATCAATATGGTGTGTGGAGTCTTAAAACAATTCAGGAGCATCAATATTGTGTGTTAACATTTACAAGTAGGATCTTACGGTTATCCAAGAGAAATGCAACCATCATAAATTTGCCATTGCCATCCGCCTGGGTTGATAGTGGCCTAAACTGTACTGTTTTATGAACCAGAATACATACCCCCGAGGGTAGGTGCTTTAGCTAGCAAAATAGTGGAGCGGGCCCCATGTAGATGCAGAGGAGGGCGAAGTGCCAGCGGGAAGGGGTGCTTCTTGCAAGAAAGCAATCTGCACCACATGGCTATGGAGGTATTGCACCACCAATTTGCTTTTATAGGAATTGCTAAGGCCACGTATATGCCAGGATATGAGTGTAAGGTCTAAAGAGTTTTTCACCGTAGAGGCTTTAGCCCCTGTATCTATGAAATGTGTAGTCATATGTAAGAAAGTTAAGTGTGTAAATAAACTGCACTGCATAAAATAACAACATTACATCGCAAAACCCATAGGAGTAGAACAACCCTCCCACCTCCCACACCCGGCCTAAAAATGCCAAGCGAAACCTGCAAAACCCTAAACAAAGACCATTACAACAGAAGAACAGGTATCTTGGTATAACAGAAATGTCAGTGTGGTATAGGAAAGGGCAACCCATCTAAGAAACCTGTATTAAAGGGAATAGAGCGGGGAAACAGTGATTATCATATATAATCGATAGAGATGCATTGTTTAGTCAAACACGGTGGGGTCCATTGATCGATCTGTCACATCTAATCTGGGGGGAACAGTTCCATGCTCGAAGTGGGCCCAGCGTCAAGATTGTCACACCCTCACGGGGAACCACAGGGCGATCCGCCCAACTGGGGATGCTGCTTGCAGACCGTCATGGCGTCATTAGGATTGCAGTTTACTGTTCACCTCCACTCTCAACCTGGCTGGATATATCATGCCATAACGAATGCCAAGAGAAGGAAGCATGGCCTTGACTTCAGAGAATTTCCACCTGGCTTCCTGTACTGTGGATGTGAAATCGGGAAAGAGGGAAACAGCTGCTCCCTGATAATGCAAAGGGCCCTTCTCCCTGGCTAAATAAAGGGTAGTGTCACAGTCCCTATAGTTCAATAGGCAAGATATTATCAAGCAGGCTGGTGCCCCGGGTGGAGGTCAAGGGCCCAAGGTGAGAAGCGCCCTTTCCACCAAAAAGGTTGAGGTGAAGCCTTGGTGCCCTAACAGTTCCACCAGCAGGTTCTCTACAAACTAGTAAAGCCGGCCAGTGTTGATGGATTCCGCTATTCCAGCTATACGCAGGCTATTACAGTGCCCTCTGGCCTCCAAATCTTTGTTTTTTATAGCCACAGTTTTCAATCTCCCCTCAAGCTTCTCAAGGCGTTTTCTCAACATCACTGTATCATCCTCAATGGCACAGAGGTGACCCTCCGCTCCCTCCAGTACCGACTGTTGTTTATCCAACCTACTGCCCATGCTGTCAAACCTAGAGGTGAGCAAATCAAATCTGTTCTCAATGGCGCGTAATCTGCCCCACAACTCCGTCAATATGTCCTCTGCACCTAACAACTGGTCACGCACCGGACCACCCTGGGCATCATCCGAGTCCCTCGCAAAAGCGACAGCCATGTCACCCTGCTGTCTCTTCTCAAAAGGGAGTTTCTGCTGTTTGGGGTTACCCCGGCCGGTGGCCACCCAGGGCCACCCCTCAGCCACAGCCGGGCCAAACGTGCAACCGGTACCGGCGAACACAGCACCGTAACCCACGAGGGCTGGGGCAGGCAGTACCCACTCAGTCAGTCGACCTCAACTGGGCCACCAGACGAGTGCCCACGATCACCCACTCAAGAGGGGGCAACTCAGCAGTGCAGCACAGACGGAAAGCTCAGCACGGACAAGACAGGCTTGCGGGACCACAGTCAAGACCAATTATGATGGGCATTCCATCAGGCATTGTAGTCAAGTGAGGAACCAGGATCTCGGGCCAGACCACAATTGAATTAGGGCGCGACCCTTCCGGTGGCCCAGCAGTACATCAAGGGACACCAGTGGTCGCCCCCCACACCACCACCAACTCTTGCAACAGCAACCAGGCGCGAGCCCCACCACAGCAGGATGAGCCACCAGCCACCCCCCACGGGTGCCACCAAGGTGGCAGAGAGGGCCACGCTAGGCCACACCACCCAGCGACCCCTGCAGCATGGGTCCGGGGGAGCCACCAATGCTTTCCTGGTGTAACTCTGGTCTTGTGGGAGGGGGAAGGAACAGCAGTCAGCTGCCCCAGGCAGTCCCGTACCGCCGCACATCCGAGGCCCCTGTTGCCTCGGGGCCTCCGAGGAGTGTAGGCCAGCGGGTACAGGCCGCAATGTCAGCAGCGCAGGTGCACCGCAATTCTGCAGCCATGGCCACCCCCCTACAATCCTCCCTGCTCCTCACCGCTCTGCCGTCACCATCAGCCTGCCTCCGAGTCCTCGGTGCCCGCTCTTGCTGTTTATACGGGAGCCGCCACAGGAGCTTCACAGACACGCAGCCATTTTGGTCCACGGCTAGGCCACGCCCCCCCATTCAGCTGCTGTTTTGAAAGTTTTGTGGTGATCCATCAAGCCAAGAAAAAGGCAGGGGTCCCAAAACGTGTTTTCCCCATGCATTTTCCCACAGGGATTTTGAACACGACTACAGACCGAACTGCTGGATGGAATTACACTAAATTTGACAGAAAGCTAGCTCTTGGTCCAGAAAGCGTGCTTTTTCTGATTTATATATATGGACACAGATCCTCCGCGGATCCATCTCCGGTGGATTTGCAGGTTCACGCGCCAATGCAAGAATCTGATTGACTGGCTGCAACCTGATAGAGAAGCTGCGACCGCCATTTTGTTACATTGGGAGACGGTTCCTGGGGCTGAAATGTGAGCTGCAGCTTTTATGAAGGGGTCAGGGTAGAGGTTCCCTGATCCTATGGGGCTCATTAGATGTACAAAATAGTGAATCATGGGCAAAAAAATTCCTTTTTTTTTTTTTAGTTTTTTACATCTGTGGATACACCCATGGGGATCAGCACGACCCCAGTGTAAATCTGCAGGTATATCCGCAGATTTCAGAAAATGAAAAAATATATATATACCCTCACAAACACTCAGGCACCCAATACGGACACTCGCACACCCACCTACACACCCAGACAGACACTCCGACATCCAGTCACAGACCCAGGCACACACTCCCATCCAGATAGACACTCTTACACCCATTCTCACATCCAGACAGACACTCTCACACCCAGAAAGACACTTTCAAATACACTCACGCCCATACACACACTCACACTCTCACACCCATACACACACTAACTCATATACTAACACAGCCAGGGACACACACTTACATTTACTGGCACACAGTGATGCATACATTGAAACACCCAGGCACATACACTGAGAGACCCAGGGAGACATCCATACATACACTAACACACCTAGTCACATATTGATGCATACACTGAGACACCCACACTCATTTATACACTGACATACCCAGGCACACACTGATGCATACACTGACACACCCAGGCCCATAGTCAGACACCATTAATACAATAAAGGAATAAAAGGACTATCAGCTCTTTTTTAATAGTTGGTGTGGTGCTAAAATTAATTTTTAAACTGTTTACTTTGTTGTTTTCTTTTTTTTTTAAAGTAATGTACCCAAAAAAACAGGTACACAACTGTTATAAAAACAACAAAACCAACATGTTTTCTAACTGAAAACTAGAGCCAACAAATTTGGATACTATAAGCAAACAAAATTGATGGTTGTTCACTGCATCTAAATATTGCGCCACAGATGTAGTATTTAAGCCAACTGTCAAGTAGCATTGGAAAACAGTGGGCAGTCATGTACCTCAAATTAGGACACATAGCGGACACTGTTATTGTAGCTGAGGTGGAAGGTGCTGGCAGATTTGCTGCTTAAACGGAAGGACGAGCATGTGTTTCTCTCGGACCATTCTTTGACATGATTTTTCATGTCTAGTCTTCAGATGTTTCCACATCAAAGACGTACCATGGCTGAATTTTTGGTTTGTTCCATGAGACAGTTCCCTCCCACAGTTGGTGCACTTAACTATCCTGGCTGTCACCCTCTTTTCGCCAGAAGGAATGACAAATAATTTCCATATGTCACTTTATTTTTGGGGAAGTGGTACTTCCTGTTCTTCTTCCTCTTCCACAACAACAGGATCTTCTTGCTGCATTGCTGGTAGTGCTGCAGCCATTTGGAAAAATCAGCACTTCACCACAGGTGGAAAGTTAAAAAACGCCAGCTACCAGTAACTAAGTGCTGCTCCCTCACTGTCCAACAAGAAATAGCAGCTGTTGGGTGGGGTTTCATTGAAAAAAGGTGTGGTCCCTATGTGGCCAATGAAATGAGCAGGTTTTGTTGGTCATCACGCAAATCTGTGGATCCGTTTGCGGATCCGAATAATACATACATTGTGCAAGTACTGCTTAAAAAATATATATACTTATATAAATATACACTTATATAGGTGTACACTTAGCTCGTACATAAAATTATAGCACTGTGTATATATATATATATATATATATATATATATATATATATATATATATATATATATATATGTGTACACTTACCTCATACATAAAATTATTGCACTGTATATATATAAGATTTTTTTTCTTTTTTTTCTGAATCCATGGTTCCAGGTCCGCTGATCCAGCCCGATCATGTGATCACAAAAAGTAACTATAGAGTATTGTCCATCTATGCTTTCAGTACTGCGGAGGATCCGCAAATACAAAACAATGTAATAAAAACCAATACACTTGCTAACATTATATTTTTGTGCACACAGATTGCTCATTGTTTTTTTACCAGTATTTTTCGTCTCCTTTCTCCTCCCTTTTCTCTGTTTGTCTCTGTAGTCACCTTTCTTTTCAACCAACATTTTGCATCCTCATTTATTACTTTTACATTCATTACAGCACTTCCTACTTGCTTTTTCTTCCATATTTTGTACTCCTTCTACTTCGTTACCCTTCATTTTTACTGGTTTTACACGTGAATTCCTCTCGTTTTCGAGTCCCTTCTCCATGCATTTTGCCTTGCATTCACTGCTTAGTACTTGCTTTTGTTTGCTAATTTTTAAGAGCCTACTTCATGCTTTTCTCTCATAACATGTATTTTGAAACATACAGGGGTTGGCCACAGGCGACCCCCCACCCACACACTGTATTTTAAAAAACCCTATAAACTCACTGTTACAGGCAGTTGGGAAATAAAATTATAAAAACCTTAGAAATTCACTGAAAAAAACAAAGATTACAGGGATGGTGTAGATTGCTGACATTTCAAACACTGAATTTCTATGGTTTTGTATGTCAGAAATGTCAGCCTAACTATAACATCCTTGGAACCTTTGTTTATTTCAGTGATATGTGAAACAATTTGGTCAATTGTAAGCTGGGCAGCGCACTCAACTGCCGGTGACGGTGGAGGCCACCCTCGTAATTATAAATTCTGAGGAAAAGTTCACCGCACTCCACAAAGTCCATTTAAATGTCTTTATTTAAGGTTTCACAGTCACCATTTGATGGATGTCTGCAAAACTTTGCAGACCTCCTGCCCCCGTTTCATTGTTAGAGTACTGAATGTTTTGCTGTGCTTGGTCAAGGGAGTACAATGAAAAAGGGGGCCACAAAACAGACTTGAAATCCAATGTATTTTACATAGACTTTTGTACTTTGCGTGCTGCGAAAACGACCAGTCAGATTTTGCTGAAATTTGGCAGCATTAGATATTACGGTGCACAGATTATTCTTTTGGGTAGTGCAGGTAAGTACAGTAAGTATTTCTTAAATTATAGGGTTTTTCAACATAGTGATATCTTGTAGCATAATACTACTAAAAGTAGCAACAAGGCCTAAAAAAAGTTAGACTGCATATGTACATTTTCAGATTTACTACCTGAACAAATTAGTCTCATTTATGGTCAAATGCTAATGGAAACCCTATAAATAAATACATAATAAATAGAATACATCTTAATCTACATAAGTTTTCTTTGAATGCTCTCTGGCTCACAAAATTAAAGTAGCCCAACAAGCTAAACAAAAAACATCTTTCCTATGCACCCCTGAGCAACAAAATAAAAACAAATGGCCTAGCAGTGAGCCACTCAAACTACTATTTGGAGGACATGATAATTGGAAAAAATAATAATCTTAATTTTTACATACAATAACAATGATTGCCTTTCATTCACTTTGGCATTCATATGTAGCACCATCCTACTAACAGTAGCAAGGAAGGCCAAAGAATAAACCAGACTTCATATGTAAACTTTCAGATTTATTACAGGAACAACTGGAAGACCCATTTATGGTCACAGGCTAATGGAAATCTATAAACAAAGGCAGAACAAATAGAATACATCTCACTCTACATAGATTTTATTTGCATGCCGTCTGGCTTACTAAATAAAACTGTGCACTAACAAGCCAAACAAAAAACATCTTCCTTATGTACTCCTGTGCAACAAAATGGGAACCCAGCAGCGAGCTACATAAACTGCTAAAAGGAGGACATGATAATTGGACATTAGGAAAATATGATCTTAATTTTTATAACAACAATGATTGGCTTTCATCCACTGGGCTTCATATGTAAAAACCATCCCACTAAAAGTATCAAAGAACTCCAAAAAATGAACCTGACTGTATATTTAAAGTTTCAGAATTACTACATAAACAACTAAAAAGATACATTAATGGTCACATGATTATGTAAACCAACAAGCAAAAAGGTAACAAATGCGATAGATAAAAATAAAGAAATCACGGGAACCTGATTGCCATTCTGTAGTTTTCACAAAGATAGGAATTCCTGGGATACTAGCTCCCTAAGAACTCTCCACCCATTTGACAAATCACAACAAAACCTTCCAGACCTATTGCATTTTCTACATTTTGAGATGATGTAAATTTCTGTGGTAAAGGGAGTGCAAACATAAGAGGGCCTCCAAATGAGTTTTTTTCACCACTGCATTTTCCATAGAATATCATATTTGAGGCAGCACAAAAACAGCTGAATGAATCTACATGAAATTTGGCAGAATTAAATGTTATGGTGCAGAGATGATGCCTTTTGGGTACTGCATTTAAGTAGGGTAAGTATTGTTTAAGTTTTAAGGCATTAAAACATAGCTGTCACCGCTATACTTTCACGCAACTTCACATATTTCGTGAAACTACTGTGGTAGATAGCCGTTAACGTCTTTGAAAACATATAAGTAAATTCCACTACCTAATACCACTTAAATGAGGTGGAAATAGGTAGGGACCTAGTACTTACCTTTATCTATGTCCTAGGACCAAACACAGCTAACCTCTGTAGTAAAAACAATATGGCTGTGAAAGAAAGTGGGTACCTGAGGTACTCACACCTTATACCAGGTCCAGGTATTCCCCTATTAGTGAGGTGTAGGTAGTGTCTAGAAGCCAGGCTCTCTAAAGGTAGCTGTGGATGAGCAGCCATGGCTTGTCTAGGAGATATGCAAAGCTCATGCAATACCACTGTAGTCACACAGCACTTACACACATGAAAGAAAACACTGTTACAAAAATAAATGTACTTTATTTTAGTGACACAATTACCGAAACGTACTAGAGGCAACCTTCTAATAGGAGGTAAGTAACACACTGGATATGCATACTAGGAATCAGAAATAGGCATAAATAGCAATAGAAAAAAGTGCAATAGCAAACAGGGGGAGCCCAAACCATATACTAAAAAAAACATATACTAAAAAAACAGAATGCAAATGCAGGACCCCCACCTAGGTAAAGAGAATGTGTAGAGGGGGAGCTAGGGAAACTAGGAAACCCCTAAAGTAAGTACCACAATGCCCCTCAGGGAACAGGAAGAAAGGAGTAAGTTACTGGATTTTCCCTAAACCACCCAAAAGGAAGAACAAGCAGAAAATGCAATACCAAGACAAGACCGCAAGAAACCAGCAGTGGATTCCTGAAGAGGAAGACCTGTGGAAGAAGGGGACCAAGTCCAGAAGTCACAGAAGAGTCTAGTGGGGGCAGGAGCCGCTACCCACCCAACTGTGGTTGCAGGAGTTGGTCAACGGTAGGATGAAGATGGTCAGGAATGCAGCCCTGGAGCAGCTGAAGAGTTCCTGGAGGATGCAGTCAACATCCCATGCTGGATGGATGATTGCAGTCAGTCAGTGGCATGGAAAAGCCACCAACAAGCGGTGAAGCAAAAGTGGAGCTGCCGGGGACCAGCAAGGTCCAGGAGGACTCAACCCACGGGCAGAGAACTAGAGGACCCTCCAGTAAGGCAGAGAGTCCACAGAAGAAAAGGCAGCCACCACAGGAGACCCAAATGAAGAGGAACCACGAGTCGCAGAGGAGCCCATGCAGCACAACTGAAGAATGTCCCACGCCGCAGGAGAAGCACGCAGAGTGCTGTGCGTCGCACGACGGAGTGCTGGGGTGTGGGGGTACACAGAGCCTGAAGATCCCTTGGAGGAGATGCCAACAAGCCTTGGTAGCAGCAAGAGACGTGTTGCACAGGGGTAATGTCCTGCGTGGGAAGGCAAGGCCTTACCTCCACCAAAGTTGGACAGCTGGCAGAGAGGACCAAGAGGACTACTCCAGACCACCACCCATGATACAGGATCCACGCAGCTCAAGATGACAGGAGATCCACGCAGCCGTCCGTAGTTGCAGTTGGTGTCTGCGGATGCAGGGGAGCGAATCCTTCACTACAAGGGAGATTCCTTCTTGTGCAGACTAAAGACTTGCCACCCTCAGAGGATGCACAGCTGGGGAAATGTTGCAGAAGATGGAAGGAGCCGTGGAAACAATGTTGCAAGCAGTCTTAATCAGGGCTGCAGATTGTTGGTTCCTGGAGGGGCCAGTTGCGGTTCCTGTGGCTAGAAGTCGAAGTAGAGGTTACAGAGTAGTCCTGCTGGAATCTTGCAAGCCGAATCTGAGCACCCACCCGAGAGAGAGACCCTAAATAGCCCTGAAAGTGGGATTTGTCACCTAGCCAAGTGACCGCCTATCAGGAGGGGGCTCCGATGTCACCTGCCTGACCTGGCCGCTAAGATGCTCTCAAAGGTCCCTGGATTCAAGATGGCAGACGCCAGAGACCCCCTGGAGGAGCTCTGGGCACCACCCCTGAGGTGGTTATGGACAGAGGAGTGGTCAGTCCTCTTTCCACGGTCCAGTTTGACTGGGGGTCCCTGAACCAGTGTAGACTTGTTTATGCACAGAGGGCACCAAATGTGCCTTTCAAAGCATACCAGTTGCTTGGGGAGGCTACCCACCCCAAGCCATGTAACGCCTATTTCCAAAGTGAGAAGGTATTACCCCTTTCTCTCAAGGAAATCCTTTGTTCTGCCTTCCTGAGCTTGAGCTGTTCAAGCAGCAGGAGGGCAGAAACCTGTCTGAGGGGTGGCAACAGCTTAAGCTGCCCGGAAAATCCCAGAAGGCTGGTAGGAGCAATGCTGGGGGTCCTCTAAGTAGCCTCCAAGGTGCATGGAATCCTACTACCAATACTGGCAACAGTATTGGGGTATGATTCCAACATGTTTGATACCAAACATACCTAGGTTCAGAGTTATCATTGTAGCGTAGGCTCTCATTATTTTAATGAGACTACTGGATTTGAGCGGCAGAATCGCCTGCGGTGTGGGAGACTGAGTCTAACCCACTATAGGTGACACCTGTCGGCCTAATCCGGGTTTTGCTCCGACTAATTGGCAGTGCCGCATCTCCACCCAAGAGCAGGGATGATTGAGCAGCCGAGCGCATGACACAACTGATTCCACAGGGAAATCGTGGTCACTCAGATCGCATCCGTTTCTCTCAGTTACATTAGTCTCACAAATAGAAGAACAATCAGAGGTAGTATATGTTTCAATAAGGTTTAATGAAGCAACTGCATCTTACATAATAAAGCATATACTGCAATAACCAAGACAATGAAGCAGGACAGGATTAAAATTGTGACAAGGAGAGTAAAGCACAAAAATAACGCCTTACATATTGTCACCAGAATCTCTACTATAATTCCTACCTAGGCTATATTAAAGCACAGATTGTTAAGCTCTATTTCTGTCCTTCATGTTCCCCTGGGAAGCCATCATCCCTCATAACCGAGCAAGAGGCCTGAAGTCTCGATAAGCAGCTGTAGCGAAGCGTTCAGCAAACAGCATACAGTCGTGGCCATCTGGCTGGAATCTCCCTCTAACATGTATGGGACAGAGAAGTGTTTTTCTAATAAAACAGCTGATGTTCTTAGAAAAAGTCCCTACATAAGGATGTGTATGTTTCTTTGAACACTAGAGACAAAGCGTTAACATGTTTACCGGCAACCTATCTTACTGCAGCCTTGAGAAAAGCACAGAGTGAAAGAAATGTCTTCATTAAGAAAGAAGTGCAGGCCTAGGCAAAGAACAGTTAGATAGAAAGAAAAAAAAAAAAAAGACCACAAATGTGGCTATTGTTAAAATAATATACAAAGCTGAATAAAATATATCTAGGTTAAAGTGCACAGCTGCAGTCCTAATTTGCTAAAATAATGTGCATGGAGTTATAACTAAAATGGCTACACAACTCCCTCCCCTAACCGGTTCATAGGTGGTTCAAGGCCTAATTAAATATATAAAAGCTACTAAAATTCAACCTAAGATATATATAAAAATGTCACTAATGACAGGTTAAAAAGACACTTGAGCATATATAAAAGGACAATTAAAAAATATTAACGTGTGGCGTAAAAAAGGCTGAAATTTCAAATGTCAAAATCATTTTGGAAGTTGCCAATCGAATCCGACATAAGTGAAGACAGGAAATCTTCCACTTCGGCAGGTGGCAAAGTAGGAAACTCATCGCCAAGAAGAACCAAGGAGCATTTGTGTTCTAAAGCCTGAGCTCCAGCCAAGGCAGCAGCATTCCGTGGTGTGCCCAGTAGTGTGTTTAGAGCTGCATCCTCCATGAAAGGCAACTCATAAGCAGCTTCCCGTAGCAAACGCACCCTCAATGCGCATGTCTGGTAATGAGCCCTCAGCGAGAACATCAACAGATCAGCGTCCAAAGAAAGCAAGCGCTGCGTAGAAAGGCAAACTTTCAAGTGCATGTTCGAATGAGCACCAGAGGCACTGAAACACGGGATGCACACAATACAAAACCGGTCTAAATGACAGAGACCAGTCACACTCCAATTGCTCCAGGAGTGTTGCTCCACAGTACTGCATCATTCGTTCACAACATAGCTGCGTCGGTGGGGGCGCTTTCAGTCCTTATTGCGGCGGGACAGCCATTGCGAAGAAAAAGTAGCAATAGCAAAATGCCACCTAGTATAGCCAAAGTTATCGGAAATACCCCGAAAGTACTGGAGAATATTGAGTAAATGGCTGATGGTATTAAACCGAATATAGGGGAGAAGGTGTGAATGAATCCAGAGCCAACAGCCTTAAAGAAATTTGTGATTCCAGTAGTACCGGATGCATTAAATATCCATCCCACGAGCTCACCAAAGTGTCTCGGAAAGTTAGTACTTAAAAAGGACTGTATCTCTGCTGATGACATTGCCACCTGAAGTGCGTAGTTCTCAACTGCAGATGTGAGCGCCACATGTCTCTAGAACAATGAAGCCTTGAGTCTGCTCAACTTGTCAAAATTCACATTAGAAGTAGCAATATGGGGCCAAATCTCAGCTAATTCCATCTGTCTTGTAGGAGGAAAAAGTACGTTCCTGCAGCATGTAACAATCTTAGAGACCCAAACAACAAACTATTCCGGCTCACATCCCACAACAGTTTTCACTATTGAAGAGAACATAGCTGCCATTTGAAAGCACCTGGAACGCAGGTCTAATCAAGAGGACTGGAACTCCCTTCAGATAACGAGCCAAAGTTCGCTGCCGAAACGTTACACGCCCCGTGCAAGGGTGGCTGTTTACAAACCATTGAATGGCTGACAGAAGTCTTGCATTCACTACCACTAAGAAAGACCTCTTTCATGCCACTGAGACATTTATATGAGGAGGGCAGCTCCCACACCTCATGGATGTAACTATCTCCCAGCCTTTCATATCTGCCTACTGGAATGTGTTTTAAGCATAATGTGAATTGAAGTGTTGAAATAGGGAGATTTTGACCCTGTGTATTAACCACTCACCAGATGGTATTTCAGCCACAGTAAAAGGCAACTTTTCTAACTATTCAATATTTAGCATACCATAAGTCGCTTCTTTCTTAGCCATTAGCTGTTGTTGCCATGTTAAATTAAAGGTAGAAAATAGATCCCTTGTGCTAACATGTTGCCAGGGATCGCGACCCACCTTCATTGTTTGCAGTGTCCAACCCAACTGCATAATGGACCTCAGATGACTCTGTTGTAAGAATCCATTTTGTATTGCTCCTTTTCCTTAAAGACATTTAGTTTGAGTTCCCTTTCTGAATGCACTGCCTATTGCATATGTTATCTTATATATCTGTTTAGTAAAAAAAAGCCTGGTTCCACCACAAGCTTGCAGCTGGTTTCTTTCCCTAGCTGAGGCACGTTACTCATTATAATCATGTGGTAAAAATAACTAACCGACCTCGGCTGTTGTATTTTGGGGAGGGAAAGGTTGATATCTATATCTTTGAACCACGAAATCCTTTGAAGGGTTCTCAGAATGTGAGAAGTCAGACAGCTGCAGAAGGGGGTCGAGGACAAAGCAGGGACGGGAACCGGTGTGTGGAAACTGATTCCCTCCTTAAAATGCCTGTATGACGTATATCATTATTTACTTTATGTATCCTTTGATGTATGAGTATAAATATCACTGTTGAATGCACCATGTTAGCACACTTTACTTTGGGCTGGGGATGCCAGTTGTAAATCTGTCCTCTTTGCTGCAGCAAAATAAATGGAACTTGGTCATCGATTTTTCACTCCGACTCTCCGTGTCTAAACTCCTTTGTAAATGCATTTGTAAGTATTTTTGGAACGTGCTTTACACTGTCCATGATGTAAAGAAGACATGTCACTATGAATTATGTCTATTGCAGAAGAAACTATGTTGTTTATGGTGTATATCCGGTCAGACAGGGTATTAATCCCATTATCTACAACAGCCAAAACTTTCTGTAAGTTTTAAGGATCTATTTGCCTTAACCTGGGCAACAGCTTCTTGTTGGGAAAGCTTCCAAATTTCATGATAAACTGCGTATAAGAAGCGATTTCTGCATTGTTTTCTGGGACCTAACAGGAATTCCTGTAAGTCAGTGTTATTAGACAGGAGACTGAGGTGTTATCCAACAGCATCTAGTGAGGAACTCTGGCATAGTTTTCCTACACTGTATGTTGTTACTATACCCGCATGTTCGGATGACACATAGCAAGGGTCCGGCCTACTAGTTCTAAAACCCCAGTGGAGTTTATGAAACGTTTACGACACCCATTGGCCACAATAACCACCCACCAGGATGTGACAGTGAAGCATTAAATGTGCCATTCTGGACCCATTCATCGAGCTGATCTTCAGTTGCATTTATATACTTTTGCCATTTGTAAAATTTCGCAGGGGAAGGAATACTGGGCGCATTCAAATCCTTAATTTTTGCTAAGCCTAAACGACCAGTTTATTGTACAGTTTCATTTAAATATATCATTTGAACAGGTGTCAGGCATGCTCTAAATAAAGCTTCCTCCCCCCGTATTTGCCAATTTCTAGTTCCCCACACACTTTTGAAGTCAATCGACTTCAGCCAATATTCATAGCCTTCTACAGCCAAATAGGAAACAAAGGAATCCAAATACCGGTAAATGAATTTCGTATCTGTCAATAATATATGTACATTTTCCATTGATGGCAATTTAAAATAACATGACTCAGCATTTTTAACATTGTGCCAAGAAACATATGCAAACTTTTCAGAATATGTTTTAGAACTCTCTTGTGGTGGAGCTGGACAATGTTTCCATTGTGTGTAATTAAAAATTGTCTCTGGGCTGCTTGCTCTGTGAATGAAATGTGCCCATAATAATTATAGCAAAACATATCACGATAATTCTCTTTAGATTGATAAACATCCTCATTTTCAAATACAGTATAATACTGCAATTCAATCATCATAGAATCAACTGTTTTCACATCCCAGTCATCAGAAACTACTCCGGGTATTATTACATCATTCATTGAAAGTTTAAACACCTAATGACCTCCGTGGGGCCATATATATCAAATGTGACTTTACCCCAAACAATCTCATCAGGAACTGGTATAGCGGAAATGTTCACGAAAGACAAGTCTCTGCGGACCTTGTGAGAAGAAAAATTGAGTTTTAGGACCTCATCCACCAGTTCAACTGTTGATCTTTCAGGAAGAAAATGACCATGTATTAATAAAAAGAATGTTATAACAAAGCCAATCCATGGGGGGGAAAGCTAATGCAGTCAAAGAAAGCCACAGATAGTCCCATAGAAATATAAAATAATTGGTTCGTGTTTTGGCATTTCAGATGTAGAAGATGCAAATGAGTTCGAAAAGGTGTTGTTGATATCAGCAAAGTATCCAGAAGCAGTTCATGCAAAAACTGGAGCCCTATCTGTGGGAAGAGAACTGGTACAGGTCTCCCGCAGTGCTTCGTGGTAAATGACGCCATCTATTTGTGTTGAAGTTGTGTCAAATCAATCATTACTTTATGTGTTGTTTGTTGTAACGGATGTTAGTGGAACTAATGCAAGATCATTTTCCATCCTCCCCAAGCTCAGAGTGTCAGCATTGCTGCTTAAAACTTGTAGAGAGACTTCTTGACCAGTAGTGAGAGGGATTCAGGAACCTCAGGCTGCTCCTCTTGGTCTGCTGTGCAGGATCGGCCATATGGTGTAACTTGACATTGTCGATAGATACAAAGTGACTTTCTTTAGCACCAGCCAACGGTAGTAGAATGACAGTTCTGGTACCATGTATGCCCAAGACTGGGACTGGTGCACGATAAGAAGGACCAAACTCCTTTTTCACAGCAACCATTTCAGGTACTAGATCACCAACTTTAGGAATCCAGCAGGTAGGTGTTATTGGTACATCCTTAATTCCTGTGGAGGCAGCACTGACAGAAGCGTTGTCGTCACGGAACTGTTGTAATTCCTGCAAGATAGTGACACGTTCATTTATGTCAAAAGGTGTTTCTGCCGCCTCCACACCAGGACCACCTAATCTAGGAACATACATTTGAGTTCCAAGCAGGTACTCGTATGAAGTACAACCCCCCCCAGGGACCTTCTAGGCAGATTGTTAAGTGCTCTGTAGAATCCATACAGGTGATTAAGTCAACTAATGCCTGTACCTAAGACTGAGGCTGTTAAGGGCTGCTTTAAATCACGGTTTTGTCGCTCCAAGACACTATTTCCCTTGGGATGAAATGGAGCCAAGTAATGGAGTTGAACCCCTAACGAAGCCATGGCGTCCATGAATGCCCTTATGGTGAAAGTAGGGCCCTGGTACGAGTGGAAAGCCGCAACTGCATATGTACCGATAAAGACTCGCAAATCTTTAATAACAGCCTGAGCGTCAGCCGAGCGTTGTGACCACACCCATAGAAATCTTGAGCATGAGTCAACAGCGACTAAGATGTATTTGTATGCACGGTCTGGTGTCAGTGGACCACAATGGTCCAAGTACATACATTGTAGTGGTTTGTTGGAAATTAGGAGTGGTGTCTGCAGTGGGCGTTTGACGGTGGAACCCTTAATTTGTTGACAGATGTCACAACAAAGGACATACTGCTTGGCCTGTTTGTATAGATCTGGCTATCAATAACGTGCTTGCAATAATGCTATTGTAGCTGCCACACCAGCATGGGCAGATGCTACCCCTTCATACACTGCTTTAATCACCTCTAATCTTATGTCTTTGTTGGGAATTACTCAAACCCCCACGCCTGGTATTTTGACTTCGGCTTCAAGGCAGCCTCCCATTCGGTAGGAATATTTAGCAGGTAATGCTTTTGATAGGGCCTGCCTTCAGCTGTTGCTTTCACGGCAGCCCATATATAATCGTCCAGTTTAATTCCAGAACGGGTTACTGCAGTAACAGCAGCCGTAGCTACTGCTGATTTGGCGGCTTCATCAGCCAGTGTATTTCCAGCAACGTGTATTCCAAAGCTATGGTGTCCAAGTGTATGTACAACATGGATGTTTGGTAGCATTTCCTTTAGGTCCGCTCGTTTCCCCCACAGAAGTCTGTGTTTAATGGTGTTGCCTTTAGAATCTCTAAACCCATTCTGGCGCCAGGAATGCAGGTATTAATTGAAGGACTGGACACAGTAATGTGAATCACAGACAATCAGTGTTAGCTCTGCAGGATCCGTGTGTTCCAGTGACATCACCAGAGCCTCTAGCTCTGCTAGTTGTGCTGTGCAATCCTCTAGGGTTTGGGTGAATGTATGTTGGGGACAAAATGTATTATCCTCACTGTAGCCACTTATGACTGCGCAAGCAGCGGAGTATTGATGTTTTGTGCCTATTGCAGGTTGTGCTGAGCCATCGGTGTACATGACTCTTTGATATTGATCAATAGGTAATGTATTTGCTGAAACTGGGTATTCTAGTTCATACTGCAAAAAATCTTGAGTTTGTAATTTTGGGTCAAAAATGTAGTCAACATCTTTGACTGTCAAAGACGTTGCCCATTGTAGTCAACGTGGATGTAATGCTTTAGCGTTTGGAATGCTTGCTTTGGTAACAGCCTCAAGGGCTGGAATCGGAGAAACAACAATAATGCGTTTCCCTTGGGCTAGTGGTCTTTCTTTTATGACAGCCATCTGAACAGTAGTGAGAATTTTCTCAGTGGGAGCAAAGCGTTTTTCTGCTGCTGAATACAAATGTGATTTGTATGCAATCTGGACTGTCTCACCCTCACTGAAAGTTACATAGGTAAAACCAATGGCACCAGCAATTACTCTGATGACCAGATGTTTTTTGTTCTCCCTTGCGTGTAGGTGTTGTGCTGCAAGCATCTCTGTATGCAAAGCTCTGAGAATGCGTGTGTGTTTGACTGTCAAAAATTTACTTGAAAAGTCATGACGTATTAAGTCATATAAAGTTTTTATGCATGATGCTTAATCAGGAATGTAAGTTCTGCCAAAATTTAGAAAACCTAATAGGGACTGGAGTTTTTTTATTGTATTTGGAGGTTGTAACTGTGCGCATTTTTACAAGAATTGTGGTGCTAGTCTCTTTCCTTCACTTGATAGCTCATATCCCAGAAACAGGACGCTAAGGAAGGCTATTTGTGTTTTTTTTTTAATTGAATTTGTAGCCGAACTCGACAAACCCCACAACAATGCGGGCTACCCGTCTTAAATGTTGCAGTAATTTATCATCCGTGAGGTCGATGTCATCTACATAGGACAATGCTTCAGGGTCAATGTCGTGCAATATTGACACACGAGCCGCAAACAGTCCTGGACTGTTCTTATACCACTGGGGTAAGCGACAGAATTATTTCTGGGAGCCTAGTGCACTGAAACCTATTAAGTTTCTACACTCAGGTGCTATATTTTGGCAGGAAAAACCACTGGAAATTTCCAGTGTTGTTTTGTATTTTTTGCGCACTATGTTGTTCATGAGTGCTGTGCTATGTGAGTTTTGTATAGCGTATGTGCGTGTATGATTGTTCAAATGTCTGCAGTCTAAGACTATTCTATACGAATAGTCCGGTTTAGCTACATGAAATAAGGGATTATTCATTGGTGAGACAGAGGGTTCGATTACGCCCTGGTACTCAAGTTGTGTGACGGTTTCCCTCACGGATGCTTTTACATCATGTTTTATTGGATATTGGGGTAGTGGATGGGGTTTTAATAGGGATTACATGATAGGGGTACTCTTTATCCCATCCTATGTGGTTGTGATATAACGCGGGTGCCTGTGCAAGTTCCCAATCGATGGTGTAGGACTCTGCGAGCTCCTCAGGAACAAGGATCGAGAAAGAAGGTTTGATAACATATTCCCCATATGGGCAGGTACGGACAAATTCAGGTGGCCAATCCCTTTCGGTCAGTAGAATATCATAAAGGTTTACAACGCGGTCCCAAAAGATTGCGTCGATTGAGCGCTCAATATCTCCTTCTAACAATAGCGTTACTTTGTACACCCTATCAGGCAGTTATTGGTTACATTGGAGCAGCACGTGCTGGATTTGTATTTAATGTTTGCATTACAAACTGTACTAATCGTCTATATATTGCCGTCAGCTCAGCATATAGGAGGGGACTTCAGCTGCAGTTAAGTTTGCCGCAGCAGGGTGAGGTGTTTAAGTGGCCAATAAAGGCCGGGTAGGACCATCAATACTTAGAGGACCTAACCTAACGTGTAAAATCGTGAGGGGTAGGTTGCCATGAAGCCAATTATGTTCTTGATAAGATATAGATATTCCTATGCATATGCTCTGTATTGTGCAGGTGCGTTTGCAGGTGTATAGTGATGAAATGTATTTGTGTTCCCAACAGCTGATGGAAATAAACAAATTCTATTCTATAGGCTGGGTGAACCTCAACAACAACTGTGACTGGACACCCCTGGGACGTTAGGCCATGTGTCAGTAAATGTGCAGTAAGGAGTTGTCGCATATTGACTGCAATTTCTACCTGTCGTGGATTCGCCATAATGAGTGGTGAGTTTTGTTCAGAGATAAACACACCCAATGGGGATTATCCTTTTAGAGTTCAAGCTTGAAGAACCTATAGCGTTAGTTAGGTACTCCCTACTTAGCTGAGGAGGAAATCGTCAATACCATGGACGTCTCTGTATATAGTACTGAGGTACCTTTGTATATTGTGGGACAGAGATACTCAGGAGGACCCGAAAATTAGAGTCTGACCAAACGTTGGTGGCGCCATGTGGCTTAGGCTCTCATTATTCTAATGAGAATACTGGATTTGAGGTGCAGAATCACCTGCGGTGTGGGGGACTGAGTCTAACCCACTACTGGTGACACCAATCGGCCTAATCCAGGTTTTGCTCTGACTAATTAGCAGTGCCTCATCTCCACCCAAGAACAGGGATGATTTGGCAGCCGAGCGCATGACACAATTGACTCCTTGGGGAAATTGCGGTCACTCAGATCGCATCCATTTCCCTCAGTTAAATTAGTCTAACATATACAAGAACAATCAGAAGCAGTATATGTTTCAATAAGGTTTTAATGAAGCAACTGCATCTTAGATAATAAAGCATGTACTGCGATAACCAGGACGATGAAGCAGGATAGGATTAACATTGTGAAACGGAGAGTAAAGAATAAAAATAACGCTACCAGCTGATGTGCTGAGAAAATGTCCCTACGTAAGGATGTGTATGTTTCTATGAACACTAGAGACAAAGTGTTACCACATTTACAGGCAACCTTGAGAAAAGCACAGAGTGAAAGAAATGTCTTGTTCAAGAACGCAGTGCTGACCTAGGCAAAGAACAGCTAGAGAGAAATAAAACAACACCGCAAAGGTTGCTTACAATAATAAACAAAGCTGAATAAAATGTGTCTAGGTTAAAGTGCACAGCTGCAGGCCTGGTTTGCTAAAATAACGTGCATGGAGCTATAACTTAAATGGCTTAAAAACACCATTATGTAGTTGGACATAGGTAGTGATCTATGTCCAGTACACACATAAAATGGCGTCCCTGCACTCACGAAGTCCAGGAAAATGGAACTGGAGTTCATGGGGGCACCTCTGCTAGTGCAGGGGTGCCCTCACACACAGGTACTTGCACCCTGCCCCCTGGGCTAGAAGGGCCTGCCATAGGGATAACTTACAGTGACCTGGTGCAGTGACCTGTAGTGAAAAGGGTGCATGCACCCTTTCACGCAGGCTGCAATGGCAGGCCAGCAGATACACTTTGCATGGGCTCCTCATGGGTGGCAAAATACATGCTGCAGCCCATGGGGATCACCTAGTATCTCAATGCCCTGAGTACCATATACTAGAGACTTACATGAGGGCACCAGTATGCCAAATGTGGGGTGCAACTGATTCAAGTAACCACGTTTGAAGGGAGAGAGCATAATCACTGGGGTTCTGGTTAGCGGGAATCCAGTGAACACAGTCAAACACACTGACCACAGGCGGAAAATGGGGGTAACCATGCTAAGAAAGAGGGTACTTTCCTACACAACCCCCCTAAACAAAGGACAATAAGGGTAACCTTGTTCAGTTGACTCTTCATTGTCTAAGTGCAAATATCTGGAGAGTCCATTTGTATTGCAGTGGTTACTCCCAGGGCTATGTTCCACTGCATAGTCCATTCCCTATAAGGATATTGACCACCTTAACAGTTTGGGATGTTCACCTTTCATCTGTTAGAGCCAAAGAAGGAGCTTGTAGTCTGTCTGAACAAGGAAGTGAGTGCCAAACAGGTATGGCCTCAGCTTCTTCAGGGCCCAGACCACAGCAAAGGCCTCACTTTCTATGGCTGACCAACGCTTTTCCCTGGGGGTCAACCTTCTGCTTATAAAAGCTACAGGTTGGTCCTGGCCCTCAGCGTTAAGTTGTGAAAACACTGCCCCAACCCCTACCTCAGAAGCATCTGTCTGAACTATGAACTGCTTGGAGTAGTCAGGGCTTCTTAAAATAGGTGCAGTGCACATGGCTTGTTTAAGATCCTCAAAAGCTTTTTGACAGCTCGCTGGTCATAAGACTTTCTTGGCATTCTCTCTGAGATTAGGTCATTAAGAGAGGCTACAATTGAGTCATAGTTCTTAATGAACCTCCTGTAATACCCATTGAGGCCTAAAAAGGCTCTCACCTGGGTTTGAGTAGTGGGGGTAGTCCAATCCAAAATGGTTTGGATTTTCCCCTGTAGTGGTTGAATCTGGCCTCCTCCTACCAGGTGGCCCAGAAATACAGCCTTCCCCTGTCCTATCTGGCACTTAGAGGCCTTGATAGTGAGGTCTGCTTTCTACAGAGCAGCCAAAGCATTCTACAGGTAGACCAGGTGATCCTCCCAGGTGGAGCTAACGACAGCTATTTCATCCAGATATGCTGCACTACAGGCTTCCAATCCTTGGAGGACTGTATTCACCAGCCTCTGAAATGTGGCAGGTGCATTTTTCAGACCAAAGGGCATCACAGTAAAGTGATAATGCCCTCCAATGGTTCAAAATGCTGTCTTTAGTTTAGCATCATCTGATAATTTGATCTGCCAATATCCTGCAGTCAAATCAAATGTGCTCAGATACTTGGCATATGTCAGTGTATCTATTAGCTCATCTGCCCTTGAGATAGGATGAGCATCTGTCTTTGTGACAGCGTTGAGCCCTCTATAGTCAACACAGAACCTCATTTCCCTTTTCCCATTCTGAGAGTGAGGTTTTGGGACAAACACAACTGGGCTAGCCCAGGGGCTGTCTGGATGCTCAATGGCTCCTAGGTTCAGCATATTTTGCACTTCTGCTTTGATGCAGTCTCTAACATGGTCAGGTTGCCTATAGATTTTCCTTTTTGCGGGTAAACTGCCCCCGTATCAATGGTGTGTTTTGACCATGTTGTCTGACCAGGTGTTAGAGAGAACAGTTCTGAGAAGTTTCCTAGGAGATTTCTGCAGTCTTTTTTCTGTGACTCAGAAAGGCAGTCCGCAAGGACTACCCCATCAACTGAGCCATCAGCTGCAGTGTTGGAAAAGAGGTCAGGGAGAAGGTCACTCTCTTCTTCCTGTCCCTCACCAGTGGCAAAGAGCAAGGTCATGTCAGCCCTGTTATAGAAGGGCTTCATGCGGTTCACATGAAGCACCCTGAAAGGGGCTTCTGGAAGTGCCATGGTCCAACAAATAGGTGACTTTACCCTTCTTTTCCACTACTGTGTGGGGACCACTCCACTTGTCTTGGAGTGCCATGGAATCTACAGGCTCCAGGACCCACACTTTCTACCCTGGCTTATAAACAGTCAGAACAGCCTTCTGGTCATGCCACTGCTTTTGTAGCTCCTGGCTAGCCTGAAGGTTTTTAGTCACCTTTTTCATGTACTTAGCCACCTTTGATTTGAGGTCAAATACAAAGTCCACTATGTCCTGCTTAGGAGGCTTAAGGGGTTACCCCAGCCCTCCCTTACAAGAGGACCCCTAAGAGAGTGCCCAAACAGAAGTTCAAAGGGGCTGTAGCCCAATCCCTTCTAAGGGACCTCCCTCTAGGCAAAAAAGAGTCATGGCAGTAGGACATACCATATTCTCCTGAGTTTTTAGCGAGTCCGATGATCATGCATTTGAGAGTTTTATTAAATCTCTCTACCAAACCATTGGTTTGGGGGTGGCAAGGGGTGGTGAACTTATAGGTTACCCAACACTCCTTCCACATGGCTTTGAGATATGCAGACATGAAGTTGGTATCTCTGTCTGATACCACCTCTTTAGGAAAGCCCACTCTTGAGAAGATTCCCAGGAGGGCTTTTGCCACTGCAGGAGCTGTAGTGGGCCTTAGAGGAATAGCTTCTGGGTACCTGGTGGCATGGTCCACCACTACCAGAATACATCTGTTCCCAGAGGCTGTGGGTGGGTCTAAGGGGGCGTCAATATCCACCCCAACCCTTTCAAAGGGAACCAAAACCACTTGAAGTGGAATTAAGGGAGCCTTTGGGGTGCCACCTTTACTGCCACTAACTTGACAGGTGACACTTGAGCAACAAAACTCCTTAGTATCTGCTGGCATGCGGGGCCAGTGAAAGTAAGGGACAAGTCTGTCCCAAGTCTTACTTTGCCCCAAGTGACCTCCCAGGGGACTATCATGTGCCAGGGTCAACAAAAATGCTCTGTATTGCAGAGGTACTACTAATCTCCTGGTGGCACCAGGCTTGGGTACCCTTGGCTCTGAATACAAGAGGTTGTTTTCTCAATACACCTTGTGGGTGCCACTGACATCACCTGCTTCTTGAAGGACAGCTTGCTGTCTCAAGCCCTCCAGTGTGGGACAAGTATTTTCTGCCATCCTGAATTCCTCCCTGGCAGGCCCCCTGACCTTAAGAGCTCAGCTGTATCAGCTTTCAGCTCCTCGGGTGTAGGTTCTGCCAAGGGAGTAGATTCTTCCTCCCCAAAGGGGGAATCTTCACTGGAAGTTGGAATGGGGACACCTTTTTGCCCTTCCTATCCTTGGGTTTTGGAAGCTCTTTGGCCATTGCTCCAGGCTCCAAGTTTCCTTGATATTTTTGCCTCTTAGCCTGTGCTCTGGTCATGGCAAAGATATGCCCTGGGATGCTCAGCATTGCTGCAGGGACCTCAAACTCCACTTCTGCCCAATCTGAAGCCTTCAAGTTGTTCCCTAGTAGACACTCTACAGGTAGGTCTGTGGATGCAGCAACTTTCTTTGGACTTGTAAACCCCCCCCCCCTCTTCCCCAGCTGAAATCAACAACTGCCATGGGGTGGCACACAGTGTTGTTATGAACATCAGTCACTTGGTACTGGTGACCAAATAGGTGTTGCTCAGGGGACACCAGTTTGTTCAGTCACCATAGTGACACTGGTACCTGTGTCCTTGTAGGCCTCTGCCTGAACACCATTTATCAAAGGCTGCTGCCTGTACTTATCCATGTTAAGGGGACAGGCAACAAGGGTGGCAAGATCAATGCCCCCATCAGAGGCTAATACAGCCTCTGTTGTTTCCCTGACTAAACCAGCCCCCACTATATTTCCTAAAGTGAGCCCAGCTACACCCTTGGACTGACTACTGTTAGTAGTCCCACCACTACTGCTATTGCTAGGGCACTAGAAGTAGAAGTGGGGTTTGTAGTGGTGGTTGGCTTGGTGCCTTTCTTAGGTACCACAGTGACCCCAGCGATCAGGAAGACAGCCCCTACAATAGACCCACTGGAAGAGGAACCAGGGGTCGCAGAGGAGCCCACGCAGCACAACCGAAGAAGGGACACACACCGCCAGGGAAGCACGCAAACTGCTGTGCGTCGCAGGAAGGAGTGCAGGGAGCTGGGGCTACACACAGCCTGAAGATACCGTAGAGGAGATGCCAACAAGCCTTGGTAGCTGCAAGAGATGGCATGCATCGGGGTACTGTCCTGCATGGGAAGGCAAGGGCTTACCTCCACCAAAGTTGGATTGCTGGCAGAGATGACCAATAGGACTACTCTGGACCACCACCTGTGATGCAGGATCAACGCAGCTCAGGTTGAGAGGATATCCACTCAGATGGTCATCGTTGCAGTTGGTAACTGCAGATGCAGGGGAGTGACTCCTTCACTCCAAGGGAGATTCCTTCTCCTTTGTCATGCAGACTGAAGACTTTCCGTCCTCAGAGGATGCATAGCCAAGGAAATGTTGCAGAAGCTGGAAGGAGCCTTGGAAACAATGCTGCAAGCAGAGTTTTTGTCATGGATGCAGATTTTCAGTTCCTGGAGGGTCCAGTTGCAGTTCTCGTGGCTAGAAGTCGAAGTAGAGGTTGCAGAGGCGTCCTACTAGAATCTTGCAAGCCAAATCTGAGGACCCACCCAAGAGAGAGACCCTAATTAGCCCTGAAAGGGTGATTGGTCATCTAGCCAGGTGACCACCTATCAGGAGGGGGCTCTGAATTCACTTGCCTGACCTGGCCACTCAGAAGCTCCCAGTGATCCCTGCCCTCCTTGGATTCAAGATGGCAGAACCCAGGGGAGGAGTTCTGGGCACCACCTCTAGGGTGGTGATGGACAGGTGTAGGAAGTTGGCTCTGTATGTGCTATTTCAAAGTAAGGAATAGCATGCACAGAGTCCAAGGGTTCCCCTTAGAGGTAAAATAGTGGTAAAAATAGATAATACTAATGCTCTATTTTGTGGTAGTGTGGTCGAGCAGTAGGCTTATCCAAGGAGTAGTGTTAAGCATTTGTTGTACATACACATAGACAGTAAATGAGGTACACACACTCAGAGACAAATCCAGCCAATAGGTTTTTGAATAGAAAAATATATTTTCTTAGTTTATTTTAAGAACCACAGGTTCAAATTTAACATGTAATATCTTGTTTGAAAGGTATTGCAGGTAAGTACATTAGGAACTTTGAATCATTTCAATTGCATGTATACTTTTCAAGTTATTGACAAATAGCTACTTTAAAAGTGGACAGTTAGTGCAATTTTCACAGTTCCTGGGGGAGGTAAGTTTTTGTTAGTTTTACCAGGTAAGTACGACACTTACAGGGTTCAGTTCTTGGTCCAAGGTAGCCCACCGTTGGGGGTTCAGAGCAACCCCAAAGTCACCACACCAGCAGCTCAGGGCCGGTCAGGTGCAGAGTTCAAAGTGGTGCCCAAAACACATAGGCTAGAATGGAGAGAAGGGGGTGCCCCGGTTCCGGTCTGCTTGCAGGTAAGTACCCGCGTCTTCGGAGGGCAGACCAGGGGGGTTTTGTAGGGCACCGGGGGGGACACAACCCCACACAGAAATTTCACCCTCAGCAGCGCGGGGGCGGCCGGGTGCAGTGTAGAAACAAGCGTCGGGTTCGCAATGTTAGTCTATGAGAGATCTCGGGATCTCTTCAGCGCTGCAGGCAGGCAAGGGGGGGATTCCTCGGGGAAACCTCCACTTGGGCAAGGGAGAGGGACTCCTGGGGGTCACTTCTCCAGTGAAAGTCCGGTCCTTCCGGTCCTGGGGGCTGCGGGTGCAGGGTCTCTCCCAGGCGTCGGGACTTAGGATTCAAAGAGTCGCGGTCAGGGGAAGCCTCGGGATTCCCTCTGCAGGCGGCGCTGTGGGGGCTCAGGGGGGACAGGTTTTGGTACTCACAGTATCAGAGTAGTCCTGGGGTCCCTCCTGAGGTGTTGGATCTCCACCAGCCGAGTCGGGGTCGCCGGGTGCAGTGTTGCAAGTCTCACGCTTCTTGCGGGGAGCTTGCAGGGTTCTTTCAAGGCTGCTGGAAACAAAGTTGCAGCCTTTCTTGGAGCAGGTCCGCTGTCCTCGGGAGTTTCTTGTCTTTTCGAAGCAGGGGCAGTCCTCAGAGGATGTCGAGGTCGCTGGTCCCTTTGGAAGGCGTCGCTGGAGCAGGATCTTTGGAAGGCAGGAGACAGGCCGGTGAGTTTCTGGAGCCAAGGCAGTTGTCGTCTTCTGGTCTTCCTCTGCAGGGGTTTTCAGCTAGGCAGTCCTTCTTGTAGTTGCAGGAATCTAATTTTCTAGGGTTCAGGGTAGCCCTTAAATACTAAATTTAAGGGCGTGTTTAGGTCTGGGGGGTTAGTAGCCAATGGCTACTAGCCCTGAGCGTGGGTACACCCTCTTTGTGCCTCCTCCCAAGGGGAGGGGGTCACAATCCTAACCCTATTGGGGGAATCCTCCATCTGCAAGATGGAGGATTTCTAAAAGTTAGAGTCACTTCAGCTCAGGACACCTTAGGGGCTGTCCTGACTGGCCAGTGACTCCTCCTTGTTGCTTTCTTTGTTCCCTCCAGCCTTGCCGCCAAAAGTGGGGGCCGTGGCCGGAGGGGGCGGGCAACTCCACTAAGCTGGAGTGCCCTGCTGGGCTGTGACAAAGGGGTGAGCCTTTGAGGCTCACCGCCAGGTGTTACAGCTCCTGCCTGGGGGAGGTGTTAGCATCTCCACCCAGTGCAGGCTTTGTTACTGGCCTCAGAGTGACAAAGGCACTCTCCCCATGGGGCCAGCAACATGTCTCTAGTGTGGCAGGCTGCTGGAACTAGTCAGCCTAAACAGACAGTCGGTTAAGTTTCAGGGGGCACCTCTAAGGTGCCCTCTGGGGTGTATTTTGCAATAAAATGTACACTGGCATCAGTGTGCATTTATTGTGCTGAGAAGTTTGATACCAAACTTCCCAGTTTTCAGTGTAGCCATTATGGTGCTGTGGAGTTCGTGTTTGACAGACTCCCAGACCATATACTCTTATGGCTACCCTGCACTTACAATGTCTAAGGTTTTGTTTAGACACTGTAGGGGTACCATGCTCATGCACTGGTACCCTCACCTATGGTATAGTGCACCCTGCCTTAGGGCTGTAAGGCCTGCTAGAGGGGTGTCTTACCTATACTGCATAGGCAGTGAGAGGCTGGCATGGCACCCTGAGGGGAGTGCCATGTCGACTTACTCGTTTTGTCCTCACTAGCACACACAAGCTGTCAAGCAGTGTGTCTGTGCTGAGTGAGAGGTCTCCAGGGTGGCATAAGACATGCTGCAGCCCTTAGAGACCTTCCTTGGCATCAGGGCCCTTGGTACTAGAAGTACCAGTTACAAGGGACTTATCTGGATGCCAGGGTCTGCCAATTGTGGATACAAAAGTACATTTTAGGTGAAGGAACACTGGTGCTGGGGCCTGGTTAGCAGGGTCCCAGCACTCTTCTCAGTCAAGTCAGCATCAGTATCAGGCAAAAAGTGGGGGGTAACTGCAACAGGGAGCCATTTCTTTACAACAGGGGAGTGGTCACTCCACTTTCCATTGTCCAGTTTCGCGCCAGAGCAGGGACTGTGGGTCTCTGAACCAGTGTAGATTGCTTTATGCACAGAGGGCACCAAATGTGTCCTTCAAAGCATACCAGTTGCTTGGGGAGGCTACCCTACACAAAACGTGTAACACCTGTTTCCAAAGTGTGAGGGTGTTACCCCCATCTCCCAAAGGAAATACTTTGTTTTGCCTTCCTGGGCTGGAGCTGTTCAAGCAGCAGGAGGGCAGAAACCTCTCTGAGGGGTGACAGCAGCTTGGGCTGCCTGGAAAACCCCAGAAGGCTGGTAGGAGCGATGCTGGGGGTCCTCTAAGGAGCCCCCCAGAGTGCATGGAATCATACTTCCAATACTGGCAACAGCACTGGGGTATGATGCCTACATGTTTGATACCAAACATGCCTAGATTCAGGGTTACTATTATGTAGCTGGACATAGGTACTGACCTATGTCCAGTACATGCATAAAATGACGTCCCTGCGCTCACGACGTCCAGGAAAATGGAACTGGAGTTTGTGGGGGCATCTTTGCTAGAGCAAGGGTGTCCTCACACACAGGTATTTGCACCCTGCCCTCTGGACTAGGAGGGCCTGCCATAGTGGTGACTTACAGAGACCTGCTGCAGTGACCAGTAGTGAAAAGGGTGCATGCACACTTTCACGCAGGCTGCAATGGCAGGTCTGCAGATACACTTTGCATGCTCTCCCCATGGGTGGTATCATACATGCTGCAGCCTATGGGGATCTCCTGGTACTCTAATGCCGTGTGTACAGGGGTACCATATACTAGGGACTTACATGGGGGCACCGGTATCCCTAATGTGGGGTGGAAGTGGTTCAAGTAACCAAGTTTGAGAAGGGAGAGAGCATAATCACTGGGATCCTGGATAGCAGGATCCCAGTGAACACAGTCAAACACAACGACAACAGGCAGAAAATGGGAGTAACCAGGCCAAGAAAGAGGGTACTTTCCTACAGTCTGCCTTTTCAGTCTCTAAAAACAGCCATTACCCTTATTAGCTTACCATCACCACGTGCCATGATATATTGCAAAGTTATCACGGTGTACCATGGCCTAAAATATAACTAAGGCCTAGCTGTATTATTGTATAACCGTACCCTTGCGTAACTCGTGGTGTTGCATGGGCAATGCAATACTTAAGTCAGATTTACAAAGGAACGCAAGGCCACGATGTGTGACGCTGCAGTAATTGGTAAATGTGAATAAAAGCAAGGCAGCTCAAGTCCCTATTTTGCATTACTCTGCACTCCATACTCTACATTGCTGCAAAATTTCACATACATTGTATGCCACACCACTGTAGCTATTCCAATATACGCTCTCCACTGTACAAGACTCCACTCTATGCCACTCTATTCTAGGCTATTACATTGTACACAATGCCGCTTTACATCACTCCAGTCTACGTCACTCCACTGTACGCCACTCCACTGGATGCTATTCCACTCCGTGCCATTCTACTGTATGCCACTCCACTCTATGTCACTCAACTGTGTGGCACTCCACTCTACGCCACTTCATTCTACGCTATTAAACTGGACGCCACTCCAATGACTGTCACTCCACAGTATGCTATTGCATTCTAACACATGCCACTATATGCCACTCCATTGTACGCTACCCCACTAGATACATTTACACTCTATGCCAAACCACTTTTAAAAGCTCCGCTCAACGCCAGTCCACTCTACGATGTATTACTTTGTACACAACTACCTTCTACACCAGTCCACTCTATGCTATTACACAATATGCAACTCAATTCTACGCCTCTACAGTGTATGCCACTCTGGTGTACGCTACTCCAGTATATGCTATTCCATTGTGTGCCACTCCACTGTATGCTATTCCACTCTACGCCACTCCAGTGTATGCCACGCTACTCTACCCTATTTCATTCTACGCTATCCCATTGAACGCCACTCCACTTTATGGTATTACACTCTACCCCAATCCAATAAACGCTACTCCAGTCTATACCACTTCACTGTATGACACTGCACTGTATGCTACTCTACTATACGCTATTCCAGTCTACGCCACTCTACTATACACCACTCCACTCTACGCTATTCCAATGTATGCCACTGCACTATACTCTACTCCACTCTAAGCCCCTCCACTCTATGCTAGTCTATTGGATGCCGCTCCACTCTACTTTATGTTACTTCACTCCACCCCACTCCACTGTACACTACTCCAGTCTACACCACCCCATTTTACGCTGTTCTACCCTATGCCACTCTTTTGTACTCTACCCTAGGTTATTCTACTGTACGCTGCTCCATTCTATGTTATTACAGTGTGCACAACTTCAATTATTGCCCCTCTACTGTATGGTATTCCCCTCTATCCCACTCCGCTGTACCCCACTCTATTGTATGCTATTACACTCTACCCCACAATATACCATTCCAGTCCAAACCATTTCACTGTATGCTACTACACTATACTTTATTACACTTTACACCACTCCACTGTATACTACAACACTATTTGCTATTACACTCTATGCCACTCCAGTCTATGCTACTCCACTCTAATCCTCTTTATGCCACTCCACTGTACGCGTCTCCACTCTACAAACACTACTACATACACTCTGTGCCACTCTACTACACTCTATCCTTGTACACTCCACTGTCCAAATTTGTATTCCACTCCATGCCTTTACACTCTATTGTACACAACCCTACTCCACTCTATGACAGTTCCCAACACTGTATGACACAGCACTCCACTTTGCTGTACAAGATGCCACTTCAGTGTATACAGTTTCCTCAAGTACGTGCTAAACCACTTCAATGTATGCTACCCAACTATACGCTAATTCACTGTATCCTACTCCACTTTACGCCACTCCACTGTACACCAGTCCACTCCATGGTATTCCACTGTAAGCTGCTCCACTGTATGACACTGTCCTCCATTCCATATAACTCCACTCCATACAAGTCTACCACACTTTATGGCACTCTACAACATTCTACTCCACTCTAAAGGGGTGTAGAATTCCTATAGCTCAACACCCAGAGCATAGTGTTTGGGGTCAAAGACAACATGTTTCCAGATTTATTTTGTCCTTGAGACAAGTAGGCCCAATCCCCCGTAGCACAAACCCTTTCTCTGCCAAATTACAGTACTACATTATGAACAGCTAAAGGAATTGTCTACAGTTGAGGTCATATGTGTGTCCATATGTTAATGCTATTCGAACTTGTATTAATGGTTCATTAATGCAAAGCCTTTATTATTAGGATGAGCTTTCTAAATAATTGGTGAAAGCTCGGACTGCATTACGGACTGGTCCCATTAAAAAGATGGACACACCATTTGCGAAGTTTAACAATACGACACTACATAAAATGCTCCCAGAATTCTCTATGATTAAATGCAAATATTTACAGAAGGTTGACAACAAGATTGTTTGCTTTCAAAATAAAATGTTTAAAAAAAATGCAACAAGAAAAAAGGTTTTACTAAACTGTGAACTTGTATGTACCATTTCTTTGAAGCATCATTTAGTGAAATGTGTTGATGTGTGGTAGCGTTTAAAAAACAAAAACATAAAGTAAAGTCAGTGGAACCAGTTTCAACAAGATTATGGAAAATGTGAAAAAAACAAGCAGTGGCAAAGCCAATTGGTCTGGCACTGGTGGTCAGTCCTTTGATTTTGTAAATGTGTGTATTGTTTTGATGTGGCTTTTGTAACGCGTTATTGTTGTGGAAGCTGCTGAGCCCTCACTAAAGCAACAAACATTGGCAAAAAGCAAAAATAATTTTTGGCCTCAAAAAGCACACATTGCCTTAATAGTTCATGGTACGGAACAAAACTACTAAATTCTTAAATAAAGTCACACATGTGTACCCATGGTATTTGTCTTTACGTACTTTGTGAATTCACAAGGATTTACAGAAATAGACCAGGAAATTGTACTTCTAGAAAATATTTGTAAACTATATTTTAGCGAGAACAAATATGCATGTGTAGATTTCCTCATGCTCAACTCTGTTGAGCGTTCACTTTCCCTCCAACCACTTTTTTCCCAACCCTGGAAGAAGTTTTATCTCTGAACCTTGTCAGGAGTAAATTTCCAACCTTTCTCAGAAAAGATTAGAGAAGAGCTGGTGAAAACCTTTAAAACACACAAGTTAGTCGATTTGAACAGACTCAAATGGGCATTCCAACCATGAAACTATTGCTTACCACTACTTTCAGCTCCTATATTTAGATCTGCAGATAGGAGGCAAAATAAGAAAATTGCTAGTATTCAAAACCCTATTATAGGGTTAGCTCTGACCTAATCAGAGAGGCTGTTATCAGAGCTCTTATATAATGAGATTGCACCCATAATTTGTCGCCACACTACATGGCACCAAAGGGACAAGAAGATTTTTTTACAGGAGAGGTAGATTTATGAAGCAACCTGTCCCATCGATGGTAAATATTTTATCAAATTCCACACTCCTGACTCTTGATTACAACACTTTTCTATACGACACAGCAGTCCACGTACGAGACATCACTCCAATTTATAACTTTATGACCTATGCTATGCCAGTACACAACACTCCATTCCAATCTACGACAAACCAATTCACTCTATTGTACCTTACTCCACACATTACACTGCTCCACTCGACTCTACTCCAGTGTACGAGACTTCACCTCACTCTATGCTAGTATACCACAATCCACTCTAAGAAGCTCCTCTATTTCATGCACTACTGTACTCTATGGAACTCCACTCTACAACACTTTACTCCTGTATATACCCCTTTACTCTACTGTACAACACTTTACTACACTGTATGCCATGTACAACACTCTACAATACTCTAGACCAGTACACAATTCTGTATGCAAATTTTTGTATGCCACTACACCCCACTTTACAGCTAAATGAATGTTAATGAGTAAATCAGTCAACTATTTTTTAATATTTTGGGAAGTTAATACCTAGGTTGAAGAGCCGCTGAATAACACTAATACACATACAAGGAAGGTGAAAAATACCAAACATAATTTACTCGAAGGCCTCGCCAAAATTCGAAACGGCATTTTTTCGTTTTTTTGCCAACAGAACACACCTTTAATAATCACTACTCCTGAATTTTCGTTGACTTAGTAACTTATTTTATTTGTAAGGCGACTAGTTTCGTATTTAGTTGGCGTGTGTAGAGCGCCACGTCTCTCAATCAGCCGCCTTGTAAATGTATTGAAAAACTGCGGCCAGCTTAAAGTCAGGCACAAAGTAACGATGACAACAGAGATTGTGGGTTGTCCTTATAAAACGACTCCATGTTTCATAAACACTTCAATTCCAATCCTGAACTGTTTAAACTAATCTGTGCATCCCAGGGCTTCTATTGTTGTTTCGGTGAATTTGCACCAATTGTTCTAAGGCTAAAAAATAACAACTAAAAGGTGAAATTCGACAGTTAAAAAAACTGTGCTCCATTGTCATCTAGACAGTTAGTAAGTAAAAGCGTATCAACTAAGGCCGCCTTCTAATAGCCACAACTAAATATGCCGTAGCACGCAAGGTCAGAACTGTGGTCCTTCTATGTTGGATGAAAAACTGACAAAAGTACAACTGCAACATCGAAGCTTTCACATTAGAAGATATTCAGGGATTCTTATTTTGGTCACCTTCCCAGAGCGAAAGAGCTATCAACGTTGAGGAAATTACCTTTTGCCTAACTCCATGATGGCGCTAACAGAGACTCGTGCTTAAGGTGTATTGCGCAGCCTGTGACGTGACGCTCTTGGACGTTTGTTTCTAACCCACAGCGCACGCATGCGTCCTCTCCTTCCCCTCCTGTCCGCCATCTTGTGACGGTTGCCCCCCCACTCCCCCTTCTTTCTGTGTCTCGCCTGTGTGTGAGAGAACGCGAGCGCCGCTCATTGTCTCAGAGAAGCGCCGCGGCCTACAGAGCCTGCCGCCGCCGCTTCACCTCAACGCCACTGGGGCCGAACTCAAGGCCTGTGGGAGTTCCGGCAACACGCTACCGACTCCTCACCTCACGCACCGGCAGTTCCCCTCAGCTACCCCGCCATGATGGACGACGAGCTGCCTAAGACCCTGTGAGTATCCCCTGCCGCTCCACCTCCCCCAGTTAACAGAGCACGTCAAGTCTGGTGGGCAACCCTCTGTTTTCCGGTACCGAAGAGACGTTTTCTTTTAATTGTAGTTCCTTGTGCTCCATTAAACCTCAACGTAATTCGAGGCACCGAACCAGCCCCCCCCCCTTCCATCCGATGCCGAATAACTCCCTCCCCAAAAGGCCACACCGCTCTTAAGTCATTGACACGTATGTCGGCCATATAATTCAAAGGTTGAGGCCCTTACGTGTATAGTAGTTAAACGAAAATTCACTGGGTCTGACACATTTATTTTACCCCACCCCATTTTGGGTACGTTGTGTGATACAGGTTAGTACAGGTCAGGCCTACACATTTTTAGTCTTACATTAGTTCGAGTGCGCAAACAATGTCCACAGCGTCTTCTCCGCGTACTTTTTACCACATCTCTGTTCGAGCCATGCACTTCCATAATGTAGTTCGCTATTGCCACTTCAGCGAAAGAGAGCGGGAAGTGCTTCCAGACCTGTCTAAGGCCGTTTCAAAGACCCCTTCCGAAATAACTGTGTCCACGAGACTGATTTGTGCAATGGGCGCTCTTTCAAAAATAGTAGAATTTCACTTCAATGTGTATACTTAAATATTAATAGATAATTCCGTATTTTCCAACGTCCTCTACAGAATCCGTCAATCTACATCATCCGATCCTTCCTAAATAAACCTTAACCTTATGTCTCGTGACATGGTGCCTATTTTAGATGTAGTAATGAACAAAGGCAACATCCGAGAGGCCCCTCTCCTAGCCAGTTCCGTGCCAGAGCTACTTGAACAAGTGTCTTGCAGTAATATGGTATTGACTCCATGTATGGTGACTTTAAATTTAATTTTACCTGTTATGCCAATTGTTTGCTCTCTTGATGTTACAAGTGTTTAGATATATCCCATAATAATAAGCATTACCACTCTAACCAAATATCGGATAAGGCAGTGAGCTCAAAGGGGCGCAATGCAGTCTGCAGATCTTGCCATGAACTCACACCCTACAATCTGCCATATCATTTGGCCCCGCAGGAAGACACCTTGAACCAAATTGATGCACCTGCTACTGAAAATACAGCAAAAGGTGATGGGTGAAACTCTTTCAGAAGTCTCATTTACTGCAGTCGGTCAGAGCCACATTAAAGTCCATCGTTTCTCTTCCACCTCAACCATATCAGTCGAGGTCTTGCTCCTTTAGGAACAATCAAGCAGATATGGCTGCCTGACAAATCTCTATAAAGTGAAACACGGGATTGCAACTCAAGATTGAGTTCAGCCATTCGAACCTCATAGCTATGCGAGTGGTAGCGTAGATTATGTGGCAAAGTGAGTAATGGACCCATGCACATGAATAGCCTTGGCATTTGTGAACTTTTTGTCTAAAATATACCCCATGTGTTTAATGTCATCTAATGTTATAGAGCACAATACAACACAAATCCACATTTTTAATCTAGCTGTCAGTGATATATATATATATATTTTAAAGAGGGTATTCTATCAGTTACAAATCCATTGTACATTAGATGGGTGCAGAGGTCACACTGGTGTCATTTTGAATGTGTAAAAATCAGCGTCTAAGGCAATGGCCCTCGGGGAGGAGTGGGGTTGGGGCGGGCGTCTGCCCCCCTCCTGGCCTTTACATGCGGCCTCTAGTTGAACAGCAGTACTAACTTATTGCTTACTTTACAAAGCGCTAAAATTGGTAAATATATTTAATACATGGCAAGCACTTATTTACATGTGAACTGAAGTGAGATAAAATGATGCACAGAAGGTGTCCTGTACCACTTTAGTTTAAGGATATCTTAATTTTGAAAGCCACTCTGCAACAAACGTGTGAAGGTATATTAAAGTCCCTTCAAGGTTTAAAAAAGTGTATTTCATAAATGTATGAGTGTTTCAGTACATCCGACGTAAATTAGTGCATTCAGACTTTTTTTTTTGTGACAGTTTATAAACATTAAGTTAGAGATTCATGCCTCCCCACACCCTGGCACACTGCCAGTAGTGATCCTCTAAGTGAGTCAGTTATGTGCACTCTCTGGCTGGCCTGGGTTAGTGTTATATATTGACAACATTATAGTTTATTAGTCACACAACCAAAGGTTTTTTACAGGACACATCCTGAAGTCACATCTCAAGGTCCTCTTGTGTGATAATGAAGAATAAAGAACCAAAAGAATAGAAAACAACTATCTAGGGTCACACAATTTGGTTAGGTAGGAGGCCACTAGTTGTTGCTTCCCTCTGCCCATCTTACACCTACCCCCACTCTGCTGACAGCAGTGCGGTGCTGGGTCACCCACAGACTGAAGTGTTTGGCCCCTAGGAAATCGTTTGAGCACCCATGGTCTACGGAGACATCATCTGCAGTAAACATTTTTCAGTTGCTGTCTCGGTGCACTGCTGTGTTTACTTGTTTACATCCCTTGTTCTAGAGAAGCATTTTCTGTTTCCTAGGTTCGTGCTGTCACTGAAGTACAGAGAACTATACACTTGGGGCCTTTAATTTGCCAGTTGCCTTTATGTCACTGCTCAATGGGCTAGATCTCTGCCTGTAATTTAAGATGCCTGCAACAGTGGGCCGAGCGGGCAGTCAGGGGTAGGTCTTGGGTTTTAGCAAGCAGCGCGCTTAACTGTGAAGGCAGCTGGGAATAGTAAATCTAGCAAAGCCATTTGGAGTTGGTTAATGGATATTCCATTGGATCAATCTCAATGAATGACATGATTCCAGTAATTGAAATATGCACCCTGGCAAGACACTCAAGTTAAAGATTCTTCTATTCACTTTTTTTTTTAACGTTTTTGCCCAATTCTATCACATTGTACATGGATCTTTGATCTCCACACCTTCCCCACTGCCCAGCACCAGTCCACATTACCGCTTAGTTTCGGTGTGAGTGAGCCAGTCTTTAATGCTGTCCTGGATTTTCGATCAGAAGACATGGGTTTAAATAACTGCTCGATCCTGCCCTAAATGGCAGTGTTCAGTAAAGCCTCCCCATGTTTCAAGCATTTTGTTGTGGTTGCCTAAATGTTGGGTGGAGCATTTCTCAAATATATATTTCTTTAGATTGCTTGTCTCGTGTGAAAGCAACATACGTAGAGCACTGCAGGTGATTCAGGGCATTAAGGTCTGTGACCTACTTGCAAAGCAAGTACTGAACGGCAGACAGTTAAGGCTCTTCATTGCAGCCAAACTAAATTGAAAATGGTGTAAACTAAACGTATGACTAATCTAAACAAGTAGCCATACCTTTGGTTTACACCGCTAAACAGAAACATAGCAAATAAACCCAGACAATAACCCCACCTGCCTTTTCTGCGAAACGCATCCTTATTACAAAACCTAGGTAATATAGTAAATAACTTCCAGTATTGTATGTGTGTGTTCACTTTCAATGTGCCCCGTCTTGCAAGGTGCATCGTTGCAGACTAGCGTTTAAGTTGCCTGGCTCAGACAAAATCAAGATAGTAACCTTGTTCAGGCCACAAAGGAATCCATTGAGTTGAAGCTACTTGCCATAGTGTGACGCCTCCATCCTTTCATCCGTCATTTCCTCTGACATAGAAGCATCTAGCTTATCGATATTTGCACCCACACACCTCTGCTGTAAGGGTGGACTCAATTGGATTGTCAGTAAGTTAAGTGTTGGGCCTATGTGCTGAATGCAGGGCTTGAGTGAAAGTAGGTTCCTGGAACCTATATACCAGGGGTTAAAAGGATAAGTGTCACAGGAGAAATATCAAAATCCAACGCTAACCACTGCTGAGCATCAACCGAGCTGACAGTGGCTGCCAGAATAATCAGGAGTCCGGCAATCTCAACATATTTCAAACTAGTGTGGCCTGACTAAGCCTGTGCACTGGAAATGTTGTCTGCTTCAGAATTTCCTGTTGCACTACTATTAGTAATGAAGGAAAGGGTCCCTGCGTTAGCTAACCCCAGTAGTCCACCCACCGCCCTAAAATAAAAACATTAAAACCAATAAAATACTGTGAGTTTTCTAAACTTGCACTGGTGGAGGACATCTGCAAGATAGAACAATCTGAGAACATAGTTGCAGTCACTGAACCTAAAGGCCTGTCCCATTGCGTTTTCTGACTAATTGTAATGTCGAAGGGTTTAGGTACTTATAAAGCAGAAAGAGGGCTAGGCCGCAAGTAAATATAGAACATTAATGCCTATTGGGATAGGTTTAAAGTTAGCATACGAACAGCACACTTAAATCTGTTGTGCAGTGTGACAACAATCATATGTTTTAGCATACGTGCAAGCTTCCCTTTTTCATTAGTTCAGGGAACACATATAAACAAAGTATAAATACAGTGTAGGCATTACTATGTGCTTCATTAAAGAAAGATGAAATCCTCCGTCAGTGAATATGAAGTGAGCAAAGAATTGCTGATGAATCCTAAATCGAACAAATATTTAAAAAAAAGTCTTTGTATGGCATAAAAACCAATATATATTAACTTTGAACATTAATTCAGACTTAAAGAGAATATTAAACACAGAGGTCTAATTTTACAGAAGACAAAAGTGGGGGTGTAGTGTAAATATTTTTCAGTCTCACTTTCCTACTCTAATTGTCTAGTGTTGGGCGGACCAAATATTTCCTGCTTGTAAGCTTATTTTTCATTTGGGTTTGGAGATCAGTCATCTTGCGTCTAGGTCATTGAGGCATCCATTTTTTAATTTTATTTTTATTGGCATTTTCAAATTATCACCTTTTGTTTGAGGTATTGCATTCCACAGGAGGTACATTTACTATTTTACTTGTGTTTATCACTTATTGCAGCTCATTCTTAAGCACAATCATAGCATAGTGGAGCGTGGTAGCTGCGCTTAAGTGTGTTAATTTTGAATCTCTGGTGAGCACAGTTCCAACCGTAATGCGCTGTCTTCGGTAGTGGGGTTTGTGATTATTCAGGATACATTCATGCCATATCGTATAAAGTAACAGAACTATAATAATGATTTTAAACTTCATAACTGTATAACCATGCACAAAAACAAGCGGTCCCCAGGTTCCTTAGGCCTTCTCAGTTGGATGTGAGTTATATTATTGCACAAGTGTCTAAGGATGGTGAGGAGTTAGGAGTCTGGGAGGGCTAGGCAGGGTGTGCTCAGTCAGCATATTTGTCAGGGCGTCCAGGGATGATGTCACGAGGGATCCCTATGACTTCCATTTACGGCTACTAGCTACGTCAGGTTAAGCAAATTCTACTCGTTGTGTCCACCCTTTCCCCATCATTGGGAGTTGTCGCATCATTTGCTGTAGTTCTACTGTCATCTCATGTAGAGCTGTCCACTATGTATAGGGACTCCCACTCATCCACTACTTCGAACTGGAGGTGGGCGATGGGGTGGCGTTGAGGTCCTCTGGACTCTTCCCTCATTAGCACCTGCTCTGTCTCGTGCCCAACTCGTAATATCTTGTATCCATGCAGTCAACCGGGGTGCCCTGGGGGACCTCCAAGCCAGTGCCGCCTTGCAAGTGCCAAAGCAGAGTCTGCAAATCTATTCCCCCCTTTTTTAGGTGCTGGTCCATCCAGTGGGCATTCTTCTGTGGTAGCAGGCAGTGTCGTAGCTAATGTCCTGTTACACTGTGTGGTGACAGTGTCCCAGTTGTCTGTCAAATTTGGGTATCCCTCAGGTCATGTGACCATCGTCTACATCCAGGGCAACCTCAGGGTGTATGGCCTGAAGTCTGTGGCGTGAGGTATGTCCTATGTGTAAAATTGTACTGGATACATATAAGCAGTGTGTTTCTAGATACCTTGAATCCATATGCTGATACCCGACCCCACTCAGCATCTGACAGCTCTCTGCCCAGGTCAGTGTCCCATTGGGCCATAAGGGAATCCAACTGCTTACCTACCATAACATTCAGTGCCTTGTACAGCCATTTTAATAAGTGGGAGCCTGCACCCATTGTGAGCCACCGTCTGCAAACTTGCAGTGGTCCATTTGCCCCTGCGTCACGCAGGGAGGAGGGTCCCCATATGGGAGGCACATCAAAGGGATTGCGGGTGCGTAGGGAGACAAGGTGTCTGTATGCCAGAGCGCCAGGCCACTAGGGCAGTATTCAGCGGCGGGGGGGGGGGGGGGGGGGGGGGGGGTTAAGCTTCAACCGAAGCACACTGGCCAGCAGCATTTCCCCGACCCCGTCTACTGTGTTCTCACTCCAGTTCTACCAATCTTACCTTGTTACGCAATTGCAGCTGCGTCACTATAGGGTAAAGTTTGACGTCTGTTACCCCCAATCCACCCGTGTCAGGGGGGAGGCAAAGAGTAATGAGAGTAACTCTTTGACACTCGCCATCCCATATCAGTTCTTGGTGGAGCCTATCTAGGGTCTTGAACCAGGACACCGGGATCGTCACCGGTTAGTTGGCAAAGAAGTACAGGATCCTCGGAAGCATAACCATTTTAGACAGTTAAATTCGTGCCATACTGGGCAGCTTAAGGGTATGCCAAAAGCTGACGCAGGAACAAAGTATGCAGTAGGTTTTTCCCCAAGTTGCCCTCCCTAAGATCCACCGTTCCAAGGTATATCTGGATGCCAAGATACTGGGTATCTTCAGGATAGAGCCCTATGTAGTTTTGAGCTCCTAGTACAGAGAAGCATGTGACTGCTTCCCTTGGTTTCATAGAATCAAATATAGAATTAGTTGTTCTTGGCTCGGTTTGTATAGCTATAGGATGGGTACCAGTGGCAAACTGCCTCTTCCACTACATAAAGAAGGAACAGTAGCCCCTGTCTTCCCTGTGTATGAGATCTGACATGACTTATGTGCATATTTGAAAATGAACTTTTTTAACCAATACTAAAACAACAAAACAAAATCCAAGTTTGAATAGTTTAACGATATGAGCCTAAGTATAATGCTCCCAGAATGCTCTTTGATCTGATGCAAATGTTTGCAGAAGCTTGTGCAAGAGTGATGATTTTGCTTTTAAAATAAAATGTAAGTAAAAACGTTTCGCTACTATTAAATTTTAGGTGCTATTTCTTTGAAGCATCATTTAGTAAAATGTGTTGGTACATGCTAGCATTTCCCAAAAATATTCCTTATGGAAAATCAGTGTAACCATTTTGAGCAAGATTATAGAAAGCATGAAAATAAACAAGCACTGGCAAAGCCAACCGATCCAACATGATTTTGTGAGTCTTCTGGTTTTGTCAATGCGTGTCGATTTGACATGGCTTTTGTAACACTTTATTGTAGTGGGAGTTGCCAGGCCCACACCACTGTAACAAACACTGGCAAAAAGGGGAAAAAAAGTTTTTGGCTCCAAAAAGCACACATTGCCATCAGTGGTGTAACAAAGGTACTGCAGCCCCACTCCAAGCTCCCCTCCATTCAGCACAGCACCTGCCCTGAGTGGGTCAGTGTTCTTTACGGGGGGGGGTGCCACAGTAGTTCTCAGTACTGAACAGAACTTCTTTGTGTGCCAATATACTCCTTGTGGAATAGCAGAATACGATCACTCACAGTAAAGCAAGCCGATAGAGAGAGAAATGGGAGTTTAATAAAAACAAAATGCCTTTGTTAGCGCAAAGTCACAAAAGTGCACCCATGATATAGGTGTTTGAATTAGTGGCTTTCATGAATTCACATGAACTTACAGAAGTAGACTAGGAATTTGTACTCCTAGAAAATGTTTGTGAACTGTATATTAACACAAGCAAATATGCATGTGTTGATTTGCTCATGTGAAAATCTATTGAGCGTTTAGAAGTTCACTTTCTCTCCAGCCACTTTTTTTTCCCCTATCCCGGAAGTACTTCTGCCATTGTCCATGGTCAATTTCCAACCTTTCTCATTATGGGAAAAGAGCTGGTGTAATCCTTAAATCATGCAAGTTAGTAGGTTTGCAGACTCTAAGACATTCCAGCCCTGGAAATATTGTTTACTGCGTCATCCAGCCTCATTATGTGGATATGCTGAAAGGTGGCAAAATAAGGAAATTGCTATAGTAGGGATTGAAATTGAAAGTATTCAAGCCCTACTATATTAGTAGCCCTGGCATAATCAGAGAGGCTATTATCAGAACTCTTACATAAGGAGATTGCTGCCAAAATTTGTTGCCGCATTACATGGCATCAAAGGGACAAGAAGATTTTTTTTGTTTTTTTACAGGACAAGTAGATTTAAGAAGCAACCTGTCCCATTGACATGTAGATATTTTATTATCTGCCACACCCCTGGGCATGTGCTTCTTAACCATGGGACTGACAGCTCATGTGTATGCTCAACTACTTTCCGTTATGTGCTCTTTTTAATTATAATCATGGTTTGGACATTGCATGGTGTAGGTAAATTCTTGGTGCTAGTGATCAAGGTGGACGCTTGAAAGGTTTGAAACCCCACTCAAAGCTGTTAAATCTGTGGTATTTTTTTTAGCAGCTATGTATGTCTATTGTTGCCAATAAATGAAGGGGTTCTGTGGCAGCCTTAATTGCAGTACTTTTGAAGTCCAAATCAAGGATAATGGAGTTAGTAGACTAGATTTTGGGAGTTTTCAGAATTCGTTTCTTAACCCATCTTGCTTTTTGTGTTACCATGTTGGTGTTCTCTTCAACTAAGTCAACAATATAGGATTTTCAGAGTCGATGGATTTTATTGAATAAATTGTATATGTATATAAAATATATATATATATTTTCAATCCACAATAAAACAGAATTCATACATCTTCTGTGCTCTGCTGCCTCCTTTTCAAGTTAACAAGAAACCGAAGACCACCTTCTACGTGGTGCGTGAAATAAACTCTTGGTTCTCCCCTAAAGTCTTTTGTGCTCCCTTTATCATCTGTTTCATCTTCACGACCCCTGTTAGCCAGGATGTAAATAAATTAGTGGTAAGTGAAAACCACCTTGTTCCAGCTCCCCCAAACTGCTTTTATTCCTAATTTTCTTGTGAATCTTTACCATCGCTTTAGTGATACCGTTTTTTTTTTATTGGATGACTTGTAACCTTAGAACTACTCTTTAGGTCTTGTGTCTGTTGGCGACAAGACCTATTGTCGGCTTACAGTGGGCTCACAATTGTACAATGGGTGAGTGCTTAACTTGTTTGCTTGCCTTGCCTGTTACATGTTCTACTTTAAAGTCTCATCTGGGTCCCAGCATCGCTGAATAATGCATTATCTGATAAAAGGACCATAAACCTGTATGTGTGTTTTTTTTTTTTTTTTTTTTTTAAATAATAGAATGCCAAGAACATACATTTTGATGCAGTTAATGTAATAAGTGAAGTCAGGCTGGTCCTTTCTGTTTGCTGTGGTTGAGTGAAAGGAATTGTTCTTTCATATTTGAGGACATTATCCCATTCAGATGCTGTACTCGGTTGTAGGCCACTGAAGTATATCTTGGCAATTTTTGAGGAATTAGAATTAACAGTAGTTCAACAGAATGATTACCAAATATATGTATTGTAATACAGATTTGCCAGTGTTATTTGAAAGTATCAAATTCAATTATAAGAGGCAAACATTTCTCAAGATTTGTGTACTTTCTGGGGGGACAATATAAAAAAAAACGATGATCTTGGAGTATCAGCTAAGTCATGCATTGTTGCCTGACTTTAATTTAGAGGATGTGGCATTTTTAACATTGAGTCACCTGATTTGAGCACGAAATAGCTTTGTTTGTGACTGACATTGGTTTGTATCACACTTCACAGAAAGCACTTTGTATAAGCTTTTGGGTTAATTTTAACATGAAACTAAAAGTATGTAACTATTTGTAGTAACCATAGTTACATATAGAGTTCAGTTGAGTTTCTGATTTCAGCCATCCCTTTTTAATATACACTTACAATGTTTTCAGCTCTTGCTGAGTACCCAGGTTATTTTGTATACAGATTGAGCGATATAGAAAATCTAGCTGCTTTTCCTTTTTCCATGATTCACAATTGGATGAATAGGTATTGGTCAATTTTAAACTATTCCAAACCATACAGTATATAATTTCAAACCTTGTATCTTACCAGTAAAGAGAAATGAGGACATTGCCAATTTGGGAACCTTTTCCACCCCCATACTAAAGTTTAAATATAGGAAGCCATTTTTAGGTCGAGCTCGCAAGAACTTTTCGACATGTTTTTATTCTGTGGGCTTTTAACCTCGCTCATCAACACCCATCACTTTCACTTGTTCTTGGGTTTGCCTTTCAAAGATCCCTTGATGACATTAGTAAATGCTTTACGTTTGTCCCGCCTTGGGGTGGTTTTGTTACCGCCTTGCAGACTAACCCTATTACATGGATTATTGCATGGTTGCCAATGTCTTATTGTGACTGAACTAGTTTCTTCTTTTGCGTCTCCTACGCGCTCGTGCTCATTGCAGCCATGACGCTTTGAATTGGCTTGCATTGCTGCCCTCCAGCTCCCCCCGCCGGTCCCTCAGTTACGTGCGTGTCTGCCTGTCCCCAACACCCCTCCATGTCTTTGCTTGTTTGTAGTGCTTGAAACGGTTAAGCTGCAATGTTGCAGGAGGATTCCTTGCGCTGCAGCAAGAAGATACTTAGTTGTAAAAATGCAAGTTAAAGTTAACTACAAAGTGCGATACCTAAAGTAGTTGCACTTCATTTTTTTTCATAAATCTGTTTATTAACTTTTTAAAACTTTACATTTTGTCGTATTTTGGCATTCTTTTCAGATTAACATATTTTGGTGTGCAATGTTCACAGTATTGAGTAGTGTTTAGTATATTGGCAACACAGTTATGCCGCATATGTTACATCGTGTTTTTGCAATTGTTCAAGTGTCCATCATAGTCGCAGCGCTTATTGGTATAGCATTTTCAGTCACAAGTATTCAGTTATTGCGCTTTTGTTAAGAAGGCAGATACTATGAATTTTATATAGGTTACCCTTAGAATAAAAAGAGGAAGAAAAAATACATCAATAACACTTGGCGGGGTCAGACACTTATGTGATTATTTTTGACATGACTATTTTCATGCCGGATTGGGGATCAATTGTAACCGCTCAATTTGAAGGCGGAGGGGCTGGGTCAGTTATCAGGTCCGGTGCATGTGGTTTTCCCTCCCCTTAGTGTCATAGTGTGCCCAGTCAACTTCTGTATTCTGTCCCCTTATATGGTGTGACCTTCTCGCCCACAGATACTAGCTCGCTTTAGTCCGGTCCCTCCCCTGCCGGGTGTGCTTCCATGCTGCGCAGTTTTAGTAAGAGCCCTTCCCAACAGGTGGAGATTGGAAATTGTCGCAGTCCCAGGATTTCTTCTTGTCTGTCCTAAGCCTTCTGCTCCCGCCCACACCTCAAGCGAGCGGCTTCAGGCCTGTATCGGTGGGGGGGTCTTGTGATTTCCACCTGTGGATCACCAGTCGTTTCGCCACAATGAGTTCTAGGTCTGTGAAGCGTGCCTCTGCTCTGTGTTGTTTGTTTCTAGGGAACAGTCCCAGGATGCATGCCTCCCATGTGTAAGGAAATACCTCCTTGGCATGGTTACCCCCTGACCTTTTGCCTTTGCTGATGACAAGTTGTGATTTGAAAGTGTGCTGAGGCCTGCTAATCAGGCCCCAGCACCAGTGTTCTTTCCCTAAAACAGTACCTTAGTTTCCACAATTGGCACACCCTGGCATCCAGGTAAGTCCCTTGTACCCCTGGTACCAAGGGCCCTGATGCCAGGGAAGGTCTCTAAGGGCTGAAGCATGTCTTATGCCACCCTGGGGACCCCTCACTCAGCACAGACACACTGCTTGTCAGCTTGTGTGTGCTGGTTGGGAGAAAATGACTAAGTTGACATGGCACTCCCCTCAGGGTGCTATGCCAACCTCACACTGCCTATGGCATAGATAACTTGCCCCTCTAGCAGGCCTTACAGCCCTAAGGCAGGGTGCACTATACCATAGGTGAGGGCATAGGTGCATGAGCACTATGCTCCTACAGTGTCTAAGCAAAACCTTAGACTTTGTAAGTGCAGGGTAGCCATAAGAGTATATGGTCTGGGAGTCTGTCACGCACGAACTCCACAGCACCATAATGGCTACACTGTAAACTGGGAAGTTTGGTATCAAACTTCTCAGCACAATAAATGCACACTGATGCCAGTGTACATTTTATTGTGAAATACACCCAGAGGGCATCTTAGACATGCCCCCTGAAAACATACCTGACTTCCAGTGTGGGCTGACTAGTTTTGCCAGCCTGACACACAAAAGACATTTTGCTGGCCACATGGGGAGAGTGCCTTTGTCACTCTGTGGCTAGTAACAAAGCCTGTACTGGGTGGTGGTGCTTCTCACCTCCCCCTGCAGGAACTTTAACACCTGGCGGTGAGCCTCAAAGGCTCACCCCCTTTGTTACAGCTCCCCAGGGCACTCCAGCTAGTGGAGATGCCTGACCCCTCCGGCCACGGCCCCACTTTTGGCGGCAAGGCCGGAGGAGATCATGAGAAAAACAAGGAGTCGTCACTGGTCATTCAGGACAACTCCTAAGGTGTCCTGAGCTGAGGTGACTCTGACTTAGAAATCCTCCATCTTACAGATGGAGGATTCCCCCAATAGGATTAGAGATGTGCCCCCCCCCCCTCAGGGAGGAGGCACAAAGAGGGTGTAGCCACCCTCCGGGCTAATAGCCATTGGCTACTAACCCCCCAGACCTAAACACACCCCTAAATTGAGTATTTAGGGGCTCACAGAACCTAGCAAGAGAGATTCCTGCAACCTGAAGATGGACTGCTGACCTGAAAGCCCTGCAGAGAAGACGGAGACACCAACTGCTTTGGCCCCAGCCCTACCGGCCTATCTCCCCACTTCAAGAAAAACTGCAACAGCGACTCGTTCCCCAGGGTTCAGCGACCTCTGAAGCCTCAGAGGACTACCCTTCATCTAAAAGGACCAAGAACTCCCGAGGACAGCGGCTCTGCTCCAAAGAAGAAGAAACAACCTTGCAACAAAGAAACAAATTTTAAAGGACTGCACGTTTCCCGCCGGAAGCGTGAGACTTTCCACTCTGCACCCGACGCCCCCGGCTCGACCTGCGAAGAACCAACACTACAGGGAGGACTCCCCGGCGACTGCGATCCTGTGAGTAGGCAGAGTTGACCTCCCCTGAGCCCCCCCAGTGATGCCTGCAGAGTGAATCCAGAGGCTCCCCCTGACCGTGACTGCCTGCTTCTAAGAACCCGACGCCTGGTAAAGACACTGCACCCACAGCCCCCAGGACATGAAGGATCCGACTTCCAGTGCAGAAGCGACCCCCAGGTGGCCCTCTCCCTTGCCCAGGTGGTGGCTACCCTGAGGATCTCACGGCATCGGGGACAGGCTGCGTCTTGACGGGTAAAGTATCCGTTCACGCGTGCAGGTGTGAGATAGGCTCAGTGTACTATATAATTTTCAATTAGTCTGAATCGTGAGTTACGTGGTATGTTGAGATGTCCTGAGAGAGCAGATCTCCATCAAATCGCCACTGTAAGTCTCCCATGCCACACGCAGTGCATTGTTTTCGGGGGCGGTTTGGGTTCTCAAGGCATCCGCCAGCCAGCTAACCTGGTGTTGGCCACAGCCCACCACCTGTAGTTATTGGACCAGCAAGTGGGTAGGTGGAGCTGTTGTGATGTCTCCCCACTTGGCCCCAAGAGTCCTCACCAAGGAGCAGTGTAAAAGGAATTGGCCAGGTGGAAGTCCCATTTCCTGAAGCCTAGCAAACGACAATAGTTTGGTTTCTTCATAGAGGTTGCCCAGTGTGTATAACTCTAATTCATGCCATGTGTGGAATTCTGAATCTGACGCGACCCTAGGGCCCAATGGTGGTATCTGCGTGATATCTCTGAAACCTAAGAGGTCATCAGCGTACAGTGACACTACGTGTAAGTCATCTCCTAGAGGAATTGCCCAGTTGCTACCCTCCCCGCGTAAGGCCGCCGCTAGGGGTTCCATAGCAAGTGAGAATAGTAATGGTGAGAGGGGGCAGCCCTGTCTTGTGCCTCTGCATACCCGGATTGGCTCTGATATTTCGGATCCCAACCCCACCCGGATCAGTGGTCTGGTGTATAATAGTTTAACTAGACGAGTGAAAGATGGTCCCATGCCAAATTGTTGCAACACCCTGAACAGGTAGGGCCATTCCAGTGAGTCGAAAGCTTTTTCTAGATCAAGGACAAGGCAGCCCGCCAGTGGCCAGTCACGTCTCGCATATTGCATAACCCGGAATAGTCTTCTGATATTATGGGAGGTGTCCCTGGCTGGTACAAACCCGTTTTGGTCGGGGTGTATTATGTCTGGCACGCTTGGCGCAAGGCGTGTTGCCAACACCTTGGCTAGTAATTTATAATTTGTGTTTAGCATTGCCAGGGGCCTATATGAGCCCAGGTCCATTGGATCCCTCCCAGGTTTGGGAAGGGAGGCCAGTAGTGCCTCTTTGTGTGGCCGATAGGTGGCCCTCTTGCCTAGCTGTCTCATATACCTGAAGTAACCTGGGTGCCAGATGTACCGCGAAGGCTCTGTAAAAGTCGACTGGTAGCCCGTCTGGGCCAGGTGTTTTGCCGGATGTAAGTTCCCGGATACTGGATTTGATCTCTTCAAGTTAGAGGGGTGCCTCGAGCATCTCAGTCTGGTCATTTTCTAAGTGTGGGAGATTCACTCTAGTAAGAAATTCAGCACTGGAATCTTCCCCCAGGGGTTGCCCTTGAAGCGTAGAGCACCGTGTAATGCCTTGTGAATTCGGCCTGTATCTCCACGGGTGTGTATACTAATTCCCCCGTTTCCCCTGTTTGTGAGCTAATTTCCATTATCGGTTTCCTCTCAATCCCGATGTATCAGCCAAGCCAATAATTTACCTGCTTTATCCGCTGATGCATGAGTTCTCGCGGAGTGTGCAATTTAGTTTAGACATCTCAGATGCTCTAATAGTGACAAGTGTTCTGCGCTTATTGTTGGTAGTCTCGTCTTTTCAGTTTGCTTATTAGCGGTTTCTTCTTTTGACTGCGTCAGGGTCCGCTCTATTCGGGTCAGGTTGCTTTCAACAGAACGGCGCATGTTACACCGAGCCCCCAGACAGTGCCCCCGGACCTTGAATGCATCCCATTCGATCAACCCCGAGGTAGCCGTGCCTTCGTTTTGCTCAAAGAATTCTGTGATTGTAGCACTTAATGATGCTCTAAAAGCAGCGTCTTCTAGTAATTCCGGCCTCAGTCTCCACAAGGGGATATGTGAACAAGGGGATCTCCAGCACAAACACGATATCAGTGGGTTATGGTCCGAGTGTGTGCGTCCCATATATTCCGAGTTTACCACCACCGGGGTAAGGCTCGCAGTGCAAAGTATACGGTCTAGGCGTACATGTAAGGAGTGCGGGCGGAGTAAAAGGAGTAGACTCTGTCCTCCCTGTGTCTCTGCCGCCACACATCCACTAGCTGCCATTGTTGGGTCCAGTTTACCAGACCGCGCAAGGCAGCTCCCACCGGTGATGTGGGGGAAAGGAGCCCTCCAGTTCTACGTCAAGCACACTGTTAAAATCTCCCGCCAGTAGCCACGGAAGGGCACTCCACCCCGCCAGGTGGTGTGATAGAGTATGTAGGAAGGCAGTCTGATCTGTGTTTGGGGCTTATATGGAACCTAACGCAACCGTGCGTCCTGCCAGTCTTCACTTGACCAGTACGAATCTACCCTGCGGGTCTGTGATCTGTTCCTTTGCCGCGAAGGGAGTGCCTGCCCTAATCCAGATCAGCGTGCGTCTGGCGTAAGCCGAGTGACCTGTCGCGTATAGTTGCCCTCTCCAGCGCTGGCGCAGTCGGGGAATCTCAAGGCTTGTTAGGTGTGTCTCCTGTAAGAATGCTAATTGGATTGAGTATCTTTTAAGGTAGGAGTAAATAGCATAACACCGCTTGGGGGTGTGAATACCTCTTACATTCCAGGTAATTGTTGTGTATGTAGCCATATCATGGGTGTTGGGTCCTTTTTTCAGCTTTACCCGCCCAGACCCTCTACGCAGCGCTACTTCGTTAGTCTTCGGTTCCCAGCTAATGTTCAGAGAGTTTGTGTGTCCACCGGCAAGAACAAAACCTAACTAATGCCATCAGAGCAGTTAGACAACGGGTCACCGCCCAAACACTACAACGAAAACAATAACGTGCGATCGCACATCTACATTTTTTGTCTCCACTGATAGGAGCGTGGGGGTAGGCCAAATATACCGTGGGTGGTGTAGTCTTAGGCCTTTTTGTCCGGCTGTGACAGATAATTAAGTTATGAGGGGGGGGTCTCATTGTATTTGATCGCCAAGAAGCGTAGTATGCGTCGTCGGGTGTCGCACCCGTCTGTGTGGTCATAGCTCCTTATGGACCGACGTGCGAGCTTCATAGTCAAGTTTGTTGTTTGCTTGTGTTTTAGGGCAAATCTGCATGGGTGTCTCTAGTTGGATATTTCCTGCAGTGTCTTGTTTCTTTACATTGTTCAAGGGTCTTTTTAGAAGAGTTCATCTGCGGTGGCTGGCGTCACAGGGGGTCCCTAGGTAAGGCCTGACTCCGATAAGTGATCCGGTGTGAGGGGACGGTTGCTGGTCAACTGTGAGAGTTCTGTCTCTGACCCCGAGCCCGGGGGGGGTGCACCCACCGTTGCTGCAGTGTGAATCGCCTCTCTTCTCCTGAATAGGAGCGCATTTCATTCTTCTCCGGTCTCGCCTATTTCGACTGCGCTTGGTTCGGGGTGTCCATTCGGCTCGCTCCGGCACGCCACCAGTAGACAGTCCCGACTACTCAAGCTATTCCCAAGCTGTGTCGGGTGTGAGGAAGGAATGTGTTTTATCTTCCGCCACAACTCGTAGCTTGGCGGAAACAGCAAAGAGTAGGATAGGCCAAGTGATCGTAGCTTACGTTTCAGAGGGAGGTAGGAGGTCCAGTCTTTTTGCACGGCCAATGTATAATCTGGGAATAGCAAGATCTGCATGTCATCTATCCGGGGTGGCGGCATGGCACGGCCCTTACCGTTCGCAGTATGTCTCTGTCCGCGTAGTGAAGGGGGCGAATGATGAATGGGCGCGGAACGCTTCCCGGCGGTCTTGGCCGGGAATCCTTTGGGCATGCTCCACTGAGAAAAAGGGAGTAAGCACTCCATCTGGTACCAGCCCCTGCAGCCAACCCTCAGAGTAGGTTGTTGGGTCCCGGCCCTCCGGCAGGTTTACCACGCGGATGTTGTTTCTTCTGTGTCCTCCGCCCGGCGTTTACTCTGGCTTGTATGTCTTCCATACCTGTTTTCAGCTGGGTGGTCGCAGGCGTTAGCTCCTTTACTGTGGCTTCGATCTCATTGGTCTTGTCTGTTAGTTTGCGGTGGTCTGCATGTAGAAGGATAAGGTCACTCACCACCCTGTCTATCTTAGCCTCCAGTGACGTGCGGGCACGTTCCAGCGAGCCTCCGATTCATTCCACTGCGGCAAGCACCGTGTAAGGAAATGCCTCCTTGGCATGGTTACTGTAAGGAAATGCCTCCTTGGCATGGTTGCCCCCTGACTTTTTGCCTTTGCTGATGCTATGTTTACAATTGAAAGTGTGCGGAGGCCTGCTAACCAGGCCCCAGCACCAGTGTTCTTTCCCTAACCTGTACTTTTGTATCCACAATTGGCAGACCCTGGCATCCAGATAAGTCCCTTGTAACTGGTACTTCTAGTACCAAGGGCCCTGATGCCAAGGAAGGTCTCTAAGGGCTGCAGCATGTCTTATGCCACCCTGGAGACCTCACTCAGCACAGACACACTGCTTGCCAGCTTGTGTGTGCTAGTGAGAACAAAACGAGTAAGTCGACATGGCACTCCCCTCAGGGTGCCATGCCAGCCTCACTGCCTATGCAAGTATAGGTCAGTCACCCCTCTAGCAGGCCTTACAGCCCTAATGCAGGGTGCACTATACCATAGGTGAGGGTACCAGTGCATGAGCATGGTACCCCTACAGTGTCTAAACAAAACCTTAGACATTGTAAGTGCAGGGTAGCCATAAGAGTATATGGTCTGGGAGTTTGTCAAACACGAACTCCACAGCACCATAATGGCTACACTGAAAACTGGGAAGTTTGGTATCAAACTTCTCAGCACAATAAATGCACACTGATGCCAGTGTACATTTTATTGCAAAATACACCCCAGAGGGCACCTTAGAGGTGCCCCCTGAAACTTAACCGACTGTCTGTGTAGGCTGACTAGTTCCAGCAGCCTGCCACACTAGAGACATGTTGCTGGCCCCATGGGGAGAGTGCCTTTGTCACTCTGAGGCCAGTAACAAAGCCTGCACTGGGTGGAGATGCTAACACCTCCCCCAGGCAGGAGCTGTAACACCTGGCGGTGAGCCTCAAAGGCTCACCCCTTTGTCACAGCCCAGCAGGGCACTCCAGCTTAGTGGAGTTGCCCGCCCCCTCCGGCCACGGCCCCCACTTTTGGCGGCAAGGCTGGAGGGAACAAAGAAAGCAACAAGGAGGAGTCACTGGCCAGTCAGGACAGCCCCTAAGGTGTCCTGAGCTGAAGTGACTCTAACTTTTAGAAATCCTCCATCTTGCAGATGGAGGATTCCCCCAATAGGGTTAGGATTGTGACCCCCTCCCCTTGGGAGGAGGCACAAAGAGGGTGTACCCACCCTCGGGGCTAGTAGCCATTGGCTACTAACCCCCCAGACCTAAACACGCCCTTAAATTTAGTATTTAAGGGCTACCCTGAACCCTAGAAAATTAGATTCCTGCAACAACAAGAAGGACTGCCTAGCTGAAAACCCCTGCAGAGGAAGACCAGAAGACAACAACTGCCTTGGCTCCAGAAACTCACCGGCCTGTCTCCTGCCTTCCAAAGAATTCTGCCCCAGCGACGCCTTCCAAAGGGACCAGCGACCTCTGAATCCTCTGAGGACTGCCCTGCTTCGACGACGACAAGAAACTCCAGAGGACAGCGGACCTGCTCCAAAAAGACTGCAACTTTGTTTCAAGAAGCAGCTTTAAAGAACCCTGCAACTCCCCGCAAGAAGCGTGAGACTTGCAACACTGCACCCGGCGACCCCGACTCGGCTGGTGGAGAACCAACACCTCAGGGAGGACCCCCGGACTACTCTACGACTGTGAGTACCAAAACCTGTCCCCCCTGAGCCCCCACAGCGCCGCCTGCAGAGGGAATCCCGAGGCTTCACCTGACCGCGACTCTCTGAAACCTAAGTCCCGACGCCTGGAAAAGACCCTGCACCCGCAGCCCCCAGGACCTGAAGGACCGGACTTTCACTGCAGAAGTGACCCCCAGGAGTCCCTCTCCCTTGCCCAAGTGGAGGTTTCCCCGAGGAAGCCCCCCCTTGCCTGCCTGCAGCGCTGAAGAGATCCCTTGATCTCTCATTGACTTACATTGCGAACCCGACGCTTGTTCTAACACTGCACCCGGCCGCCCCCGCGCCGCTGAGGGTGAAATTTCTGTGTGGGCTTGTGTCCCCCCCGGTGCCCTACAAAACCCCCCTGGTCTGCCCTCCGAAGACGCGGGTACTTACCTGCAAGCAGACCGGAACCGGGGCACCCCCTTCTCTCCATTATAGCCTATGCATTTTGGGCACCACTTTGAACTCTGCACCTGACCGGCCCTGAGCTGCTGGTGTGGTAACTTTGGGGTTGCTCTGAACCCCCAACGGTGGGCTACCTTGGACCAAGAACTGAACCCTGTAAGTGTCTTACTTAACTGGTAAAACTAACAAAAACTTACCTCCCCCAGGAACTGTGAAAATTGCACTAAGTGTCCACTTTTAAAATAGCTGTAGGAAGTTGGCTCTGTATGTGCTATTTCAAAGTAAGGAATAGCATGCACAGAGTCCAAGGGTTCCCCTTAGAGGTAAAATAGTGGTAAAAAGAGATAATACTAATGCTCTATTTTGTGGTAGTGTGGTCGAGCAGTAGGCTTATCCAAGGAGTAGTGTTAAGCATTTGTTGTACATACACATAGACAATAAATGAGGTACACACACTCAGAGACAAATCCAGCCAATAGGTTTTGTATAGAAAAATATCTTTTCTTATTTTATTTTAAGAACCACAGGTTCAAATTTAACATGTAATATCTTGTTTGAAAGGTATTGCAGGTAAGTACATTAGGAACTTTGAATCATTTCAATTGCATGTATACTTTTCAAGTTATTGACAAATAGCTACTTTAAAAGTGGACACTTAGTGCAATTTTCACAGTTCCTGGGGGAGGTAAGTTTTTGTTAGTTTTACCAGGTAAGTAAGACACTTACAGGGTTCAGTTCTTGGTCCAAGGTAGCCCACCGTTGGGGGTTCAGAGCAACCCCAAAGTTACCACACCCGCAGCTCAGGGCCGGTCAGGTGCAGAGTTCAAGGTGGTGCCCAAAACGCATAGGCTAGAATGGAGAGAAGGGGGTGCCCCGGTTCCGGTCTGCTTGCAGGTAAGTACCAGCGTCTTCGGAGGGCAGACCAGGGGGGTTTAGTAGGGCACCGGGGGGGACACAAGCCCACACAGAAATTTCACCCTCAGCGGCGCGGGGGCGGCCGGGTGCAGTGTTAGAACAAGCGTCGGGTTCGCAATGGAAGTCAATGAGAGATCAAGGGATCTCTTTAGCGCTGCAGGCAGGCAAGGGGGGGCTTCCTCGGGGAAACCTCCACTTGGGCAAGGGAGAGGGACTCCTGGGGGTCACTTCTGCAGTGAAAGTCCGGTCCTTCAGGTCCTGGGGGCTGCGGGTGCAGGGTCTTTTCCAGGCGTCGGGACTTAGGTTTCAGAGAGTCGCGGTCAGGGGAAGCCTCGGGATTCCATCTGCAGGCGGCGCTGTGGGGGCTCAGGGGGGACAGGTTTTGGTACTCACAGTCGTAGAGTAGTCCGGGGGTCCTCCCTGAGGTGTTGGTTCTCCACCAGCCGAGTCGGGGTCGCCGGGTGCAGTGTTGCAAGTCTCACGCTTCTTGCGGGGAGTTGCAGGGTTCTTTAAAGCTGCTTCTTGAAACAAAGTTGCAGTCTTTTTGGAGCAGGTCCGCTGTCCTCGGGAGTTTCTTGTCTTCGTCGAAGCCGGGCAGTCCTCAGAGGATGCAGAGGTCGCTGGTCCCTTTGGAAAGCGTCGCTGGAGCAGAGTTCTTTGGAAGGCAGGAGACAGGCCGGTGAGTTTCTGGAGCCAAGGCAGTTGTTGTCTTCTGGTCTTCCTCTGCAGGGGTTTTCAGCTGGGCAGTCCTTCTTGTAGTTGCAGGAATCTAATTTTCTAGGGTTCAGGGTAGCCCTTAAATACTAAATTTAAGGGCGTGTTTAGGTCTGGGGGGTTAGTAGCCAATGGCTACTAGCCCTGAGGGTGGGTACACCCTCTTTGTGCCTCCTCCCAAGGGGAGGGGGTCACAATCCTAACCCTATTGGGGGAATCCTCCATCTGCAAGATGGAGGATTTCTAAAAGTTAGTCGCCTCAGCTCAGGACACCTTAGGGGCTGTCCTGACTGGCCAGTGACTCCTCCTTGTTGCTTTCTTTGTTCCCTCCAGCCTTGCCGCCAAAAGTGGGGGCCGTGGCCGGAGGGGGCGGGCAACTCCACTAAGCTGGAGTGCCCTGCTGGGTTGTGACAAAGGGGTGAGCCTTTGAGGCTCACCGCCAGGTGTTACAGCTCCTGCCTGGGGGAGGTGTTAGCATCTCCACCCAGTGCAGGCTTTGTTACTGGCCTCAGAGTGACAAAGGCACTCTCCCCATGGGGCCAGCAACATGTCTCTAGTGTGGCAGGCTGCTGGAACTAGTCAGCCTACACAGACAGTCGGTTAAGTTTCAGGGGGCACCTCTAAGGTGCCCTCTGTGGTGTATTTTACAATAAAATGTACACTGGCATCAGTGTGCATTTATTGTGCTGAGAAGTTTGATACCAAACTTCCCAGTTTTCAGTGTAGCCATTATGGTGCTGTGGAGTTCGTGTTTGACAAACTCCCAGACCATATACTCTTATGGCTACCCTGCACTTACAATGTCTAAGGTTTTGTTTAGACACTGTAGGGGTACCATGCTGATGCACTGGTACCCTCACCTATGGTATAGTGCACCCTGCCTTAGGGCTGTAAGGCCTGCTAGAGGGGTGACGGACCTATACTTGCATAGGCAGTGAGAGGCTGGCATGGCACCCTGAGGGGAGTGCCATGTCGACTTACTCGTTTTGTTCTCACTAGCACACACAAGCTGGCAAGCAGTGTGTCTGTGCTGAGTGAGAGGTCTCCAGGGTGGCATAAGACATGCTGCAGCCCTTAGAGACCTTCCTTGGCATCAGGGCCCTTGGTACTAGAAGTACCAGTTACAAGGGACTTATCTGCATGCCAGGGTCTGCCAATTGTGGATACAAAAGTACAGGTTAGGGAAAGAACACTGGTGCTGGGGCCTGGTTAGCAGGCCTCAGCACACTTTCAATTGTAAACATAGCATCAGCAAAGGCAAAAAGTCAGGGGGCAACCATGCCAAGGAGGCATTTCCTTACAATAGCTATTTGTGAATAACTTGAAAAGTATACATGCAATTGAAATGATTCAAAGTTCCTAATGTACTTACCTGCAATACCTTTCAAACAAGATATTACATGTTAAATTTGAACCTGTGGTTCTTAAAATAAACTAAGAAAAGATATTTTTCTATAACAAAACCTATTGGCTGGATTTGTCTCTGAGTGTGTGTACCTCATTTATTGTCTATGTGTATGTACAACAAATGCTTAACACTACTCCTTGGATAAGCCTACTGCTCGACCACACTACCACAAAATAGAGCATTAGTATTATCTATTTTTACCACTATTTTACCTCTAAGGGGAACCCTTGGACTCTGTGCATGCTATTCCTTACTTTGAAATAGCACATACAGAGCCAACTTCCTACAGTTACCCCCTGACTTTTTGCCTTTGCTGATGCTATGTTTTGATTTGAAAGTGTGCTGAGGCCTGCTAACCAGGCCCCAGCACCAGTGTTTTTTCCCTAACCTGTCCTTTTGTTTTACACAATTGGCCCACTCTGGCATCCAGGTAAGTCCCTTGTAACTAGTACCCCTGGTACCAAGGGCCCTGATGCCAGGGAAGGTCTCTAAGGGCTGCAGCATATCTTATGCCACCCTGGGGACCCCTCACTCAGCACAGACACACTGCTTGCTAGCTTGTGTGTGCTGGTAAGGACAAAACGAGTAAGTCGACATGGCACTCCCCTCAGGGTGCCATGCCAACCTCACACTGCCTATGCAGTATAGATAAGTCACCCCTCTAGCAGGCCTTACAGCCCTAAGGCAGGGTGCACTATACCATAGGTGAGGGCACCAGTGCATGAGCACTGTGCCCCTACAGTGTCTAAGCAAAACCTTAGACATTGTAAGTGCAGGGTAGCCATAAGAGTATATGGTCTGGGAGTCTGTCAAACACGAACTCCACAGCACCATAATGGCTACACTGAAAACTGGGAAGTTTGGTATCAAACTTCTCAGCACAATAAATGCACACTGATGCCAGTGTACATTTTATTGTGAAATACACCCCAGAGGGCACCTTAGAGGTGCCCCCTGAAACCTTAACCAACTACCCGTGTAGGCTGACTGGTTTTAGCAGCCTGCCACACTTGACATGTTGCTGGCCATATGGGGAGAGTGCCTTTGTCACTCTGTGGCCAGTAACAAAGCCTGCACTGGGTGGAGATGCTATCACCTCCCCCAGACAGGAGCTGTAACACTTGGCGGTGAGCCTCAAAGGCTCCCCCCCTTTGTTCCAGCACCACAGGGCACTCCAGCTAGTGGAGTTGCCCGCCCCCTCCGGCCACGGCCCCACTTTTGGCGGCAAGGCCGGAGGAATTAATGAGAAAAACAAGGAGTCGTCACTGGCCAGTCAGGCCAGCCCCTAAGGTGTCCTGAGCTGAAGTGACTCTGACTTTTAGAAATCCTCCATCTTGCAGATGGAGGATTCCCCCAATAGGGATAGGAATGTGACCCCCCCCCCCCCCCTTTGGGAGGAGGCACAAAGAGGGTGTACCCACCCTCAGGGCTAGTAGCCATTGGCTACTAACCCCCCAGACCTAAACACGCCCTTAAATTTAGTATTTAAGGGCTCCCCTGAACCTAAGAATTCAGATTCCTGCAACTTACGAAGAAGAGGACTGCTGAGCTGAAAACCCCCTGCAGAGAAGACGGAGACACCAACTGCTTTGGCCCCAGCCCTACCGGCCTGTCTCCCTCCTTCAGAAGAAAACTGCTCCAGCGACGCTTTCCCCAGGACCAGCGACCTCTGCATCCTCAGAGGACTGCCCTGCTTCCAAAAGACCAAGAAACTCCCGAGAACAGCGGCCCTGTTCAACAAAGACTGCAACTTTGTTTCCAGAGGAGTAGATTTAAAGACCCCTGCAATCCCCGCAAGAAGCGTGAGACTTGCATCACTGCACCCGGCGACCCCGACTCGTGGAGAAACAACACTACAGGGAGGACCCTCCGGTGACTCAGAGACTGTGAGTAACCAAAGTTGTCCCCCCTGAGCCACCACAGCGACGCCTGCAGAGGGAATCCCGAGGCTCCCCCTGACCGCGACTGCCTGACTCTGAAATCCCGACGCCTGGAAAAGACCCTGCACCCGCAGCCTCCAGGACCTGAAGGATCGGAACTCCAGTGCAGGAGTGACCCCCGGGAGGCCCTCTCCCTTGCCCAGGTGGTGGCTACCCCAAGGAGCCCCCCCCCCCCCCCCCCCCCTTGCCTGCCTGCATCGCTGAAGAGACCCCTTGGTCTCTCATTGAAACCTATTGAAAACCCGACGCGTGTTTGCACACTGCACCCGGCCACCCCAGTGCCGCTGAGGGTGTACTTTTTGTGCTGATTTGGGTCCCCCTCCCCCCCCCCCCCCGTGCCCTACAAAACCCCCCTGGTCTGCCCTCCGAAGACGCGGGTACTTACCTGCTGGCAGACTGGAACCGGTGCACCCCCTTCTCCATTGAAGCCTATGTGTTTTGGGCACCACTTTGAACTCTGCACCTGACCGGCCCTGAGCTGCTGGTGTGGTGACTTTGGGGTTGCTCTGAACCCCCAACGGTGGGATACCTTGGACCCCAATTTGAACCCCGTAGGTGGTTTACTTACCTGTAAGAACTAACAATAACTTACCTCCCCCAGGAACTGTTGAAAATTGCACTGTCCACTTTTGAAAAAGCTATATGTGTTTTATGTAAAAAGTATATATGCTATTGTGATTATTCAAAGTTCCTAAAGTACTTACCTGCAATACCTTTCAAATGAGACATTACATGTAGAATTTGAACCTGTGGTTCTTAAAATAAACTAAGAAAATATATTTTTCCGTAACAAAACCTATTGGCCTGGAATTGTCTCTGAGTGTGTGTTCCTCATTTATTGCCTGTGTGTATATACAACAAATGCTTAACACTACTCCTTTGATAAGCCTACTGCTCGACCACACTACCACAAAATAGAGCATTAGTATTATCTCTTTTTGCCATTATCTTACATCTAAGGGGAACCCTTGGACTCTGTGCATACTATTCCTTACTTTGAAATAGTGCATACAGAGCCAACTTCCTACACACCTCATCTAGTTTTTGGTTGTCGTGGGTTAGAAGGTCCTGTGTTTTCCCAGCTCCAGAGCTAAGGCGCCCTGTTCCGGCCATAATCCCAATCTTTGAGGGGTTCTGTTTGGCTCCAGATCAGTGCTCCCAGTCCGATTAGTCTCCGCCTGCCTGCCGCACCATGGATCAGTTTCAGTTAGGGCGGTGTGGGGCATGCATGCTGTTCGTCGCCAGTTCCTAGCGGTCTGGTGAAAGGTCCCACCTTCAACGATCGCTCCTGAGTCCGCAGTGTGGAACCCCCGCCGCGGCCTGTCCTGCAAGGAATCACATCCGGCAGAGTCCCCCAATAAATGTTTCACTCATCCCTGACCATCAGTAGGCCTCGCATTTCCAACGCTGTTTCCACTCGCTTAGGCACTTATGTTTATTCGGGCTTTTGTGGGGGGGCAGCAGATCACAACCCCACGACAGCACGAGCAGCCTGATGGAACAGTTCCTCTCCCACAGCCCTGCGCCACCTACTCTGTTGTGGTGCTCCGCGGTTACCAGCGGGTCCCGGCAGGTCGAGGGGGTCCGGGTCCGGGTCCAGCGCAGGCCCAGGTTCGCTGGTCCTAGCAGGCCCAATAGGTGTCCAGTGGGCCCCCTCCCAGTGTCTTCCCAGTCGCTCCTCACAAGGTTCCAGCCATCGGGGGGGGGGGGGGGGCTCCCCTTCTTTTCAATCGCCGCTATTAATGGTGGGGGGCGAGGTCCTCCGGCTCATTCAGGGGCATGTATGTACCATCAGGGCCTACCTCTGTCTGCGACGCAGGTCCCGGATGGGCTGCGCATCTGTCTCGTCGCCAGTGGGCGGTTCAATCCCTGCCTCAGGGGTGCGGCCATATGCAGGGCAGGGGAGAAGGAGACCCGGGGCGCACCGGCTCTGATGCACGGCTCCGGCCGCAGCTGTCGCCTCCTTCGCGGTCGGGCTGCCTTGTAGTTGCCTCGCGGGCCCTCTGGGCCTCGTCAGTTCCCCCAGAAAAGAAGATAAAACGGGTTGAGGGGAGGGCTAGAGGTGCCCCCTGTGTCCACCCACGACTTCAGCGCGGCGCCCTCGCGGGATGCATGCACGCCCTGTTTTGGTGCCGGGGTGGGGCGTCTCCCACCAAGCTGCACAAGTCTGTTGGCGAGGGGGAGCCGGCAGTATCTTGATTCTGGCGTGCGGCTCCAGCCGCGCCGGCCGCTTCCCCTCTCGTGCGGACACCGCCTCCCGGCCCGGTCTTCAGCTGCGACCCATGCGGTTGCGGCGTAGGTCCGTGAATGGAGGTCGTTGGGCGACCGCTCCTGGTCTAGGGGGTACCGGCGTGTTCCAAGCTACCGCGTAGCTGGTATAGGGTGCTGTGCCCCCTCTGGAAAGCTTGTTTGGTGGCTTGGCCACGCCCCCAAAATAGTTTCACTTCATATTGACATAGTTGATATAGGCATCAATCCTTTCAGGAAGTGATTGTGCGTATTTTAGCATGTTCTCTTATAGCGGCTGTTTTACGTACGCATCATTTACAAATGGCTGCCTTCTATATTGTATTTTAGGGTCTTGTGCCAGAATGTTTTGGTTTTAATGGGTTTTAACCACTCGTAATAGTTAGAGGTGTGATTCCCCATCATACTGCTAGGTGACGGTGCAGGTCACTTTGCTCTTGTGACAGCATCTCTCCCTAGTATTCCTTTGCAGAGGCTCCTAAAGTTTTGTGCAACTACCCCTTTTTCTCCTCTTTGGTTCCCTGAACTCCAGCATGGCAGTCGGCAAGAACAAGCGGCTGACCAAAGGAGGGCAAGAAAGGCGCTAAAAGGAAGATGTAAGTTCCCTTCATTCATGGTGTGGTGTTTGATCGTGTTCCCTCTATGACCGGTGGTGTCTGAGCCAGGACGTTGGGAGGGCGGTTGCCCGGGATGTGTGTTGAATGGAGTTTGAAGCCCTCACTCTTCCTGTGGCAGTATGGCGGTGTGCGCAGATAGGAGGCCGGTGCAGCTTTACTGTGTGCAGGGTGACTAAGTGAAGTGTCCTGATCAGCGCTCAGTGTGAAATTGCATTGCATATTGCTGTTTGACTTTAATGCGGTCAGACCCTAAGCAGTTAGTTTGCTTGCCGTTGAAAAGCAGTTATGGTTAACTTCTTCCATCTCCAAAATCAGTAGGTGTACCATGTCACCTATCCCTGCGTATATAGTTCTTAGCAACTCTTTTTTGCGAGTCATTTGGTTTTGAGTAGTATAGAAAAAGATGCAGAACACACAACTCTTTATGGGTGCGGAGTTAATGGAAAATGAGCGTTACAACGGATTGCCCATATTTCAAGATACTGATTCCCTTGCGCTGCTGGTGGAGACTAGGGAAGTCATTCTTGGTCAGCTGTAGTTTTACTGAGCGGTACAAGCTTTTCTCGTCTCTGATATGTTTACATCGGAGTAATTATGTTATTGGCCTACCAAAACACGGGCTTGTTGAATATATTTAACACGATGTGATTGTTATCGTTTTCACCTTTACCATTCGATCATTTGTTTACTATTTTCGGGGTCCTCCTTGGGCGGCTTATTTGCGTGTGAGATGTCATAAATACTTTTTAGTCTGCTGCATGTTGGTGTCAGTAAAGCTTTCTGTGATAAATTCTCTAATTTGGGCAGATGTTTTTGGCATTTTGTAGTCTCGAAAGTAATTGAGTAATTGGGCTGAGGCCTATTGCTACGTTCGTAGTATGGGTTGATATGTTGGATAACGTACCTCCATTCTTAAATTATAAGGATATTGCCGTTAGGTGAAGTAATTGCTCCTATCTGCTTACATGTAGAATTGATTTTCCTATTGCTTTCTATACTCTTATTGCATGAATTTGTTTTCTGCGGCAATATTTTCATTCTTTCCATAGATATAGAGGAAGGTAAATGGAGGTGCTTTAGTTATATGCAGCCCCACTGATATTATGTGACAGAGGACCAAATTATGCGGCATGTTTGGCCAATTTATGTTGTAAGAAAAGTCAATTTATGCATTTGCAACGCCAGTAGCTTAAACTCGAGCAAATGCTAGACCTATTGCATTGCAAATGCTTATTCATTACACTCATGATGTATAGCAACATACATAAGTAGTTCTTACGAGTTAAAAATCATTAAGTATCTCGGAGCCATAATTTCCTTAAGATTGTGATACTTCTGGTTAGTGCTCTCAGAAACCATTTGCAGCACTGTTGGGATCCAGCAAACACATATCACCTGGACAATTGGATATAGCCCTAGGAAGGAACATTTCAGCCTAATAATCCTGAGCCACTGCAGTTGTGATTCTGCGGCTGCAGATTTTCTACTTAATTTTGGGTCTGCCGTAGTAGTAGGTCATAAAAAAAAAAAAAGTTTCTAGCTTAAATGGATCAAAAAATACTAGAAATCTTGGAACACGTGGTGCCTCTCAGGTTTAAACGCTTTGCAAATGTTAGCTTGTCACCTTAGTGCTGACTTGAATCATGTAAGTATTGAATATGTACTACAGTGGTAAAAAATGTTTGCCCTGAAAGGATCGATGCTCCTGATCTTTTAAAATTGTTTATATTGAAACACAGTAGTGCTGCTGTGCTTGCATGTCAGCCCAAAACATTAAATGTTAGCGAGCATGTTTTAATAGGATTGACTAACGTGGTCTAGTTTCTTTTCGTAAGAAAACCTTTGCGTTTTCTGCAGCAGTGTTCACTTGTTTTATTTTGAATTGGTGCGTGATAAAAATTAAATGAAGCAAGATCAAGCCACCCACATAATTTGCTTTCCATCGCTTTTCTCATTTAGTCTACACTGTTTTATAGTTTGGGCATCTATTGGTGGATCATTCCAGTTGCCCTGCCTATACTCTACAACAGTGCCTACTCATGGGGTCCACTAATGTTTAGAAAACGAAATTATATTATCAGATTAAGGAAGTATAAACACACAAAAAGCAACATTGACAGTGTTAAAATGCTCTATGTGAAGACATTTGAAACTGGAATTAAAACGTAGGTTGCTATCCTTATCTACATTTTTAGGACTGGCTCAAGTACAGCAAAAACAACCTAGTAGTAACTTTAGGACCCAATTGAAGCATTGATGAGCACTGACAAAGAGCATGCATTCAGAGGAAAAAAGACACAACGATATGCCGGTGGTTAGCATATTACTTATTGCTTTAAAAATAAAACTACATTTTGAAATGCTTCAGCCATCTGATTCAGTTTAAGTTTACATGTTTCTGTTTGTATTAAATTGTTATTTTTTTTTGTATGTGAAGGACATTTTTCTTCATTTTTGTGTATTGTTTGGAAGTTCAGATCATACCAGTTGCTTGGGTGGGTGTCCCCAGCTTCCAGTAGTAATTCTTTGAGGCTCTACTTACGCCAGAATGTTAGAACCATTGCTTTAGGAATTCTGTTGACCATGTATGGCCTCTACAGTGCAGATTAATGCCTTTACTCTCACGCACAAGCCAAATTTGCCTGAATGTCTCATTTGTACAGAACGTATATATGAATTCTGACAAAAGCACTTTCTCCTGTGGTGTTTTTTTTTTTTTTTTTTTTTTTTTGGGTGGTATCAGGGTATCTGCCTACTTTGTCTTTTCATGCTAGTCACTTACGAATTAGGTCCATTACTAACCTTGTTTCTGAAACCCTTTGAGATCCAGTTAGTATTTTTGTCTGTATTAATCTTGCTTACTGATACTTTCATGGTTTGTTAGCACTTTGAGTAAGAGGACAGGGACAGCATTGAGGACTAACATTTAGGACTGTTTACTAATTTCCTTTTGAATTGGCTTCAGCTGTAGTAGGTAGTTAGAACTGTATCCGTGATTGATGGCATACTTTACTTGCAGAGTTTTTTCGATGAAATCTTGAAGAAAGGAGATGCAGCTATTGTGAAAGAGAAGTAAAGTGAACAAATGGGAATTAAGTTGTATCCTTGTTGCATTCGTGCCACCATATCATTGTGCATGAATAAATAGAAAGGTAAAGAGTCGAGGAGGCTTCTCACTAAAACCAGTGCCTTGAGACCCTCACGGATGAGTAGCCGCAATTTACAAATGCTGATCGATTGAAAACCTGTAAACATTTTTCCTCCGAATGAACCAAGTAAGCACCATGTAGTAAATTAAGTTACCAACTTCACTTATGTGCTTTGCAGATAAGTGACTGATAGTCTAAGCAGTATGCTACCAGATGTTTTTACCAATTAACATTGAAGGGAAAAATTAACCTGTGGCAGATTCATCTTGGTCATTGCAGTTGAATCTGAAATGGCAATTCAGGTTGCCACTTTTTTGACTGAGTGACTTCCTGTAGTGAATGCTTTCCATTTCTATGTATGCAGGGATACTGCCTGGTGGTTTCCCATAATTCCAGATAATGGATGGTTGTAGGAAGTTGGCTCTGTATGTGCTATTTCAAAGTAAGGAATAGCATGCACAGAGTCCAAGGGTTCCCCTTAGAGGTAAAATAGTGGTAAAAAGAGATAATACTAATGCTCTATTTTGTGGTAGTGTGGTCGAGCAGTAGGCTTATCCAAGGAGTAGTGTTAAGCATTTGTTGTACATACTCATAGACAATAAATGAGGTACACACACTCAGAGACAAATCCAGCCAATAGGTTTTGTTATAGAAAAATATATTTTCTTAGTTTATTTTAAGAACCACAGGTTCAAATTTAACATGTAATATCTTGTTTGAAAGGTATTGCAGGTAAGTACATTAGGAACTTGGAATCATTTCAATTGCATGTATACTTTTCAAGTTATTCACAAATAGCTACTTTAAAAGTGGACACTTAGTGCAATTTTCACAGTTCCTAGGGGAGGTAAGTTTTTGTTAGTTTTACCAGGTAAGTAAGACACTTAAAGGGTTCAGTTCTTGGTCCAAGGTAGCCCACCGTTGGGGGTTCAGAGCAACCCCAAAGTCACCACACCAGCAGCTCAGGGCCGGTCAGGTGCAGAGTTCAAAGTGGTGCCCAAAACGCATAGGCTATAATGGAGAGAAGGGGGTGCCCCGGTTCCGGTCTGCTTGCAGGTAAGTACCCGCGTCTTCGGAGGGCAGACCAGGGGGGTTTTGTAGGGCACCGGGGGGGACACAAGCCCACACAGAAATTTCACCCTCAGCGGCGCGGGGGCGGCCGGGTGCAGTGTAAGAACAAGCGTCGGGTTCGCAATGTTAGTCTATGAGAGATCAAGGGATCTCTTTAGCGCTGCAGGCAGGCAAGGGGGGGCTTCCTCGGGGAAACCTCCACTTGGGCAAGGGAGAGGGACTCCTGGGGGTCACTTCTCCAGTGAAAGTTCGGTCCTTCCGGTCCTGGGGGCTGCGGGTGCAGGGTCTTTTCCAGGCGTCGGGACTTAGGTTTCAGAGGGTCGCGGTCAGGGGAAGCCTCGGGATTCCCTCTGCAGGCGGCGCTGTGGGGGCTCAGGGGGGGACAGGTTTTGGTACTCAGTCGGAGAGTAGTCCGGGGGTCCTCCCTGAGGTGTTGGTTCTCCACCAGCCGAGTCGGGGTCGCCGGGTGCAGTGTTGCAAGTCTCACGCTTCTTGCGGGGAGATTGCAGGGTCTTTAAAGCTGCTCCTTGAAACAAAGTTGCAGTCTTTTTGGAGCAGGTCCGCTGTCCTCGGGAGTTTCTTGTCTTTCTCGAAGCAGGGCAGTCCTCAGAGGATTCAGAGGTCGCTGGTCCCTTGGAAGGCGTCGCTGGAGCAGAGTTCTTTGGAAGGCAGGAGACAGGCCGGTGAGTTTCTGGAGCCAAGGCAGTTGTCGTCTTCTGGTCTTCCTCTGCAGGGGTTTTCAGCTAGGCAGTCCTTCTTCTTGTTGTCGCAGGAATCTAATTTTCTAGGGTTCAGGGTAGCCCTTAAATACTAAATTTAAGGGCGTGTTTAGGTCTGGGGGGTTAGTAGCCAATGGCTACTAGCCCTGAGGGTGGGTACACTCTTTGTGCCTCCTCCCAAGGGGAGGGGGTCACAATCCTAACCCTATTGGGGGAATCCTCCATCTGCAAGATGGAGGATTTCTAAAAGTCAGTCACCTCAGCTCAGGACACCTTAGGGGCTGTCCTGACTGGCCAGTGACGACTCCTTGTTGCTTTCTTTGTTCCCTCCAGCCTTGCCGCCAAAAGTGGGGGCCGTGGCCGGAGGGGGCGGGCAACTCCACTAAGCTGGAGTGCCCTGCTGGGCTGTGACAAAGGGGTGAGCCTTTGAGGCTCACCGCCAGGTGTCACAGCTCCTGCCTGGGGGAGGTGTTAGCATCTCCACCCAGTGCAGGCTTTGTTACTGGCCTCAGAGTGACAAAGGCACTCTCCCCATGGGGCCAGCAACATGTCTCTAGTGTGGCAGGCTGCTGGAACTAGTCAGCCTACACAGACAGTCGGTTAAGTTTCAGGGGGCACCTCTAAGGTGCCCTCTGGGGTGTATTTTGGAATAAAATGTACACTGGCATCAGTGTGCATTTATTGTGCTGAGAAGTTTGATACCAAACTTCCCAGTTTTCAGTGTAGCCATTATGGTGCTGTGGAGTTCGTGTTTGACAGACTCCCAGACCATATACTCTTATGGCTACCCTGCACTTACAATGTCTAAGGTTTTGTTTAGACACTGTAGGGGTACCATGCTCATGCACTGGTACCCTCACCTATGGTATAGTGCACCCTGCCTTAGGGCTGTAAGGCCTGCTAGAGGGGTGTCTTACCTATACTGCATAGGCAGTGAGAGGCTGGCATGGCACCCTGAGGGGAGTGCCATGTCGACTTACTCGTTTTGTCCTCACTAGCACACACAAGCTGGCAAGCAGTGTGTCTGTGCTGAGTGAGAGGTCTCCAGGGTGGCATAAGACATGCTGCAGCCCTTAGAGACCTTCCTTGGCATCAGGGCCCTTGGTACTAGAAGTACCAGTTACAAGGGACTTATCTGGATGCCAGGGTCTGCCAATTGTGGATACAAAAGTACAGGTTAGGGAAAGAACACTGGTGCTGGGGCCTGGTTAGCAGGCCTCAGCACACTTTCAATTGTAAACATAGCATCAGCAAAGGCAAAAAGTCAGGGGGCAACCATGCCAAGGAGGCATTTCCTTACAATGGTGATTCTGCATTTCAATTTCTTCTCCACCTGGCCCATGCATATTTATTTTCATTTGCATTTAATATGGTTTAAGGTTTTAACCAGCTGTATGTAATGGAAAGTTTAAAGGCTAGAAGCAACACTGCATTTTTCCCCTGTGGTGTTGATGATTTGCTTTTGATTAAAAATTAAATCTGTTGCTGGGAGTGATGGGTTTTTGTACTAACTTCTTTCTTGTTTTCAACAGGTATGTTGGGAATCTTTCAAGAGATGTGACGGAAGCTCTGATTCTCCAACTTTTCAGTCAGATAGGGCCATGCAAAAGTTGCAAAATGATCATGGACGTATGTATCTTTTAACATTTTTATTGCCTAATTTCTTTATCTAAATGCAACATTCTAAAGCAAAAGTTTGCTTTTGAGGGCACATCACACCACTACTGGTGTTGTGCCCTGCTCTGTATTTGAAGTAAAGCAGTTTGGTCTTCTGCTTGCACTCAAACTGAATTTAAAATCTGTGATTTAAATCATTGCCATGCATGTTTGATTCCACTATTCTTTTAAAGTACATGGATGGCTTATCCAAGCAATTGCAGCTCTTGGTTTTGATAGTTTGCAGCTTGCCTTATCACTGATGTATTGGAATGCTGTTTCATAAAAAAAAAAGTGAGATGGCAATGACTGAGAATAAACGTCACAGACCACTTCTCTCCTGTCGGGCCAAACTAAATGCGGTGGAAATGGTGTACTACTTAACCATTAATTTGGGCTTCGTATTGGTTAACTCCCTGTGGTAATTTGTGATGCCATGCCGAATGCCTGCACTGTGAAAGTGAAACATAAACATTACTAATTACAGTGTAGCAATAGTCCTCGTGAAATGGGGAGAACAAATACTGGACGAGAAGTTCCACATAAAGCCGACCATGAAACTTGGCTAGAAACAAGCTTTACGCTTGTTCTTGATCAAATTTATCCCATTACTGCTGCGTGCATTATTGTTACAGCCTGAAATCTTTCTGTGGTATTGAAATTTATTTTTCTAGGTTGTGAGACTTTTTGGTTTCGTGAGCAGTCACTACACGCAATATTAGCAAAATAAGCACTGTCGTTCACCACTCGTTTTTTAGAGACGGTGGTTTAAGTAAAGTAGCCAGGTTATTTATTTTATATACTTGATGTGAAGTTTATGGCACAGAGGAATATCAGCCCAAGCTTTCTTGGGGAGATGGGGATAAAAACTTTTGATTTAATATAACAGTACCATACACACCACCTCAGAGCCCAGTCAGCACTTAGCTTTTATAAATGAAATAGACTTTATTAGCAATTAAGTATAATTAGTAAAAATCATTGAACAGATTAGAAAAATTGATATGAAAATGCCGAACATCCAGGAGGGGGAACTGAAGATATGAGGTTTTTAAAGTTTTAAAATTAAAAATAGAACCAAGCGGCACAAAGTACCGTCAATAGTTTCAGTAGACTGGGATCTATGTGGAATTTGACATTGACTGCGATGAAGCATTGGTAGGCTACAACAACCAGGTTAATCTGGGTAAAATATTTTATCTTCTGACTTCCACAAGTCCACACAGTAAGACCCTTTTTTAATGTCCCTCAAAAATGGCACTTAGAGACTTGCAGGACGTCAGGCAGAAGGCGAACAGCACGGTCCAGGACAGGTCCAGTAGGTAGCTTCTGGACAGTTGCTAAAAAGAGCCTCTTGTAGATTGGCGTGCCCCTGTAACTTTAACTGGAGGTCGACATTTCCAGGTCTCTTTTCAGCTCTCAGACAAAAATCCAGGCCTCCTCTGATCTTCCTAGGGTCCAGGAGTGTTCTGAAGTGGGTGCTTAGAGATGCCACATTTATTCCTGGCAGAAGCTAATGGGTAGAAATGACACCTGGGCACTCACTAACTAATGGGGTAAAGTTTCTTGGGGCCAACTCTACCTACTTTGGGCATTTTTAAGATGGCCAAAGTCTTCTACCACACTGAACCTGGGGGCAGAGGGTCTGTATGGTGGGGTGTACTATGATGATCCTTGTCTACTCTCACATCTAACACTAAAATCCAGTTTGTTCAGTCACTGTACCTCTCGTAAACCTAGACAGAAGACTGGCTGAAGAACAAACCTGTGTTTTCCAGCAACCAGACAGTGAACATGCAAGATTTTTTTGATATCCTGTTTTTGCTCTTTAAAGTGCACCCCAAGTGTTGTATGTAAAACCTCAGCCGACCTGGAAGCAGGATTTGACTACGTAATGTCAAAAAAGATGCTCACAGCCCAACCCAAATCTTCTGTTGGGTTCAGAGTGGTTATCTCTGCTTCTTCAGCTCAGCTTTTGCGCCTGGGAGGCATTTCACATCCATTTAAACATATTCAAATGCGTATTGCTAGCCAGCAGAAGTTCGCTAACCAAAATAACCACATACATGAATTTTAAATACTATTGTAAGGCAATGGCTCCCTGTTGCAGTTACCCCCCACTTTTTGCCAGTTACTGATGCTGACTTGACTGAGAAGTGTGCTGGGACCCGGCTAACCAGGTGTAGGAAGTTGGCTCTGTATGTGCTATTTCAAAGTAAGGAATAGCATGCACAGAGTCCAAGGGTTCCCCTTAGAGGTAAAATAGTGGTAAAAATAGATAATACTAATGCTCTATTTTGTGGTAGTGTGGTCGAGCAGTAGGCTTATCCAAGGAGTAGTGTTAAGCATTTGTTGTACATACACATAGACAATAAATGAGGTACACACACTCAGAGACAAATCCAGCCAATAGGTTTTGTTATAGAAAAATATCTTTTCTTAGTTTATTTTAAGAACCACAGGTTCAAATTCTACATGGAATATCTCATTCGAAAGGTATTGCAGGTAAGTACTTTAGGAACTTCAAATCATCAAAATTGCATGTATACTTTTCAAGTTATTGACAACTAGCTGTTTTAAAAGTGGACACTTAGTGCAATTTTCATAGTTCCTGGGGGAGGTAAGTTTTTGTTAGTTTTACCAGGTAAGTAGGACACTTACAGGGTTCAGTTCTTGGTCCAAGGTAGCCCACCGTTGGGGGTTCAGAGCAACCCCAAAGTCACCACACCAGCAGCTCAGGGCCGGTCAGGTGCAGAGTTCAAAGTGGTGCCCAAAACACATAGGCTAGAATGGAGAGAAGGGGGTGCCCCGGTTCCGGTCTGCTTGCAGGTAAGTACCCGCGTCTTCGGAGGGCAGACCAGGGGGGTTTTGTAGGGCACCGGGGGGGACACAGGTCCACACAGAAATTTCACCCTCAGCGGCGCGGGGGCGGCCGGGTGCAGTGTAGAAACCAGCGTCGGGTTCGCAATGTTAGTCTATGAGAGATCTCGGGATCTCTTCAGCGCTGCAGGCAGGCAAGGGGGGGATTCCTCGGGGAAACCTCCACTTGGGCAAGGGAGAGGGACTCCTGGGGGTCACTTCTCCAGTGAAAGTCCGGTCCTTCAGGTCCTGGGGGCTGCGGGTGCAGGGTCTCTCCCAGGCGTCGGGACTTTAGGTTCAAAGAGTCGCGGTCAGGGGAAGCCTCGGGATTCCCTCTGCAGGCGGCGCTGTGGGGGCTCAGGGGGGACAGGTTTTGGTACTCACAGTATCAGAGTAGTCCTGGGGTCCCTCCTGAGGTGTCGGATCTCCACCAGCCGAGTCGGGGTCGCCGGGTGCAGTGTTGCAAGTCTCACGCTTCTTGCGGGGAGCTTGCAGGGTTCTTTAAAACTGCTGGAAACAAAGTTGCAGCTTTTCTTGGAGCAGGTCCGCTGTCCTCTGGAGTTTCTTGTCTTTTCGAAGCAGGGGCAGTCCTCAGAGGATGTCGAGGTCGCTGGTCCCTTTGGAAGGCGTCGCTGGAGCAGGATCTTTGGAAGGCAGGAGACAGGCCGGTGAGTTTCTGGAGCCAAGGCAGTTGTCGTCTTCTGGTCTTCCGCTGCAGGGGTTTTCAGCTAGGCAGTCCTTCTTCTTGTAGTTGCAGGAATCTAATTTTCTAGGGTTCAGGGTAGCCCTTAAATACTAAATTTAAGGGCGTGTTTAGGTCTGGGGGGTTAGTAGCCAATGGCTACTAGCCCTGAGGGTGGGTACACCCTCTTTGTGCCTCCTCCCAAGGGGAGGGGGTCACAATCCTAACCCTATTGGGGGAATCCTCCATCTGCAAGATGGAGGATTTCTAAAAGTTAGAGTCACCTCAGCTCAGGACACCTTAGGGGCTGTCCTGACTGGCCAGTGACTCCTCCTTGTTATTCTCATTATTTTCTCCGGCCTTGCCGCCAAAAGTGGGGCCTGGCCGGAGGGGGCGGGCAACTCCACTAGCTGGAGTGTCCTGCTGGGTTGGCACAAAGGAGGTGAGCCTTTGAGGCTCACCGCCAGGTGTGACAATTCCTGCCTGGGAGAGGTGTTAGCATCTCCACCCAGTGCAGGCTTTGTTACTGGCCTCAGAGTGACAAAGGCACTCTCCCCATGGGGCCAGCAACATGTCTCGGTTTGTGGCAGGCTGCTAAAACTAGTCAGCCTACACAGATAGTCGGTTAAGTTTCAGGGGGCACCTCTAAGGTGCCCTCTGTGGTGTATTTTACAATAAAATGTACACTGGGATCAGTGTGCATTTATTGTGCTGAGAAGTTTGATACCAAACTTCCCAGTTTTCAGTGTAGCCATTATGGTGCTGTGGAGTTCGTGTTTGACAGACTCCCAGACCATATACTCTTATGGCTACCCTGCACTTACAATGTCTAAGGTTTTGTTTAGACACTGTAGGGGTACCATGCTCATGCACTGGTACCCTCACCTATGGTATAGTGCACCCTGCCTTAGGGCTGTAAGGCCTGCTAGAGGGGTGTCTTACCTATACTGCATAGGCAGTGAGAGGCTGGCATGGCACCCTGAGGGGAGTGCCATGTCGACTTACTCGTTTTGTCCTCACTAGCACACACAAGCTGGCAAGCAGTGTGTCTGTGCTGAGTGAGAGGTCTCCAGGGTGGCATAAGACATGCTGCAGCCCTTAGAGACCTTCCTTGGCATCAGGGCCCTTGGTACTAGAAGTACCAGTTACAAGGGACTTATCTGGATGCCAGGGTCTGCCAATTGTGGATACAAAAGTACAGGTTAGGGAAAGAACACTGGTGCTGGGGCCTGGTTAGCAGGCCTCAGCACACTTTCAATTGTAAACATAGCATCAGCAAAGGCAAAAAGTCAGGGGGCAACCATGCCAAGGAGGCATTTCCTTACACCAGGCCCCAGCACCAGTGTTCTTTCACCTAAAATGTACCATTGTTTCCACAATTGGCACACAGATAAGTCCCTTGTAAAAGGTACCAGTGGTAGCAAGGGCCCTGTGACCAGGGAAGGTCCCTAAGGGCTGCAGCATATGTTGTGCCACCCGAAGGGACCCCTCACCTAACACATGCACACTGCCATTGCAGATTGTGTGTGTTGGTGGGGAGAAAAATGCAAAGTCAACATGGCATCCCCCTCAGGGTGCCATGCACCCAAAATACTGCCTGTGGCATAGGTAAGTCACCCCTCTAGCAGGCCTTACAACCCTAAGGCAGGGTGCACTATACCACAGGTGAGGGCATAGCTGCATGAGCAATATGCCCATACAGTGTCTAAGTCTATTCTTAGACATTGTAAGTACAGTTGTGGCTATATTAAGTATATGGTCTGTTTGTCAAAAACGAACTCCACAGCTCCATAATGGCTTTCAGAATAATAAACCCACACTGATGCCAGTGTTGGATTTATTAAATCTTAGAGATGCCCCCTGTATTTTACCCAATTATTCAGTGCAGGACTGACTGGTCTGTGCCAGCCTGCTGCTGAGAGATGAGTTTCTGACCCCATGTGGTGAGGGCCTTTGTCGCCTCTGAGGACAGAAACAAAAGCCTGCTCTGGGTGGAGGTGCTTCACCTCTCCCCCCTGCAGGAACGGTAGCACCCAGCAGTGAGCCTCAAAGGCTCAGGCTTCGTGTTACAATGCCTCAGGGCACTCCAGCTAGTGGAGATGCCCGCCCCCTGGACACAGCCCCCACTTTTGGCGGCAAGTCCAGGGGAGATAATGAGAAAAACAAGGAGGAGTCACCCACCAGTCAGGACAGCCCCTAAGGTGTCCTGAGCTGAGGTGACCCCTGCCTTTAGAAATCCTCCATCTTTGATTTTGGAGGATTCCCCCAATAGGAATAGGGATGTGCCCACCTTCCCTCAGGGAGGAGGCACAAAGAGGGTGCAGCCACCCTCAAGGACAGTAGCCATTGGCTATTGCCCTCCCAGACCCAAACACACCCCTAAATTCAGTATTTAGGGGCTCCCCAGAACCTAGGAAATCAGATTCCTGCAACCTGAAGACGAAGGAGGACTGCTGACCTGTAGCCCTGCAGAGAAGACGGAGACACCAACTGTAAGTGGGATAATAACGTTCACAAAGTTTTGCTAGGAGAATGCTGGATTCGCTGTTGTAATCCGTAATAGAAGTGCAATTGGTGAAACTCCCCGAAAGGTTAGTTTTCCTGCAAGGGCCATGGTAAGATCAAGAAATGGTGGTATTGAGTTGAACATAGTATATGTGGACATGAGGAATATGTTTCTTCCTTTGATAAATTTGATGAAATAATCTGCTGGTGTGACTGTGCTAAACAAGAATAACGTCATCAATATGTCAGCTTGGTTTTGTATCAAAGTAGATGAAGTCATTTTAACATTTGTGTATTTACATACTGACACAAAAGTACTGCTAATCAAAGTATCATGGGTTTTAAGGTACGGGGTGCTTTCTTGCCTGGTCACGTATGATCTTGGACCTTTATATTCCTAATTGGAATTAGAAAGAATGTCCAATTATCCAGAATATTTATTCCTGTTGAAAGCTAGAATGTAGGGATTCAATATTTAACCACCTCATCTTGAAGATCAGCACAGCTCTTTCCTACAATTCAAAGATACTAAAAACCAGCACTCACTCAAACAGTGGAACATACTAGACCTCCACAAACGCAGCTCCCGTCTCAAGACCCCAAAGAAGAGAGCACCTCAACACCTACACTTTTTCTGCAACTAAATCTCCACTATACTGTACAAACTATACTAATCAGGCCTAGAAAAATCCACCCACGCATTTGTTGTGACATGTCAGATTTTTATCAGGGCAAACTATTTTTAAGGTTTACTGACCCTTTCTATTGAGAGAGCTTGAGCTGTTAACAAGTGTTCTGTTCATTTATTTAGAATATGAATGAGCATTAGAGATTCCTTTAAATCTTGCTTTTATTCGGACAGATCTGCTTTGTGTTCAAAGACAGAGGTCAAATGGCAGTTTGTCTTCTTGAAAATTGCTGCTTTTTATCCTGCAGATTGATGTTTTTTCCTTTCTCTGACTTCAAATTCAGAAGCACATTTTGTATTTTTTAAATTGAACTGTTGGACAAGCATGCTGGGGTACAGGGAGTTTGAAATGAAAGGCTGTAGCATGTCAGTTATTTTTGTAACACACATTTAAATAGTTTATAAATAAACTGTACAAATGTTTTAAAATAGATGTGCAGTAAAAAAAAATTTGGTAATTCTAAATTTAATGGAAACAGATTTTAATTTGATCAAAACAAATCGGAACACTTCACTTGGTGATGTGCAAATGATACATTCTTTTTTTTTTTAAACCCGATTTACGCACTTTATTGTTTGCATGCTACATAGTGTTAGCAGTGAAACTGCATGTCTGTGGGGAAAGCTTACCATTTCAATAGAAATGCACTGTTTGTAAATTACGGTGCATTACCACATTATGCTTTAGTATTATATGTATTAAAATGAGTTTTTAAACGTGACCTGAGGAACATTCCGACACCCTCCCTTATTACTGGTATTAGTGAACTAAGAGACAAGTCGAGATCATATTAACCCTAATTGTGGGCTAGTTTCTTATTTATGATGTGATCCTAGACTATTAACAAAGGTATTTTTTGTACAGCACGCATCCTAAACGCAACACATGTGAAGGTGCTCTTGTATGTGATAATGAAAAAAAGGTAACTCAATTAAATGTATGTGCCTAGGATTACACAATTTGAGTAGGCTTAATCACATGCATTTAAGACCATATTAAGAAAAAAACACAACATACTATAGCACAAATGGCGAAAATAGAGATGAAAAAGACAAAATCTTACTTTGACCGAGCCTATAGGCAAAAACCACCAGATCACAGAAAAGCCCTATTTCACACAAGTAACTAAAGCTGCCTGCCCACCTGAGGACCTCCAATAGATTATAGCAGATTTCAGCAATCCAAAGTGCCAAAACTCGAACATCCTTATTGCAAGACTTCTGTGACAAAAGCTCCACGGAATTAATATAAACTCATTAGAAAGGTAGAAAACTTCCATGAAGGAAAACTGACAGCACCATCCCAACATATGACCCTACCATCTTAGAATGAGACCATTTCAATCTTCGACCACAACACACCTAAGAGTGTACTCACAGAAAGATTTCTTCAACATTACTTTCACCTTCAGGCTTGACACCTCCAAAAATCTCCTTTGTACAACCTGTGCAGGGGTGTTAGCTAGATGCTTAATCAACAAGTGCTCAAACTAGGTTAATTTACACTCTAGCAAAACCCCTCCTACATTAGACCACCCCTCAAAAAGAAAACTTGACCCATCCACCCAGAAAACGACAGGCCTATATGAAATGGACACTTGTTAGGAAATAAGTGTTAACTCAGCTTTCAAAATTTTATGGAAAAAAAAATGAGATCTGTCAGGCAAACGGTCCAGCTTCAGAGTTAGACAGAGGCACAGTGTCAACCATAATATTAATTTGGTGCGACCTCCAGTGCCACTCTTGCTTGTCAACAATGGTGTGGCCGCTTACTACTTCTGGATTTTTCCTCTGCATTCGACACTGTCCACAGCTGCATGCTGCTACAAAGACTTCACCATGTCTGAATATGTAAAATGAATTGCATCTTACATCTGAGAGAAAGTATAGTTTGATATGGGAAGCTATTGTGAATTGTGGTAATCTAACACTGGCATTCCTTCATATCCCTTCTATTATTTCACATCTGCCTAATGCCCTTACCAAACCTGATTAAATCATTCTTCCTCACTGGTTACAACAAAGCGAATGGCACAAATCACTCTAAAAATGTCTGGCACAGAAACTTCTACAACTCCAAACTTGATGGGTTGCTTCATGACACACATGTATGATGAGAACCACCTAAATCTCAGCATTGGAAAGACCGAAATCATGGCCTGTGGACAAAGGCAAAATTACCAGTCTATCGCCAGATGAACTCGAGGCCTCCTACAGGAACATCCGAAGAATTCAGAAACCTAGAGGCAACCTCCACATGTCGACAGCATCACGAAGAGCGTCTTTTACACAGTGCAAACACTGCGTCATATCTTGTCATACCTTGGATATTAACAGAAGCCACAAGCCATCCTCACTCTAAAAATGTACCAACTTGACTATGCGAATGGCCTACACCTTAGTACAACCAGATTCTTTATATGCAAAATACATATAATCCAATATGCTTCAGCGTCACTCCAGGCCTGCAGTCATTCCACTAGCTACTTATAATAAGAAGGATAATGTTCAAGGCAATCTGCATTGTCCACAGATCCCCAAGGAAAGGGGCTGCTGTTTCTAAAGTCAAATACAAGCATTTCCAAACTGCCCTACAAGCTTGCACCACAAATCGTCAAAGCACCTTACCATAAATCTGTGGGAGACATTGCTTTTACACAAGCCACCAAGCTCTCAAACTTGCTCCCAGCCAAGATTCAGAACATCCAGGACCGTGCACGCCAGAAGACTATTGCAAATTAACATGATTTTCACTGTAACTGCAGCATTCCTCAACCTTGGGATTGAACCCAGCAAGATAATCTCACCATCAGTTTCAATCTATAGTTTACACTACTACACTAGCACACTACTTTCTTTACCCAGGCAAGCTAAGGGCTGATCTATGTTCAGCCAGAGTATTATCTAGTGATGTCGATTTGTATATAACCCGTACCAGGGCTCGAAAAATCATAAAATTTTTACTAGACCTGGAGGTCGAGTAACTAAAATAATCTACTTGACCTAACTGTAAATGTAGTTAACCCGTAAATGGGTCTCAAATTGTGTGATCCTAGGCAAATAGTTTAGAGTTGCCTTTTTCTTAATTCTCACATATGAGCGCACCTTGAAATATGTGAGCTTAGCATTTCTGCAGTACAAAAACAACTCTTTTTTGTTTTGTTAAGTAGACAAAAGTTTGCTGCATGCATCACAAGAATCAAGCCCACATACCCATAAGGTCTAGCCCACATAACCTAGGACTTCTTTTAGTTTACTAACAACATTGCATCAGGGCAGAAGTGTTACTTAGTGTGGTTAAACTCTCAGTTTCAATAGATACATTACTACACACAGAAATGTGCAAAAACCTCTACGCTAACTTGCAGCTTTACTGATACTATATAGTGTATTAACAGTCTGTGAAAATTGGGTTTCAGAAAACGTATCATTTGCACATCAATATGTAAAGTATTCTAATTTGTTCATCTTATTTCATCACACAAAAAAAAAGGGCTGTCACAACTACTGAAATATGTTTTGAAATGTTTGCGCAGTTGACTTAGTCATTTAAATGTTGTGTGTTAGGAAAAACTTGACACCCTGTATCCTTTTATTTTACATTCTATGCAGCCGGTCACACAGTTCACCTTACAAAGTCCTGGAACTCTGCAGTCAGAAGGAAAATTAATTGTAAGAAAAAATGACTCTTGACCTGTCTGAACACAGAACATTTAAAAAAAAAAAAAATGTTTTTAAAAACAAATTGTTGCATTTATTGGTAACAGAACAAAGCTCTGAGGTCAACAAGCAACAGATTAGTCAGCGCAAAGTACAAGACTCAACTGGATTCACATGAACCCTCATGAGTGTATATAGCGCTTAGCGGAGACATGCCGCCTTCTCCTTGACTTAAACACAACCGCATCATCGGAACCTCCTGATGCAAACAATAAAATGAATAGGGGAGGAAAGGAGGAAAAACAAAGAGCAAGATGAGGAAGAAGAAAAAGAGGGGGGGGCGACAAAGGAACATCGCAGCCTTCAAACCACCAACAGAAATGCAAGTATTAATTGAATGGCATTTAAGGGAAGCGTAGTGTAAGGAAATGCCTCCTTGGCATGGTTACCCCCTGACTTTTTGCCTTTGCTGATGCTATGTTTTGATTTGAAAGTATGCTGAGGCCTGCTAACCAGGCCCCAGCACCAGTGTTCTTTCCCTAACCTGTACTTTTGTTTACACAATTGGCACACCCTGGCATCCAGGTAAGTCCCTTGTTACTGGTACCCCTGGTACCAAGGGCCCTGATGCCAGGGAAGGTCTCTAAGGGCTGCAGCATATCTTATGCCACCCTGGGGACCCCTCACTCAGCACAGACACACTGCTTGCCAGCTTGTGTGTGCTGGTGAGGACAAAACGAGTAAGTCGACATGGCACTCCCCTCAGGGTGCCATGCCAACCTCACACTGCCTATGCAGTATAGAGAAGTCACCCCTCTAGCAGGCCTTGCAGCCCTAAGGCAGGGTGCACTATACCATAGGTGAGGGCACCAGTGCAAGAGCACTGTGCCCCTACAGTGTCTAAGCCAAACCTTAAACATTGTAAGTGCAGGGTAGCCATAAATAAAAGTATATGGTCTGGGAGTCTGTCAAACACGAACTCCACAGCACCATAATGGCTACACTGAAAACTGGGAAGTTTGGTATGAAACTTCTCAGCACAATAAATGCACACTGATGCCAGTGTACATTTTATTGTAAAATACACCCCAGAGGGCACCTTAGAGGTGCCCCCTGAAACCTTAACCAACTACCTGTGTAGGCTGACTGGTTTTAGCAGCCTGCCACACTCGAGACATGTTGCTGGCCACATGGGGAGAGTGCCTTTGTCACTCTGTGGCTAGTAACAAAGCCTGTACTGGGTGGAGATGCTTATCACCTCCCCCTTGCAGGACCTGTAACACCTGGTGGTGAGCCTCAAAGGCTCACCCCCTTTGTTACTGCACCACAGGGCATTCCAGCTAGTGGAGTTGCCCGCCCCCTCCGGCCACGGCCCCACTTTTGGCGGCAAGGCCGGAGGAGATGATGAGAAAAACAAGGAGTCGTCACTGGCCAGTCAGGACAGCCCCTAAGGCAACCTGAGCTGAAGTGACTCTGACTTTTAGGAATCCTCCATCTTGTAGATGGAGGATCCCCCCAATAGGGATAGGAATGTGACCCCCTCCCCTTGGGAGGAGGCACAAAGAGGGTGTAGCCACCCTCAGGGCTAGTAGCCATTGGCTACTGCCCTCCCTGACCTAAACACACCCCTAAATTCTGTATTTAGGGGCTCCCCTGAACCTAGGAACTCAGATTCCTGCAACCTAAGAAGAAGAGGACTGCTGAGCTGAAAAACCCTGCAGAGAAGACTGAGACCCCCCCCCCCCTCCTTCTGAAGAAACTGCTCCAGCAACGCTTTCTCCAGGACCAGCGACCTCTGAATCCTCAGAGGACTGCCCTGCTCTAAAAGGACCAAGAAACTCCTGAGAACAGCGGCCCTGTTCACCCAAGACTGCAACTTTGTTTCCAAAGAAGCAACTTAAAGACAACTGCATTTCCCGCCAGAAGCGTGAGACTTGCAACTCTGCACCCAACGCCCCCGGCTCGACTTGTGGAGAACAAACACTTCAGGGAGGACTCCCCGGCGACTACGAGACCGTGAGTAGCCAGAGTTGCCCCCCCCCCTAGCCCCCACAGTGATGCCTGCAGAGGTAATCCCGAGGCTCCCCCTGACCGCGACTGCCTGACTCCCAGATCCCGACGCCTGGAAAAGACCCTGCACCCGCAGCCCCCAGGACCTGAAGGATCGGAACTCCAGTGCAGGAGTGACCCCCCATGAGGCCCTCTCCCTTGCCCAGGTGGTGGCTACCCCGAGGAGCCCCCCCCCCCTTGCCTGCCTGCCTGCATTGCTGAAGAGTCCCCTTGGTCTCCCATTGATTCCAAGTGAAAACCCGACGTGTGTTTGCACACTGCACCCGGCTGCCCCCGTGCTGCTGAGGGTGTACTTTCTGTGCTAACTTGTCCCCCCCCCCCCCCCCCCCCCCCCCCTCCGGTGCCCTACAAAACCCCCCTGGTCTGCCCTCCGAAGACGCGGGTACTTACCTGCTGGCAGACTTGAACCGGGTCACCCCTTCTCCATTGAAGCCTATGTGTTTTGGGCACCACTTTGAACTCTGCACCTGACCGGCCCTGAGCTGCTGGTGTGGTAACTTTGGGGTTGCTCTGAACCCCCAACTGTGGGCTACCTTGGACCCAAACTTGAACCCCGTAGCTGGTTTACTTACCTGCAAGAACTAACAATTACTTACCTCCCCTAGGAACTGTGAAAATTGCACTGTCTAGTTTTAAAATAGCTATATGTTTCATTTGAAAAGTACATATGCTATTGTGATTATTCAAAGTTCCTAAAGTACTTACCTGCAATACCTTTCATGCAAAGTATTACATGTAGAATTTGAACCTGTGGTTCTTAAAATAAACTAAGAAAATATATTTTTCTATACAAAAACCTATTGGCCTGGAATTGTCTCTGAGTGTGTGTTCCTCATTTATTGCCTGTGTGTATGTACAACAAATGCTTAACACTACCTGTAGGAAGTTGGCTCTGTATGTGCTATTTCAAAGTAAGGAATAGCATGCACAGAGTCCAAGGGTTCCCCTTAGAGGTAAAATAGTGGTAAAAATAGATAATACTAATGCTCTATTTTGTGGTAGTGTGGTCGAGCAGTAGGCTTATCCAAGGAGTAGTGTTAAGCATTTGTTGTACATACACATAGACAATAAATGAGGTACACACTCAGAGACAAATCCAGCCAATAGGTTTTGTTATAGAAAAATATCTTTTCTTAGTTTATTTTAAGAACCACAGGTTCAAATTTAACATGTAATATCTTGTTTGAAAGGTATTGCAGGTAAGTACATTAGGAACTTTGAATCATTTCAATTGCATGTATACTTTTCAAGTTATTCACAAATAGCTACTTTAAAAGTGGACACTTAGTGCAATTTTCACAGTTCCTGGGGGAGGTAAGTTTTTGTTAGTTTTACCAGGTAAGTAAGACACTTACAGGGTTCAGTTCTTGGTCCAAGGTAGCCCACCGTTGGGGGTTCAGAGCAACCCCAAAGTCACCACACCAGCAGCTCAGGGCCGGTCAGGTGCAGAGTTCAAAGTGGTGCCCAAAACGCATAGGCTAGAATGGAGAGAAGGGGGTGCCCCGGTTCCGGTCTGCTTGCAGATAAGTACCCGCGTCTTCGGAGGGCAGACCAGGGGGGTTTTGTAGGGCACCGGGGGGGGGACAAGCCCACACAGGAATTTCACCCTCAGCAGCGCGGGGGCGGCCGGGTGCAGTGTAGAAACAAGCGTCGGGTTTGCAATGTTAGTGTATGAGAGATCAAGGGATCTCTTCAGCGCTGCAGGCAGGCAAGGGGGGGCTTCCTCGGGGAAACCTCCACTTGGACAAGGGAGAGGGACTCCTGGGGGTCACTTCTCCAGTGAAAGTCCGGTCCTTCAGGTCCTGGGGGCTGCGGGTGCAGGGTCTTTTCCAGGCGTCGGGACTTAGGTTTCAGAGAGTCGCGGTCAGGGGAAGCCTCGGGATTCCCTCTGCAGGCGGCGCTGTGGGGGCTCAGGGGGGACAGGTTTTGGTACTCACAGTCGTGGAGTAGTCCGGGGGTCCTCCCTGAGGTGTTGGTTCTCCACCAGCCGAGTCGGGGTCGCCGGGTGCAGTGTTGCAAGTCTCACGCTTCTTGCGGGGAGATTGCAGGGTCTTTAAAGCTGCTCCTTGAAACAAAGTTGCAGTCTTTTTGGAGCAGGTCCGCTGTCCTCGGGAGTTTCTTGTCTTTTTCGAAGCAGGGCAGTCCTCAGAGGATTCAGAGGTCGCTGGTCCCTTGGAAGGCGTCGCTGGAGCAGAGTTCTTTGGAAGGCAGGAGACAGGCCGGTGAGTTTCTGGAGCCAAGGCAGTTGTCGTCTTCTGGTCTTACTCTGCAGGGGTTTTCAGCTAGGCAGTCCTTCTTCTTGTAGTTTGCAGGAATCTAATTGTCTACGGTTCAGGGTAGCCCTTAAATACTAAATTTAAGGGCGTGTTTAGGTCTGGGGGGTTAGTAGCCAATGGCTACTAGCCCTGAGGGTGGGTACACCCTCTTTGTGCCTCCTCCCAAGGGGAGGGGGTCACAAGCCTAACCCTATTGGGGGAATCCTCCATCTGCAAGATGGAGGATTTCTAAAAGTTAGAGTCACTTCAGCTCAGGACACCTTAGGGGCTGTCCTGACTGGCCAGTGACTCCTCCTTGTTGCTTTCTTTGTTCCCTCCAGCCTTGCCGCCAAAAGTGGGGGCCGTGGCCGGAGGGGGCGGGCAACTCCACTAAGCTGGAGTGCCCTGCTGGGCTGTGACAAAGGGGTGAGCCTTTGAGGCTCACCGCTAGGTGTCACAGCTCCTGCCTGGGGGAGGTGTTAGCATCTCCACCCAGTGCAGGCTTTGTTACTGGCCTCAGAGTGACAAAGGCACTCTCCCCATGGGGCCAGCAACATGTCTCTGGTGTGGCAGGCTGCTGGAACTAGTCAGCCTACACAGACAGTCGGTTAAGTTTCAGGGGGCACCTCTAAGGTGCCCTCTGTGGTGTATTTTACAATAAAATGTACACTGGCATCAGTGTGCATTTATTGTGCTGAGAAGTTTGATACCAAACTTCCCAGTTTTCAGTGTAGCCATTATGGTGCTGTGGAGTTCGTGTTTGACAAACTCCCAGACCATGGGAGGTCTCCAGGGTGGCATAAGACATGCTGCAGCCCTTAGGGACCTTCCTTGGCATCAGGGCCCTTGGTACTAGAAGTACCAGTTACAAGGGACTTATCTGGATGCCAGGGTCTGCCAATTGTGGATACAAAAGTACAGGTTAGGGAAAGAACACTGGTGCTGGGGCCTGGTTAGCAGGCCTCAGCACACTTTCAATTGTAAACATAGCATCAGCAAAGGCAAAAAGTCAGGGGGCAACCATGCCAAGGAGGCATTTCCTTACACTTTGTCACTGTGAGGCCAGTAACAAAGCCTGCTATCACCTCCCCCAGGCAGGAGCTGTAACACCTGGCGGTGAGCCTCAAAGGCTTACCCCCTTTGTTCCAGCACCTCAGGGCACTCCAGCTAGTGGAGTTGCCCGCCCCCTCCGGCCACAGCCCCACTTTTGGCGGCAAGGCCGGAGAAAATAATGAGAATAACAAGGAGGAGTCACTGGCCAGTCAGGACAGCCCCTAAGGTGTCCTGAGCTGAAGTGACTCTAACTTTTAGAAATCCTCCATCTTGCAGATGGAGGATTCCCCCAATAGGATTAGGGATGTGACCCCCTCCCCTTGGGAGGAGGCACAAAGAGGGAGTACCCACCCTCAGGGCTAGTAGCCATTGGCTTCTAACCCCCCAGACCTAAACACGCCCTTAAATTTAGTATTTAAGGGCTCCCCTGAACCTAAGAATTTAGATTCCTGCAACTTACCGAAGAAGAAGACTGCTGAGCTGAAAATCCCTGCAGAAGAAGAAAGAAGACACCAACTGCTTTGGCCCCAGTCCTACCGGCCTGTCTCCTGCCTTCTAAAGAACCCTGCTCCAGCGTCGCTTTCTCCAGGACCAGCGACCTCTGAATCCTCAGAGGACTGCCCTGCTTCCAAGAGACCAAGAAACTCCAGAGGACAGCGGCACTGCTCCAAAAGAAATGCAACTTTGTTTCAAGGAGCAGATTTAAAGACCCCTGCAACTCCCCGCAAGAAGCGTGAGACTTGCAACACTGCACCCGGCGACCCCGACTCGACTGGTGGAGAACCAACACCTCAGGGAGGACCCTCCGGCGACTCAGAGTCCGTGAGTAACCAAAGTTGTCCCCCCTGAGCCCCCACAGCGACGCCTGCAGAGGGAATCCCGAGGCTCCCCCTGACCGCGACTGCCTGAACTCCATTTCCCGACGGCTGGAAAAGACCCTGCACCCGCAGCCCCCAGCACCTAAAGGAACGGAACTCCTGTGCAGGAGTGACCACCAGGAAGCCCTCTCCCTTGCCCAGGTGGTGGCTACCCCGAGGAGCCCCCCCCGGCCTGCCTGCAACGCTGAAGAGATCCCTTGATCTCTCATTGATTTCCATTGAAAACCCGACGCTTGTTTCTACACTGCACCCGGCAGCCCCAGTGCCGCTGAGGGTGTACTTTTTGTGTGGACTTGTGTCCCTCCCGGTGCCCTACAAAACCCCCCTGGTCTGCCCTCCGCAGACGCGGGTACTTACCTGCTGGCAGACCGGAACCGGGGCACCCCCTTCTCTCCATTGAAGCCTATGCGTTTTGGGCACCTCTTTAACCTCTGCACCTGACCGGCCCTGAGCTGCTGGTGTAACTTTGGGGTTGCTCTGAACCCCCAACGGTGGGCTACCTTGGACCCAAACCTGAGACTTGTAAGTGATTTACTTACCTGTTAAAACTAACAATAACTTACCTCCCCCAGGAACTGTGACAATTGCACTGTCCACTTTTAAAACAGCTTATTGTGTTTTATGTAAAAAGTATACATGCTAATGTAATGATTCAAAGTTCCTAAAGTACTTACCCGCAATACCTTTCAAATGAGATATTACATGTAGAATTTGAACCTGTAGTTCTTAAAATAAACTAAGGAAAGATATTTTTCTATAACAAAACCTATTGGCTGGATTTGTCTCTGAGTGTGTGTTCCTCATTTATTGCCTGTGTGCATGTACAACACATTCTTAACACTACTCCTTTGATAAGCCTACTGCTCGACCACACTACCACAAAATAGAGCATTAGTATTATCTCTTTTTGCCACTATCTTACCTTTAAGGGGAACCCTTGGACTCTGTGCATGCTATTCCTTACTTTGAAATAGCACATACAGAGCCAACTTCCTACAGAAATGTACTGTTAATAAATGAAAGGCCAAAAAACTGAACCAATCACTTACAGCTCGCGAGCTGTAAAGCCACGACAAAGCACCAACCACTTTACAGTCCATTCACACACCATGCGCAAGACCAGTCACGCTGCCAGCCACGGGCCCAGCACATTACACCACTTGCATCGACAGACAGCGCCAATCAAGGGCCCATCACTTTGACGCCCACATGCCTGATACAGCAATCACACCAGCTGATGGGAGTGTATAGACTGGCGTTTGGCTGGCAGTGTGTTGCAGTAGGCAACAGCAAATCAATATTTACACCGCCAGCTAAGCACCACTCCAGGAGCACTGTGCTGATGGACGTACCCATTACGGTCCTGGCACAGAAAGAGTTAAGGATGACTGAATGTTCACAGTAGTTCGCCATGATACATATTTCCACATCCCCATCGAGACGCTTAAAGGATCTGAGATTTGTTGTAAGTAGTGCATATTACTAGTTCACAGCTCACTCTTTTGGTCTTAAATCCGCTGCTCACATGTTTTCAAAATACATGGGCTTCCACATTGCGTTTTTTAAAAAAAATTTATTGAAATGGTCAGCTAAGTAATTGCAGAGTTTTGAGTTTAATTTGCACCCGTTGAAAAGCATGCTGGTTTACCAAATCCAGAGTATCCTACTGAGTTCTTCATTGGGACATGATGACTCCGAATTGCTATGAGAATAGTAATTTTGTCTGCACGTGGGATTTCATATTGGGACACTTGAAGCAAACCAGCAGCCTCCACAGACTCTAAATATAAATATTTATCAGGCAAGCCTGTCCTGAAATAACCAACCCACCTTTCACAAGAAGATCAAAATCGTGAGGGGCGAAGTCTCAACACATCATTAGTGGTCAATTAGTGCTTGGTTTTAGGCTTCAAGATTTCAGTTGCATAGCTCACAATAGAAAAGCATTCACTTGCTTGAACTATACTAAAACCTACTTTTAGTTTGCCTGTTTTCAATGTTCATTTTTTGTCGTTTCCAGTGGATTTCTTTTCCATTGCTTTCCCACCTTGTGAAAACCAGTGGTTATCCACTTATATATAATTTAAAGATTGAAAGAAATTAGTTCCAGTGCTTACAGACTTTGTGTAAATATTCTGTGGCCCTAAATTATATATTCAAAAATACAAGTGAAATACCAAATACTTTAAAAGTTAGCTAGGGTGTCCATATCATAAAAACACATTGATGCTCCTTTAACCCCAAGTCTGACATGTTGCTTCCATTTTGGAGTGCAGTGCGGGGCAGAATCTGAGCACCAATGTGCTCCCCACCCCAAGTACATATTAGAGGCTACCAGGTCCCCAATGCAGACTGGCATGAACCCCATAAGTGTTGTGAACAGAGCTACGCACACCCATTGCCCCCCCCTACACACACACCCCCATTGCTCCCCCACCATTCTCTGAGCCTACCTGTAAGGAAATGCCTCCTTGGCATGGTTACCCCCTGACTTTTTGCCTTTGCTGATGCTATGTTTAGATTTGAAAGTGTGCTGAGGCCTGCTAACCAGGCCCCAGCACCAGTGTTCTTTCCCTAACCTGTACTTTAGTTTTACACAATTGGCACACCCTGGCATCCAGGTAAGTCCCTTGTAACTGGTACCCCTGGTACCAAGGGCCCTGATGCCAGGGAAGGTCTCTAAGGGCTGCAGCATGTCTTATGCCACCCTGGAGACCCCTCACTCAGCACAGACACACTGCTTGCCAGCTTGTGTGTGCTGGTGAGAACAAAACGAGTAAGTCGACATGGCACTCCCCTCAGGGTCCCATGCCAGCCTCTCACTGCCTATGCAGGTATAGATGAGTCACCCCTTGTAAGGAAATGCCTCCTTGGCATGGTTGCCCCCTGACTTTTTGCCTTTGCTGATGCTATGTTTACAATTGAAAGTGTGCTGAGGCCTGCTAACCAGGCCCCAGCACCAGTGTTCTTTCCCTAACCTGTACTTTTGTATCCACAATTGGCAGACCCTGGCATCCAGATAAGTCCCTTGTAACTGGTACTTCTAGTACCAAGGGCCCTGATGCCAAGGAAGGTCTCTAAGGGATGCAGCATGTCTTATGCCACCCTGGAGACCTCTCACTCAGCACAGACACACTGCTTGCCAGCTTGTGTGTGCTAGTGAGGACAAAACGAGTAAGTCGACATGGCACTCCCCTCAGGGTGCCATGCCAGCCTCTCACTGCCTATGCAGTATAGGTAAGACACCCCTCTAGCAGGCCTTACAGCCCTAAGGCAGGGTGCACTATACCATAGGTGAGGGTACCAGTGCATGAGCATGGTACCCCTACAGTGTCTAAACAAAACCTTAGACATTGTAAGTGCAGGGTAGCCATAAGAGTATATGGTCTGGGAGTCTGTCAAACACGAACTCCACAGCACCATAATGGCTACACTGAAAACTGGGAAGTTTGGTATCAAACTTCTCAGCACAATAAATGCACACTGATGCCAGTGTACATTTTATTGTAAAATACACCACAGAGGGCACCTTAGAGGTGCCCCCTGAAACTTAACCGACTATCTGTGTAGGCTGACTAGTTCTAGCAGCCTGCCACAAACCGAGACATGTTGCTGGCCCCATGGGGAGAGTGCCTTTGTCACTCTGAGGCCAGTAACAAAGCCTGCACTGGGTGGAGATGCTAACACCTCTCCCAGGCAGGAATTGTCACACCTGGCGGTGAGCCTCAAAGGCTCACCTCCTTTGTGCCAACCCAGCAGGACACTCCAGCTAGTGGAGTTGCCCGCCCCCTCCGGCCAGGCCCCACTTTTGGCGGCAAGGCCGGAGAAAATAATGAGAATAACAAGGAGGAGTCACTGGCCAGTCAGGACAGCCCCTAAGGTGTCCTGAGCTGAGGTGACTCTAACTTCTAGAAATCCTCCATCTTGCAGATGGAGGATTCCCCCAATAGGGTTAGGATTGTGACCCCCTCCCCTTGGGAGGAGGCACAAGGAGGGTGTACCCACCCTCAGGGCTAGTAGCCATTGGCTACTAACCCCCCAGACCTAAACACGCCCTTAAATTTAGTATTTAAGGGCTACCCTGAACCCTAGAAAATGAGATTCCTGCAACTACAAGAAGAAGGACTGCCCAGCTGAAAAACCCCTGCAGCGGAAGACCAGAAGACGACAACTGCCTTGGCTCCAGAAACTCACCGGCCTGTCTCCTGCCTTCCAAAGATCCTGCTCCAGCGACGCCTTCCAAAGGGACCAGCGACCTCGACATCCTCTGAGGACTGCCCCTGCTTCGAAAAGACAAGAAACTCCCGAGGACAGCGGACCTGCTCCAAGAAAAGCTGCAACTTTGTTTCCAGCAGCTTTAAAGAACCCTGCAAGCTCCCCGCAAGAAGCGTGAGACTTGCAATACTGCACCCGGCGACCCCGACTCGGCTGGTGGCGATCCAACACCTCAGGAGGGACCCCAGGACTACTCTGATACTGTGAGTACCAAAACCTGTCCCCCCTGAACCCCCACAGCGCCGCCTGCAGAGGGAATCCCGAGGCTTCCCCTGACCGCGACTCTTTGAACCTAAAGTCCCGACGCCTGGGAGAGACCCTGCACCCGCAGCCCCCAGGACCTGAAGGACCGGACTTTCACTGGAGAAGTGACCCCCAGGAGTCCCTCTCCCTTACCCAAGTGGAGGTTTCCCCGAGGAACCCCCCCCTTGCCTGCCTGCAGCGCTGAAGAGATCCCGAGATCTCTCATAGACTAACATTGCGAACCCGACGCTTGTTTCTACACTGCACCCGGCCGCCCCCGCGCCGCTGAGGGTGAAATTTCTGTGTGGACTTGTGTCCCCCCCGGTGCCCTACAAAACCCCCCTGGTCTGCACTCCGAAGACGCGGGTACTTATCTGCAAGCAGACCGGAACCGGGGCACCCCCTTCTCTCCATTCTAGCCTATGTGTTTTGGGCACCACTTTGAACTCTGCACCTGACCGGCCCTGAGCTGCTGGTGTGGTGACTTTGGGGTTGCTCTGAACCCCCAACGGTGGGCTACCTTGGACCAAGAACTGAACCCTGTAAGTGTCTTACTTACCTGGTAAAACTAACAAATACTTACCTCCCCTAGGAACTGTGAAAATTGCACTAAGTGTCCACTTTTAAAACAGCTATTTGTCAATAACTTGAAAAGTATACATGCAATTTTTATGATTTGAAGTTCCTAAAGTACTTACCTGCAATACCTTTCGAATGAGATATTACATGTAGAATTTGAACCTGTGGTTCTTAAAATAAACTAAGAAAATATATTTTTCTATATAAAAACCTATTGGCTGGATTTGTCTCTGAGTGTGTGTACCTCATTTATTGTCTATATGTATGTACAACAAATGCTTAACACTACTCCTTGGATAAGCCTACTGCTCGACCACACTACCACAAAATAGAGCATTAGTATTATCTCTTTTTACCACTATTTTACCTCTAAGGGGAACCCTTGGACTCTGTGCATGCTATTCCTTACTTTGAAATAGCACATACAGAGCCAACTTCCTACATTGGTGGATCAGCGGTGGGGTACAAGACTTTGCATTTGCTGGACTACTCAGCCAATACCTGATCACACGACAAATTCCAAAATTGTCATTAGAAATTGATTTTTGCAATTTGAAAAGTTTTCTAAATTCTTAAAAGACCTGCTAGGGCCTTGTGTTAGATCCTGTTTAGCATTTCTTTTAGAGTTTAAAAGTTTGTAAAAGTTTGAATTAGATTCTAGAACCAGTTGTAGATTCTTAAAAAGTATTCCAACTTTTAGAAGCAAAATGTCTAGCACAGATGTGAATGTGGTGGAACTCGACACCACACCTTACCTCCATCTACAGATGAGAGAGCTAAGGTCACTCTGTAAACTAAAGAAAATAGCAATGGGCCCCAAACCTACCAAAGTACAGCTCCAGGAGCTTTTGGCAGAGTTTGAAAAGGCCAACCCCTCTGAGGATGGCAACTCAGAGGATGAAGATAGTGACTTGGAGGGAAATTCCCCCCCTCCAGTCCTACTTAGGGAGAGCAGGGCTTCTCAAGCCCTGACTCCACAAATAATAGTCAGAGATGCTGGTTCCCTCACAGGAGGGACCAACAACTCTGAAATCACTGAGGATAACTCCAGTGAAGAGGACATCCAGTTAGCCAGGATGGCCAAAAGATTGGCTTTGGAAAGACAGATCCTAGCCATAGAGAGGGAAAGACAAGAGATGGGCCTAGGACCCATCAATGGTGGCAGCAACATAAATAGGGTCAGAGATTCTCCTGACATGTTGAAAATCCCTAAAGGGATTGTAACTAAATATGAAGATGGTGATGACATCACCAAATGGTTCACAGCTTTTGAGAGGGCTTGTGTAACCAGAAAAGTGAACAGATCTCACTGGGGTGCTCTCCTTTGGGAAATGTTCACAGGAAAGTGTAGGGATAGACTCCTCACACTCTCTGGACAAGATGCAGAATCTTATGACCTCATGAAGGGTACCCTGATTGAGGGCTTTGGATTCTCCACTGAGGAGTACAGGATTAGGTTCAGGGGGGCTCAAAAATCCTCGAGCCAGACCTGGGTTGACTTTGTTGACTACTCAGTGAAAACACTAGATGGTTGGATTCAAGGCAGTGGTGTAAGTAATTATGATGGGCTGTACAATTTATTTGTGAAAGAACACCTGTTAAGTAATTGTTTCAATGATAAACTGCATCAGCATCTGGTAGACCTAGGACCAATTTCTCCCCAAGAATTGGGAAAGAAGGCGGACCATTGGGTCAAGACAAGGGTGTCCAAGACTTCAACAGGGGGTGACCAAAAGAAAGGGGCCACAAAGACTCCCCAGCAGAAGGGTGATGAGACAACCAAAACTAAAAATAGTAAAGAGTCTTCTACAGGCCCCCAAAAACCTGCACAGGAGGGTGGGCCCAGAGCCTCTTCACAAAACAATGGGTACAAGGGTAAAAACTTTGATCCCAAAAAGGCCTGGTGTCATAGCTGTAAACAGCATGGACACCAAACTGGAGACAAGGCCTGTCCCAAGAAAGGTTCCACTCCAAACTCCCATCCAGGTAACACTGGTATGGCTAGTCTCCAAGTGGGATCAACAGTGTGCCCAGAGCAAATCAGGGTCCACACTGAAGCTACTCTAGTTTCTGAGGGTGGGGTGGATTTAGCCACACTAGCTGTCTGGCCGCCTAACATGCAAAAATACAGACAGCAACTCTTAATTAATGGGACTAGAATAGAGGGCCTGAGGGATACAGGTGCCAGTGTCACCATGGTGACAGAGAAACTGGTTTCCCCTGGCCAATACCTGACTGGAAAAACTTACACAGTCACCAACGCTGACAATCAGAGAAAAGTACATCCCATGGCAATGGTTACTTTAGAATGGGGAGGGGTCAATGGCCTGAAACAGGTGGTGGTCTCCTCAAATATCCCAGTGGACTGTCTGCTTGGAAATGACCTGGAGTCCTCAGCATGGGCTGAGGTAGAGCTAAAAACCCATGCAGCAATGCTGGGTATCCCTGAACTGGTGTGTGTGAAAACAAGAGCACAGTGCAAGGCACAGGGTGAAAAAGTAGAGCTGGAGTCTGGAAAAATGGCCCAGCCTACCAAGAGAACAGGAAAGTCAGTTGGGAAACCAACTGCAACACAGCAAAAGAAAGGGAACCTCTCTTCTCAGGAAGAAGTTCTGCCCTCTGAGGGAACTGAGCCTTTGGAGCTTGAACCTTATCAGGTTGAGCTCTTAGGCCCAGGGGGACCCTCAAGGGAAGAGCTGTGTAAGGGACAAGAAACCTGTCCCTCTCTTGAAGGCCTTAGGCAGCAAGCTGCTGAAGAGTCCAAAGGCAAGAAAAATGGAACACATAGGGTCTATTGGGAAGATGGGCTCCTGTACACTGAGGCCAGAGACCCCAAACCTGGTGCCACTAGGAGAGTGGTAGTGCCTCAGCTGTTCAGAGAGTTCATCCTAACATTGGCCCATGACATTCCCCTTGCTGGACATTTGGGACAAACCAAGACGTGGGAGAGGTTAGTCAACCACTTCTACTGGCCCAATATGTCCAACATGGTTAAGGAGTTTTGCCTCTCCTGCCCCACCTGTCAAGCCAGTGGTAAGACAGGTGGGCATCCAAAGGCCCCCCTCATTCCACTTCCAGTGGTGGGGGTGCCCTTTGAAAGAGTGGGTGTGGACATAGTTGGTCCACTGGAACCTCCCACAGCCTCAGGAAATATGTATATCCTGGTAGTAGTGGATCATGCTACCAGGTATCCTGAAGCTATTCCCCTTAGGTCGACTACTGCCCCTGCAGTAGCCAAGGCCCTCATTGGTATCTTTACCAGAGTGGGTTTCCCTAAGGAGGTGGTGTCTGACAGAGGTACCAACTTCATGTCAGCATACCTAAAGCACATGTGGAATGAGTGTGGAGTGACTTATAAATTCACTACACCTTACCATCCACAAACTAATGGCTTAGTTGAGAGATTCAACAAGACATTAAAGGGCATGATCATGGGGCTCCCAGAAAAACTCAAAAGGAGATGGGATGTCCTCCTGCCATGTCTGCTTTTCGCTTACAGGGAGGTACCACAGAAGGGAGTAGGGTTCTCACCCTTTGAACTTCTGTTTGGTCATCCTGTAAGGGGACCACTTGCCCTTGTTAAAGAAGGCTGGGAGAGACCTCTCCATGAGCCTAAACAGGACATAGTGGACTATGTACTTGGCCTTCGCTCTAGAATGGCAGAGTACATGGAAAAGGCAACCAAAAACCTTGAGGCCAGCCAACAGCTCCAGAAGTTTTGGTATGACCAAAAGGCTGCACTGGTTGAGTTCCAACCAGGGCAGAAGGTCTGGGTTCTGGAGCCTGTGGCTCCCAGGGCACTCCAGGACAAATGGAGTGGCCCTTACCCAGTACTAGAGAGGAAGAGTCAGGTCACCTACTTGGTGGACCTGGGCACAAGCAGGAGCCCCAAAAGGGTGATCCATGTAAACCGCCTTAAGCTCTTCCACGACAGGGCTGATGTCAATCTGTTGATGGTAACAGATGAGGATCAGGAGGCAGAGAGTGAACCTCTCCCTGATCTTCTGTCATCAGACCCAAAAGATGGTACAGTAGATGGAGTGATCTACTCAGACACCCTCTCTGGCCAACAGCAAGCTGATTGTAGGAGAGTCCTACAACAGTTTCCTGAACTCTTCTCCTTAACCCCTGGTCAGACACACCTGTGTACCCATGATGTGGACACAGGAGACAGCATGCCTGTCAAGAACAAAATCTTTAGACAATCTGACCATGTTAAAGAAAGCATCAAGGTGGAAGTCCACAAGATGCTGGAATTGGGAGTCATTGAGCGCTCTGACAGCCCCTGGGCTAGCCCAGTGGTCTTAGTCCCCAAACCTCACACCAAAGATGGAAAGAAAGAGATGAGGTTTTGTGTGGACTACAGAGGGCTCAATTCTGTCACCAAGACAGATGCCCATCCAATTCCAAGAGCTGATGAGCTCATTGATAAATTAGGTGCTGCCAAATTTCTAAGTACCTTTGACTTGACAGCAGGGTACTGGCAAATAAAAATGGCACCTGGAGCAAAAGAAAAGACAGCATTCTCCACACCTGATGGGCATTATCAGTTTACTGTTATGCCCTTTGGTTTAAAGAATGCCCCTGCCACCTTCCAAAGGTTGGTGAATCAAGTCCTTGCTGGCTTGGAGTCCTTTAGCACAGCTTATCTTGATGATATTGCTGTCTTTAGCTCCACCTGGCAGGATCACCTGGTCCACCTGAGGAAGGTTTTGAAGGCTCTGCAATCTGCAGGCCTCTCTATCAAGGCATCCAAATGCCAGATAGGGCAGGGAACTGTGGTTTACTTGGGACACCTTGTAGGTGGAGGCCAAGTTCAGCCACTCCAACCCAAGATCCAGACTATTCTGGACTGGGTAGCTCCAAAAACCCAGACTCAAGTCAGGGCATTCCTTGGCTTGACTGGGTATTACAGGAGGTTTGTGAAGGGATATGGATCCATTGTGACAGCCCTCACTGAACTCACCTCCAAGAAAATGCCCAAGAAAGTAAACTGGACTGTGGACTGCCAACAGGCCTTTGACACCCTGAAACAGGCAATGTGCTCAGCACCAGTTCTCAAAGCTCCAGATTATTCTAAGCAGTTCATTGTGCAGACTGATGCCTCTGAACATGGGATAGGGGCAGTTTTGTCCCAAACAAATGATGATGGCCTTGACCAGCCTGTTGCTTTCATTAGCAGGAGGTTACTCCCCAGGGAGCAGCGTTGGAGTGCCATTGAGAGGGAGGCCTTTGCTGTGGTTTGGTCCCTGAAGAAGCTGAGACCATACCTCTTTGGGACTCACTTCCTAGTTCAAACCGACCACAGACCTCTCAAATGGCTGATGCAAATGAAAGGTGAAAATCCTAAACTGTTGAGGTGGTCCATCTCCCTACAGGGAATGGACTTTATAGTGGAACACAGACCTGGGACTGCCCATGCCAATGCAGATGGCCTTTCCAGGTTCTTCCACTTAGAAAATGAAGACTCTCTTGGGAAAGGTTAGTCTCATCCTCTTTCGTTTGGGGGGGGGTTGTGTAAGGAAATGCCTCCTTGGCATGGTTGCCCCCTGACTTTTTGCCTTTGCTGATGCTATGTTTACAATTGAAAGTGTGCTGAGGCCTGCTAACCAGGCCCCAGCACCAGTGTTCTTTCCCTAACCTGTACTTTTGTATCCACAATTGGCAGACCCTGGCATCCAGATAAGTCCCTTGTAACTGGTACTTCTAGTACCAAGGGCCCTGATGCCAAGGAAGGTCTCTAAGGGATGCAGCATGTCTTATGCCACCCTGGAGACCTCTCACTCAGCACAGACACACTGCTTGCCAGCTTGTGTGTGCTAGTGAGGACAAAACGAGTAAGTCGACATGGCACTCCCCTCAGGGTGCCATGCCAGCCTCTCACTGCCTATGCAGTATAGGTAAGACACCCCTCTAGCAGGCCTTACAGCCCTAAGGCAGGGTGCACTATACCATAGGTGAGGGTACCAGTGCATGAGCATGGTACCCCTACAGTGTCTAAACAAAACCTTAGACATTGTAAGTGCAGGGTAGCCATAAGAGTATATGGTCTGGGAGTCTGTCAAACACGAACTCCACAGCACCATAATGGCTACACTGAAAACTGGGAAGTTTGGTATCAAACTTCTCAGCACAATAAATGCACACTGATGCCAGTGTACATTTTATTGTAAAATACACCACAGAGGGCACCTTAGAGGTGCCCCCTGAAACTTAACCGACTATCTGTGTAGGCTGACTAGTTCTAGCAGCCTGCCACAAACCGAGACATGTTGCTGGCCCCATGGGGAGAGTGCCTTTGTCACTCTGAGGCCAGTAACAAAGCCTGCACTGGGTGGAGATGCTAACACCTCTCCCAGGCAGGAATTGTCACACCTGGCGGTGAGCCTCAAAGGCTCACCTCCTTTGTGCCAACCCAGCAGGACACTCCAGCTAGTGGAGTTGCCCGCCCCCTCCGGCCAGGCCCCACTTTTGGCGGCAAGGCCGGAGAAAATAATGAGAATAACAAGGAGGAGTCACTGGCCAGTCAGGACAGCCCCTAAGGTGTCCTGAGCTGAGGTGACTCTAACTTCTAGAAATCCTCCATCTTGCAGATGGAGGATTCCCCCAATAGGGTTAGGATTGTGACCCCCTCCCCTTGGGAGGAGGCACAAGGAGGGTGTACCCACCCTCAGGGCTAGTAGCCATTGGCTACTAACCCCCCAGACCTAAACACGCCCTTAAATTTAGTATTTAAGGGCTACCCTGAACCCTAGAAAATGAGATTCCTGCAACTACAAGAAGAAGGACTGCCCAGCTGAAAAACCCCTGCAGCGGAAGACCAGAAGACGACAACTGCCTTGGCTCCAGAAACTCACCGGCCTGTCTCCTGCCTTCCAAAGATCCTGCTCCAGCGACGCCTTCCAAAGGGACCAGCGACCTCGACATCCTCTGAGGACTGCCCCTGCTTCGAAAAGACAAGAAACTCCCGAGGACAGCGGACCTGCTCCAAGAAAAGCTGCAACTTTGTTTCCAGCAGCTTTAAAGAACCCTGCAAGCTCCCCGCAAGAAGCGTGAGACTTGCAATACTGCACCCGGCGACCCCGACTCGGCTGGTGGCGATCCAACACCTCAGGAGGGACCCCAGGACTACTCTGATACTGTGAGTACCAAAACCTGTCCCCCCTGAACCCCCACAGCGCCGCCTGCAGAGGGAATCCCGAGGCTTCCCCTGACCGCGACTCTTTGAACCTAAAGTCCCGACGCCTGGGAGAGACCCTGCACCCGCAGCCCCCAGGACCTGAAGGACCGGACTTTCACTGGAGAAGTGACCCCCAGGAGTCCCTCTCCCTTACCCAAGTGGAGGTTTCCCCGAGGAACCCCCCCCTTGCCTGCCTGCAGCGCTGAAGAGATCCCGAGATCTCTCATAGACTAACATTGCGAACCCGACGCTTGTTTCTACACTGCACCCGGCCGCCCCCGCGCCGCTGAGGGTGAATTTTCTGTGTGGACTTGTGTCCCCCCCGGTGCCCTACAAAACCCCCCTGGTCTGCACTCCGAAGACGCGGGTACTTATCTGCAAGCAGACCGGAACCGGGGCACCCCCTTCTCTCCATTCTAGCCTATGTGTTTTGGGCACCACTTTGAACTCTGCACCTGACCGGCCCTGAGCTGCTGGTGTGGTGACTTTGGGGTTGCTCTGAACCCCCAACGGTGGGCTACCTTGGACCAAGAACTGAACCCTGTAAGTGTCTTACTTACCTGGTAAAACTAACAAATACTTACCTCCCCTAGGAACTGTGAAAATTGCACTAAGTGTCCACTTTTAAAACAGCTATTTGTCAATAACTTGAAAAGTATACATGCAATTTTTATGATTTGAAGTTCCTAAAGTACTTACCTGCAATACCTTTCGAATGAGATATTACATGTAGAATTTGAACCTGTGGTTCTTAAAATAAACTAAGAAAATATATTTTTCTATATAAAAACCTATTGGCTGGATTTGTCTCTGAGTGTGTGTACCTCATTTATTGTCTATGTGTATGTACAACAAATGCTTAACACTACTCCTTGGATAAGCCTACTGCTCGACCACACTACCACAAAATAGAGCATTAGTATTATCTCTTTTTACCACTATTTTACCTCTAAGGGGAACCCTTGGACTCTGTGCATGCTATTCCTTACTTTGAAATAGCACATACAGAGCCAACTTCCTACACCCCTCTAGTAGGCCTTACAGCCCTAAGGCAGGGTGCACTATACCATAGGTGAGGGCACCAGTGCATGAGCACTGTGCCCCTACAGTGTCTAAGCAATACCTTAGACATTGTAAGTGCAGGGTAGCCATAAGAGTATATGGTCTGGGAGTCTGTTTTACACGAACTCCACAGCACCATAATGGCTACACTGAAAACTGGGAAGTTTGGTATCAAACTTCTCAGCACAATAAATGCACACTGATGCCAGTGTACATTTTATTGTAAAATACACCACAGAGGGCACCTTAGGAGGTGCCCCCTGAAACTTAACCGACTATCTGTGTAGGCTGACTGGTTCCAGCAGCCTGCCACACTAGAGACATGTTGCTGGCCCCATGGGGAGAGTGCCTTTGTCACTCTGAGGCCAGTAACAAAGCCTGCACTGGGTGGAGATGCTAACACCTCCCCCAGGCAGGAGCTGTAACACCTGGCGGTGAGCCTCAAAGGCTCACCCCTTTGTCACAGCACCGCAGGACACTCCAGCTTAGTGGAGTTGCCCGCCCCCTCCGGCCACGGCCCCCACTTTTGGCGGCAAGGCTGGAGGAAACAAAGAAAACAACAAGGAGGAGTCACTGGCCAGTCAGGACAGCCCCTAAGGATTCCTGAGCTGAAGTGACTAACTTTTAGAAATCCTCCATCTTGCAGATGGAGGATTCCCCCAATAGGATTAGGGATGTGACCCCCTCCCCTTGGGAGGGGGCACAAAGAGGGTGTACCCACCCTCAGGGCTAGTAGCCATTGGCTACTAACCCCCCAGACCTAAACACGCCCTTAAATTGAGTATTTAAGGGCTTCCCTGAACTTAAGATTTTAGATTCCTGCAGCTACAAGAAGGACTGCTGAGCTGAAAAACCCCTGCAGAGGAAGACCAGAAGACACCAACTGCCTTGGCCCCAGACTTACCGGCCTGTCTCCTGCCTTCCAAAGAAACCTGCTCCAGCGACGCTTTCCAAGGGACCAGCGACCTCTGAATCCTGAGGACTGCCCTGCTTCGAAAAAGACAAGAAACTCCAGAGGACAGTGGCACTGCTCCAAAAGAACTGCAACTTTGTTACAAGGAGCAGATTTAAAGACCCCTGCAACTCCCCGCAAGAAGCGTGAGACTTGCAACACTGCACCCGGCGACCCCGACTCGACTGGTGGAGAACCACCAACTCAGGGAGGACCCTCCGGCGACTCTTGGGGCTCCTGCTAGTGCCCAGGTGTAAGGAAATGCCTCCTTGGCATGGTTACCCCCTGACTTTTTGCCTTTGCTGATGCTATGTTTTGAATTGAAAGTGTGCTGAGGCCTGCTAACCAGGCCCCAGCACCAGTGTTCTTTCCCTAACCTGTACTTTTGATTCCACAATTGGCACACCCTGGCATCCAGGTAAGTCCCTTGTAACTGGTATCCCTGGTACCAAGGGCCCTGATGCCAGGGAAGGTCTCTAAGGGCTGCAGCATATCTTATGCCACCCTGGGGACCCCTCACTCAGCACAGACACACTGCTTGCCAGCTTGTGTGTGCTGGTGAGAACAAAACGAGTAAGTCGACATGGCACTCCCCTCAGGGTGCCATGCCAACCTCACACTGCCTATGCAGTATAGATAAGTCACCCCTCTAGTAGGCCTTACAGCCCTAAGGCAGGGTGCACTATACCATAGGTGAGGGCACCAGTGCATGAGCACTGTGCCCCTACAGTGTCTAAGCCAAACCTTAGACATTGTAAGTGCAGAGTAGCCATAAGAGTATATGACCTGGGAGTCGGTCAAACACGGACTCCACAGCACCATAATGGCTACACTGAAAACTGGGAAGTTTGGTATCAAACTTCTCAGCACAATAAATACAAACTGATGCCAGTGTACATTTTATTGTAAAATACACCCCAGAGGGCACCTTAGAGGTGCCCCCTGAAACCTAATCCAACCACCCGTGTAGGCTGACTGGTTCTAGCAGCCTGCCACACTCGAGACATGTTGCTGGCCACATGGGGAGAGTGCCTTTGTCACTCTGTGGCCTGTAACAAAGCCTGCACGGGGTGGAGATGCTATCACCTCCCCCAGGCAGGAGCTGTAACACCTGGCGGTGAGCCTCAAAGGCTTACCCCCTTTGTTCCAGCACCTCAGGGCACTCCAGCTAGTGGAGTTGCCCGCCCCCTCCGGCCACAGCCCCACTTTTGGCGGCAAGGCCGGAGGAGATAATGAGAATAACAAGGAGGAGTCACTGGCCAGTCAGGACAGCCCCTAAGGTGTCCTGAGCTGAAGTGACTCTAACTTTTAGCAATCCTCCATCTTGCAGATGGAGGATTCCTCCAATAGGGATAGGAATGTGACCCCCTCCCCTTGGGAGGAGGCACAAAGAGGGTGTACCCAATACAGGGCTAGTAGCCATTGGCTACTAACCCCCCCAGACCTACACACGCCCTTAAATTTAGTATTTAAGGTCTCCCCTGAACCTAAGAATTTAGATTCCTGCAACTTAAAGAAGAAGAGGACTGCTGAGCTGAAAAAACCCTGCAAAGAAGAAGACACCAACTGCTTTGGCCCCAGCCCTACCGGCCTGTCTCCCTCCTTCAGAAGAAAACTGCTCCAGCGACGCTTTCCCCAGGACCAGCGACCTCTGAATCCTCAGAGGACTGCCCTACTTCAAGAGGAACAAGAAACTCCCGAGGACAGCGGACCTGCTCCAAAAAGACTGCAACTTTGTTTCAGAGGAGCAGATTTAAAGACCCCTGCAATCCCCGCAAGAAGCGTGAGACTTGCAACACTGCACCTGGCGACCCCGACTCGACTGGTGGAGAACCAACACCTCAGGGAGGACCCTCCGGCGACTCCGAGACTGTGAGTAACCAAAGTTGTCCCCCCTGAGCCCCCACAGCGACGCCTGCAGAGGGAATCCCGAGGCTCCCCCTGACCGCGACTGCCTGACTCTAAAATCCCGACGGCTGGAAAAGACCCTGCACCCACAGCCCCCAGCACCTGAAGGAACGGAACTCCAGTGCAGGAGTGACCCCCAGGAGGCCCTCTCCCTTGCCCAGGTGGTGGCTACCCCGAGGAGCCCCCCCCCTTGCCTGTCTGCATCGCTGAAGAGAGCCCTTGGTCTCTCATTGACTCCTATTGAAAACCCAACGCGTGTTTGCACACTGCACCCGGCCGCCCCAGTGCCGCTGAGGGTGTACTTTTTGTGTGAGCTTGTGTCCGTCTCCCCCCCCCGGTGCCCTACAAAACCCCCCTGGTCTGCCCTCCGAAGACGCGGGTACTTACCTGCTGGCCGACTGGAACCGGGGCACCCACTTTTCTCCATTGAAGCCTATGCGTTTTGGGCACCTCTTTGACCTCTGCATCTGACCGGCCCTGAGCTGCTGGTGTGGTAACTTTGGGGTTGCTCTGAACCCCCAACGGTGGGCTACCTTGGACCCCAATTTGAACACCGTAGGTGGTTTACTTACCTGCAAGAACTAACATTACTTTACCTTCCCCAGGAACTGTGAAAATTGCACTGTGTCCACTTTTAAAACCGCTAAATGGGTTTTGTGTAAAAAGTATATATGCTATTGTGATTGTTCAAAGTTCCTAGAGTACATACCCGCAATACCTTTCAAATGAGATATTACATGTAGAATTTGAACCTGTGGTTCTTAAAATAAACTAAAAGTATATTTTTCTATAACAAAAACCTATTGGCCTGGAATTGTTTCTGAGTGTGTGTTCCTCATTTATTGCCTGTGTGTATGTACAACAAATGCTTAACACTACTCCTTTGATAAGCCTACTGCTCGACCACACTACCACAAAATAGAGCATTAGTATTCTCTTTTTGCCACTATCTTACCTCTAAGGGGAACCCTTGGACTCTGTGCATACTATTCCTTACTTTGAAATAGTGCATACAGAGCCAACTTCCTACACTACCCATCCCCAGTAAGGATTGCCTTGTTACACAATAGTATTTTTGACAGGGGTGTCTGAAATTTGAAGTTTGTAAAGGTTCCAGGTACAGTCGACCCCTTATTTGTTAGTTTTCCCCTTCATAGAACTCTGTGCTGCTTTGGGGAGGAGCGAGAATAGGCTGTGCTGAGGGTGCTCTGCTTTTAGATGGCTAGGCATTGCCATGGGCTAATTGCTGAGCCACACAATTTGGCTCAAACCTAGTTTCTTTCTTTGTTGGCTTAACCAAGTTAACTTTATACTAGTCTTGAGTCGTTCAATGGTATTTTAATTTGTATGAGTTCTTTGGAGTTGATAGAGAATATTTTGTCAAGTGTGCCATAGATGGTTGACTGGTTGTTGTTTGTTCATGCAGACGGCGGGCAATGATCCATACTGTTTTGTGGAGTTCTACGAACACAGACATGCAGCTGCATCGTTGGCTGCAATGAATGGCCGGAAGATCATGGGTAAGGTAAGCTATCCAGTCTAAAGAGTGAGGAGGAGCACCATGTGATAAGAACACAAGCACAAATAGATTTTTAAAACAAACAAAGACAGGAATCTGGATTTTCTTCGGTAAGCAGCAGTGGTTGAACTAAGTGCATGCAGCATGGTAAGTGGTTCTTTGCCTATAGCTCTGTATACAGAGAATGAACCGTGTTGCAGAATGAACGCATAACGTAGGGGATTCTTTAGCCTCCTCTTTGGGGTCTGACCCCACTGTAGTTCATCAATCATTATTGTACTTATGCCTCAAAGTGGTGGTGTTTTCTCTTTATTTTAAAGAAATGTTCTTTGTCACAATGCTTTTTCAGTAGAAAACACTTTCAGTAGAAGAGGTGTTGAGTGCTCCTGACAGTAAGTTTTTATTTCCACCTAATCTACATTTAGGATAGACAAATGAGAAATGTCTTGCCAATGATTTCAAAGTGCTTAGGCTGTTCTTAGGCATTTACTATTTCAGTTCTGGCAAGTCCCCCCTGGGAGCCATGGCACAATCCGAAACCATCTTCTGATTCTGTGAGCACTGGCACTAGTTTTGTGCTAGGTTCCCTTGCATGTTTGAATCTAAACTGAATAGCTACTGTTTGGAAATAAAAAAAAAGTCGCCACTTGCAGCAGTACTAGCAGATGTACTAGAAACGAAGCTAAACATGTTGGAGTTGCACTTTGCATTTATGTGGGATCTATGCTTGAAGCACTATGTTTAATTCACTGCCATTTATCACATACAGGGCATGAATAGTGTGATCGCCCTATGTTCAGAAGGCACCTTTTGAGTAGCCTAGGACTGCTTTCTGATACAGGAATTAAGTGTAGGGATTACACTTCTCTCAAATTTGACCAATAAGTAAACCAGGTAACTATTGCTGTGAGCCGCATTATTGGCAACCTCATTATTTTGATTACTTTTTTGATTAATTAAAATGTTCATAAGACCACCTATCTGAGATGAACAGCCATCTAAAAGCAAATTCACCTTCCCAGATAGCTCCAAATGTGTAATAGTTCAGTGTTCTTGAGCGACTTAATCAACATTGTCTGATTAACAATTTTGGTTTCTAAATTATGCTGTAATTTGTACCTGGTTTTACACGGTAAGTCTGAGAGTAGGACAGACCAGTGGCTGAATGTTGGGAATGGGTTTGGGGGCTTACACTAAGTAAATTACATGATTTTTTTTTCTCTTGAGTATAACTCTGACAAATTGTTTGTAGGAGGTCAAAGTAAACTGGGCTACAACTCCCAGCAGCCAGAAAAAAGACACAAGCAGTAAGTGCATGTTACTTTTTTTTCTACTTTTTGAAATAATTGAACTAAATTTAAAGTCTTTTAATGAGAATTCAATGTATTATCAGTAAAGCTTTGATCATAAGCCTAAGATGATATTTCATGTGTTTATGCTAATAAATTTAAGAACAAATTTAATCTTTATCATCAGGTAGTACCGTTGTCAGCACACTGCGTTCACAAGGTAATTCTTTTTAAACATACAAATGAAATCACAAAGGTGTTCACTAACAGGTTGCAACTGGTTTGTGTGTATGGCGCAGGCCCTCTCTTTCCCCAGCAAGCATGGGTATCGTCCACATCAATTTTGCTGCCAGATGGCTTTGTTTAAAGCTGTTTGTAAAGACCCTCCCCTGCCACCGCCCAAATCCCCCCCCCCCTGAAAAAAAGTGCCTATTTGGTACTTGCCTTGGCAATCCATTCTGTAATCTAGAGGGTGAGGTGTGCTTCCATCTAATATTGTTCTTTCTCTGGTGTGGACAATTCAGAGTCTTGGTTGTCCTAAAGCCTTTTCCTGATAATAAAGCAGCATTAAAAGATGGAATACCCACAGCTGTTGGGCTGTATTTGAATGATATTTTAAATTTTCCTCTTGAACGGTGGCTAGCAATGCATAATCCTTTAAGCCAGACTCTGTTCTAGCAAACTTTATGGGGATTTGCAATCACGCTGTACACTTTTTTTAATTTACCTGCCTTTGTTCACTGGTATATGCTCTGCTTTAGGTGGCACTTTTAATACTCTGTCAAGGCATTCACTCTTATGGACTGTTAGTTGGGGCTTATTTTACATTTTAAAGAGACACAAAGCATTTGTAACATAGACTGAATGACTAACCCTGACTCAATCTCGCTTTGATACTTGGATATGGTTTAGAATGCCACTGGTCTGTTTTATAGGCGATACCCATGTTAACTTGGTATCTGTGGGATATTTTTTGTCTTTATGAAAAATGTCTTATGATTTCAAATTAAAATGAATAGTACAGATTTGATGGGGATGGGTTATATGTTGCTGTTAGATGTAAGTTATTATGTGCACTTATGATTTGTGTGGTGCAGCCATATACGCACAAGGTTAATCAAATTGTAGATTTTTTGCATTGTGAAGTAATTGTCCAGGATATTACATAGTGACATTTTTCTCCTTTTGTTCCCTGCCCTCCTCCTAAGATCACTTCCATGTCTTTGTTGGAGATCTAAGTCCTGAAATTTCAACAGAAGACATTAAAGCAGCTTTCGCGCCATTTGGAAGAATATCGTAAGTTGTTTATTGAGAAGGAATAGTTTAATTTTTTTCATTTAAGCAGCTGAATATTAATTTTGCTAGCTTACATCCTGATGAGAAATTTTGCATTTGGAGTAAATAGTGAGGCATTGTTGGTATTATTTGGTATATTTAACTATGCTTGGATAGTAGATGTGTGGGCTGCCATGATAGTCTTTTGATGGCAACTTATTTTTTTTTTCTTCTAATGCATACCAAAATTAATTACTTAGGCAGTCTTACAGTTTCAAACCATCCAAATAGGGTAAACGTGAAAGATTTATGTGTAAGTAATGTAGGGACTGGCTTTATAGTTGGGCTGGAGAGTCATATGTTAAGACAACAAGCTTTTGGGGAACGGTTTATTGTAGTGTTACAAGAAGCTGGGATGTTGCCCACAGATCCTGCCTACAGCTCGTACTGATATTTGATTTTAATAAAATATGTAACGCAGCTTTATCTATACTGTGAGTCACTATAGTAGGACAGTGATTAAAAGTACCTATGCATGTACAGTCTGAGTAAGCAGTGTGGCATCTAGGATTGTTGCTCTTTCTAAAATGAGTGCTTAAAACGTACAAATTCAGTAAATGTCACAAAAGAAAATTGGAATTGGAATGTACTGTATTCTGGTTAGTAAACTCAGGTCGTCATTAAATGGCTTAATAGTTTCCAAATAATTTCTAAAATACTTGTGATTGATACTTTTCTTTGAAACAACATAGTTATCCATATCTTTTTGTGTCACAAATGGCATCAGACTGTGTCCTGGGGGTATGCCGTTAGTCTTTTTTGCCGTGCATTTAATTGCAAAAAGGACCAGTAATGGACGGAATGCTGAGCAGCGTCAAAGATTCATCCCTTTTAATCCATAGTTTTTGTTGCTCACCGTGCCATTCCAGTTTGGACCCAGCCTTATGCAATTCAGTCTTGACCCTGCTCCCAATGTAACAAACCAGCCCGAACTGCCAGCTAAGGTGTTCTATCTGAGACCATGTTAGACTTTTGAATAGCCACAAATTGATACGTGAGAGTCCCAGACTTCTCTTGTTTTGAGTGTTTTTTCTTTATATTTGTGTGTGCAGAATAGCTCGAGTCATACTCGTGATGGACAACCTCCTTGAAAAGTATATTTTTTCACCTTTCCATACGTTCTACTGGAATAGAAGCAATTTGCAATGGTGTGTGTGTATATGTATGTATATATATGTGTGTGTATATATGTATATGTATGTGTCTGTATGTGTATGTATATGTGTGTGTGTGTGTGTATATATATATATATATATGCGCGCACACACACACACACACACACACACACAAAACTTGGAATACAGACCACAACCAGTGTTGCTCCTGTGTGTAAGATTTTTTTTTTTAAAAGGCTAAATGACTAGTGTGGCAGCAGCAAATTGTGGTCTTTCAGCTAGTTTTCAAGGACTGAACGAATGGTTTGTGGATAACCCTGAAATATTCGAGGATGACAACCTCGTTGTTTTTTGGTGGTGGGGGGGGGCAGGGGGGGTAAGAATACCTTTGTATTCTCTCATTGTCCTGACTAGTCATCAGTTTGTGTGCAAGTGGGTTCCCAAAAGGAATGTGAGCAGCTCATAAAAGCTATACATGCTTAACAAATAATTATTCTATTGAAACTGTTCAGGCAGATGCTGCCATAGGTTCCAGAAATGTAACTTGGCTGCTGTATTTTTAGGTTGAGCGGCAAAAGCTTTGACCTGTTAATATTTTGGGCTTTTAACCACGCCAACTCACGCTAGTCACTTTCACTCGTTTGTGGGCTTGCCTTTCAAAAATCGTGTATCATTGGTTAATTCTTTACGTTTACCCCTTCTTGGGGTGACTTTAACGCCTTGCAAACTGACCCTGTTTCATGGATAATCGCAACATTGCCGAAATGTTTGAATGTGAGCAAACATTTTTATTTTTTTATTTTTTTTGTACCTCTGGCTCTCCTCCTCGCTCATGGTGCTTTGAGTTGGCTCACTTTTGTCAACTAATGTTTTACTTTTCATTTTCGATTTATGTGGCAAGAAAAGCAACGCCAATAGCTCTAACTGGAGCAAATGCTGGACCAATTGCATTGCAAATGCTTGTTTAAAATCTAGGAAGCCTTCTGTGTGTTCAGTGTCAATTGTGTGTATGCGGAAGTATGCCTATTCACAGGTGCGTAGCCTTATAAATCTATATGTAGATGTCAAACCAGTGCTGTGCATCTTTTCCATTTTAGGCAGCCGCAAGGTTTCTTTGAAGAAGGATTTTATTCTTAAAGACCCCAATTTAACTTGTACCTCTGGTATACAAATGAATACATGAAGTAATTTTTAAAATTCTGCATTACGATCTTTCTGTGCGCTGCTCCCTTTCAGTATCCTCTAAGATTAGTATTACTTGCACTCCTGGGAATTACCGGTGTGTTACATTCAGATTTTTTTCATGAAAATTACTTATTCACTTTCTTCTGTGAGGGGAAATGGAGCAGGGTTCCTTGCACCATTTCATTTGGAGTCCTGTGAGCCTTCCAGGTCTCATCACCATGAATGTGATATCTACTATCTTTTTTTTTATTTAGATTATGTATTTCACAGTATGTATAAAATATTAAAGCCTCGTACATGTGTTGACAAGGCGATCCAAATTGTGGTAGTGTGTGACAAAGATGGTCATGGAATGTGATCATGGCAAGGGACAGTAAAGTTCATTGATTTGCAGGGACGGCTGTGAAATTGAAATAGTGAGGGACATGTTGAAGATCATCTGAAAGCTGTAGCAAATATATCCTTAACTATTGTTATGGATTGCCCCACACATTTTACCTAGCCTGTAATAACGACGCTTGGAAAAAGGTATTTAAGCATGAGCTTAAACAGCTAAGTGACTACTAACAAAGCACCGGACAGTAAAGCGTGGAAAACGGGTTTAAAAATACATATACATATAGTAAAGGCAACTCAAAGTACTTGATTCTGTGAAAGTCAAAAGGACTGGATGGACTATTAACAATAATCTTTTAGAAAATCTATTGGTTCTCAGAGTGGGGGGGAGTTTTGCATGTTCAGTCTGTTGTTTTGCTTTGCTCTCTGGACGGAAGTAGGCATTTGTTGTGTTTTGTGGTAAGTAAAGAGTAAGTGTTTCTAATATTTAGATATTTGAAAGCAAGCATATTTGTTGTCAGAGAAGAGCAAGTTTTGTTTCTCAGGCAATTTGTAGCATGTGCCCAATGCCACCTGTGAACATTTAAATTTATATTAGCCCTGCAGCACATAAAGGGGAAAAAAGGGTGAACTGTTTAGGGCTTTCAGAAATGTGTTGAGTGGTGTTTAAGCAGGGGTGGGAGAGGTTTCGAGAACTGGCTTACAGAGACTTAAGCAACAACATTCTCCTGCCGAGGCTTGTTCATTTGCGTTATTTCTTTTCCTGACTAAATTGTGGTACATTTTTCTCTCACCATTTGCTTTCAATACTTTCCCCGAAGATAATAAGGTTTAAAAATAAAGCATATTGAGGATAATTACCTTACTAACTTTGCTGTCGGCCCCACCTATGTTACCTTGACTTTCACACGTCACTGTTAACTTTTTTATTTCTTGGATTACAACTGCTAGAAAGTAGCTGTTAGTATCAAGGCTCAATCTTTTCCTCGTTGGATATTTTCAGATCAGTTGATGGCAGAGTATAATCTGTACAATAGTTTTTCACTAAGACTTCACTTGCCCTTTTATTCATTGATCAAGTAAAGGGAACTCAAGGCAGTAGTTGCTTTGCTCTCATCGTTTGTTTTGCAAGCCTCTCCACTATTTGGTAGAGCTTTCTTTATTGGAGTTCTTAGAATCTACAAGGGGTGGGAAGCTTTATGCATTTTTTTTTTTTTTTAAAGTACTAATGTCCTGGTAAATTAGTTTGCATTTTCATCACATATTGTACTTGAATGTGTTCAGTAGTCTTAAAGAAAAACGGCGTTCTCATCTGATTTCAATAAAACTTATGGGTTGTGTGTATGTGCTATGTCACCTTTGCTAGATTGTGAGCAAATTGCCTGAGAAACATTTTTTTAAACATTCCCGTTTTCCGCAATAAATGGATTAAGCTTTTGCTTGGGATTTTTATTCGGTCACCAATAATGGGGCTCTGGTTATTTTGCAGAGTGTCTGAAGAATGGACAGCAATTCCCTGGCTAACTACAAGCTACACATCACAGTAGATAAATGTTGTAGTTTTTCTTACTATTTTTTTACTTCTATGAATCTGTTTTTTTCTCTTGTAGTTTCCATTCAGACCTGTATTATTCCTGTTTTTTAAACAGTCTTTGAAAACTCTTCCTTAGTTGATAGTTTAAAAGCCGTAAGTGTTTCAGTGTTACGTTTCTTCCATACTGCAACCATTTCTGAAAATGTCCAATTTCTCAAAATTTACAGCTGCCCAGTCCAAAATGGGGGTAACGAATTGTCCTGAGAAATTAACAGAAAAGAATTCAGTTAACAGGCGACGTATGCCTTTTCATTCCTATTTTTTATATTTTTTCTACTTTATCTTTTTAATGAGAAGGTAGAATGTGTTCGCAAATAGCAAGTTGTATTATTGCATGGTTGAAGAGCCATTCTTTTATTATGCTAGATACCTGTAAGTGGCCGTGATTCTTTTGAATAGCTGCTTTGACCATGCTTATTGTTAACATTATATAAAAGCAGTGTGGGGACTGAAAACCAACCATAGTAAAATGATGAATGTTCTGTACAAAATACAGATTGCATGTTTCCAAAAATGTAATTTTAAAAAGTTCCGCTACATAAACTCATAGTGAGCTTAAACAGTGAAACTTGCTTTAAACATTTTGCTGGAGATTTACATTAAAGGTGAGAGCAAAGTGCTGTTGTGTGTATGTGTTTGTGTGTGAGTCAAATCGCATTTTTCATTGTTTTGCTAAGTACTGTGTTTTCTAAGCTAATGCTAACTTGTTTTCTTTAGCGATGCGCGGGTAGTGAAAGATATGGCCACGGGGAAGTCTAAAGGTTATGGCTTTGTCTCCTTCTTTAATAAATGGGTAAGTAGATTTTTTTAACTTGTTTTTTTGTGTAATTTGCAATGCTGTAATACAGAAAAGCTAAATTTGCCGATATATCCATGATGTGATTTCCTTTAGTATTCTGGAATACTAAAATATTTGATCTTTTTGTTAATCTATCCAGTTGCCTTTAAAAATAAGTATTTGCTTTTAAGAAGGAAATGTTTGTAGAAGTGGAATTTTGAGCTATATAGGTCACCAGACTGCTCTAGAGGCCACTATAGTCTTTCTGTTCTGCGTTTTGAGTATTTTTCCATCTCTAATGAATTTCGTGTATTTCAAAAAGAATGAAGCACTGTTAAGACTACTGCTTTCGAGTAGTATCTTTCATTCTTACCCCTTGTACCACTCTGGAATTTTTTTTTTATTAACTGTTTTTATTACATTTAGAAACAGAACCAACAAACAATACAGAGCAATGCGTATCAGTGCAAGTTATTACAGAATCTGTTTGATCACTTTCCTGACGGATGGAGCAAGCATGCAATCCGGCCCAGGGCCTATGGCACCTACTGTAGCAGCAAATTCCCTCCACCTTCCCACCCGGAGAGGATCCACATGAAACCAATCCATACATATCTCATGAATAGCCTAGTTGCTGTCCCTACACAGTTGGTTGTCACTTCTCTAATCAAGGCAAGGTTAATGTAATCAATCATCCTCATCCGTACTCCCCTCCGTACTTAACTCTTCCACCCCAGTGAACTGTTCCAGCATTGTCCCCCATGCAATCACATCTGTTAGTTGCCCCCTCCTCGCTGAGTGTCCTCAGCATATATTGTTCTTCAGCAGCTCCTCATTCCATTAAGTCTCGGATCCAACAAGGGATGGAGGGGCTCCTGGCACTCATCCAGCCAATGGCCATAGTACGCTTGGCCAACACCAGGGCCAATTGTGTGAGCTTATACAGGATGCTCCTACCCTGAGGTGTTCTCACCACCCCTAAAAGGCATATCACAGGCCTTACTTCTAGCCCCAGTCCCGTTACCTCCTCTACCTTCCCAACCACCTCCCACCAGTATGGGTGCACCATCTTCAGGACCAAGCCAGGTGCAGAAAGGAAGCATTGAACATGTCATACCTGGGACACCCAGCCCTTTTTGTTGGGTCAATCCTATTAAGGCTATCAGGTGTGAAGTATGCCCTGTGCACAAAGTTGAAATGTAATAACTTAAACCTATTGTTGTAGGACACCGTATGCACTGGCAATAATGCTGTTGTCCAATATACGTCCTCCATGAGGGCCCCCAGTTCATGTTCCTAGGCACTGCGAGCAACACTCATTACACCCGGTTGATCATCCCGAAGGGCTTTGCAAAACAGAGTGATCAGATGGGTCTCTTCACCCCAATTCAGTAGCCCATCCAACACCATTGATGCTGAAGATGCCACTGGGAAACTACACCAGATCTCCCTCCCATATTGTAGAAACTGACCGGAACCCAATCCAAATGTGTCCAGGAATGAGATAAACTCCCCATTGGGGTAAAGATCCCCCTCCACTTCACATCCTCCCAGACTTGCATTGACATTAAATTGTCCATGTCCCTAAAGAGGGCTAAATCCCAAATCTTTAATTCTCTCTCAAACTGGGCACGCCAAAGGACTTTCCTGACCACCTGCTCCCAAATTCCAGCAGTAGTCTTCGGCTTTCTGACATCAATAGATGCGCCAACTCCCTATCGCCCAGCATTCCTGCTAATTTTCTCTTCTCCCAGTTTTCCAACTCAGTCATCCATTTTACAGTGTGCGCAGTGTAATAATAACTTATATTGGGAATTGCCAGTCCTCCCTCCGCTGTGTGCCTCTGCAATGTCAACAATGCCATCCTATTACAAAGCCCAGCCCACACCAGTGAAATCAACAAGCTGTCTAGATGTTTAAAGAGCAGATAGCGGAAACGGAGTTCTAAACCAGATAAAGACACTGCAGCAGAAACACCATCTTAGCGCCAGCTGCCCTCCCGATCACCAAAAGAGGTAGTCTGTCCCAAAACAGAACTGAGCGCTCAAGGCCGGGCACTACTCGTTCCACATTGATTCTCATGCGCCGCCACAGTGAGTAACCCAAATAACTAAGGGCGAGATGTATCAAAGGGATTTACCCATTCTAGGTCTATGGGAAAACGTGTTGGTACATATGGCCCTGAATAGCGAAAGCTTTCAAACTCCCACCTAAGCACCACCTCCGGTAACTCCTCCTAGGGGGAACCACCGAGAGAACCCAACGGGAACAAAGTGATTTCTTACTATTCACCTGGAGGCCAGACACAGCCCCAAAAGCCTCCAACAGCTACAACAACACAGGCACCTAAGCACTGGGCTCAAGAAGATATACCAGCGCATCCGCTGCAAATAGGGAAACAATGTGGGTGGTCAGCCCTGTCTGGTTTCCCTGCCAGTCACCCAGGATTCTGAGAGCTCGTCTCCCACCCACACGCAGAAGGTGTAGTATATAGCAGCTTCACCCATACACAAAACTGTGGGATGAACCCCATACTGCCTGGCACCACCAGAAGGTAGCCCCATTCCACTGTGTCAAAGGCCTTCTCCAGGTCCAATGACACTAGCACCAATTCATCCTCCTCACCCTCAGTTTCATGCAGCACATAAGTCAAGCAACGTAGGTTGTAAGTTGTGCTACGACTGAGAATACAACTGCATTGATCTTCATGCGTCAAGCTCCGGATTACTACTCCAGAGCAGAGTAGCCAGTATCTTACACATGATCTTCGCATCACTGTTCAACATAGTAAGCGGGCGATAGGTGGAGGGATCACTGGGATCCCCCTGTGTTTTCTTGCAGAAGAAGGGGAAACGCCCGATACAGCTCAATGGGGAACCCATATCGCTCCCCTCTCAGCCCCCGTGACCTTGATTTAGTCATTGCCGCCTCAAGGGTCTCCCTACACTCTGAACTGAACTGCAGTAACCCCCTAAATCATCATAGGGTTAGGATTGTGACCCCCTCCCCTTGGGAGGAGGCACAAAGAGGGTGTACCCACCCTCAGGGCTAGTAGCCATTGGCTACTAACCTCCCAGACCTAAACACGCCCTTAAATTTAGTATTTAAGGGCTACCCTGAACCCTAGAAAATTAGATTCCTGCAACTACAAGAAGGACTGCCTAGCTGAAAACCCCTGCAGAGGAAGACCAGAAGACCACAACTGCCTTGGCTCCAGAAACTCACCGGCCTGTCTCCTGCCTTCCAAAGATCCTGCTCCAGCGACGCCTTCCAAAGGGACCAGCGACCTAGACATCCTCTGAGGACTGCCCCTGCTTCGAAAAGACAAGAAACTCCCGAGGACAGCGGACCTGCTCCAAGAAAGGCTGCAACTTTGTTTCCAGCAGCCTTGAAAGAACCCTGCAAGCTCCCCGCAAGAAGCGTGAGACTTGCAACACTGCACCCGGCGACCCCGACTCGGCTGGTGGAGATCCAACACCTCAGGAGGGACCCCAGGACTACTCTGATACTGTGAGTACCAAAACCTGTCCCCCCTGAGCCCCCCACAGCGCCGCCTGCAGAGGGAATCCCGAGGCTTCCCCTGACCGCGACTCTTTGAATCCTAAGTCCCGACGCCTGGGAGAGACCCTGCACCCGCAGCCCCCAGGACCGGAAGGACCGGACTTTCACTGGAGAAGTGACCCCCAGGAGTCCCTCTCCCTTGCCCAAGTGGAGGTTTCCCCGAGGAACCCCCCCCTTGCCTGCCTGCAGCGCTGAAGAGATCCCGAGATCTCTCATAGACTAACATTGCGAACCCGACGCTTGTTTCTACACTGCACCCGGCCGCCCCCGCGCTGCTGAGGGTGAAATTTCTGTGTGGGCTTGTGTCCCCCCCGGTGCCCTACAAAACCCCCCTGGTCTGCCCTCCGAAGACGCGGGTACTTACCTGCAAGCAGACCGGAACCGGGGCACCCCCTTCTCTCCATTCTAGCCTATGTGTTTTGGGCACCACTTTGAACTCTGCACCTGACCGGCCCTGAGCTGCTGGTGTGGTGACTTTGGGGTTGCTCTGAACCCCCAACGGTGGGCTACCTTGGACCAAGAACTGAACCCTGTAAGTGTCGTACTTACCTGGTAAAACTAACAAAAACTTACCTCCCCCAGGAACTGTGAAAATTGCACTAAGTGTCCACTTTTAAAGTAGCTATTTGTCAATAACTTGAAAAGTATACATGCAATTGAAATGATTCAAAGTTCCTAATGTACTTACCTGCAATACCTTTCAAACAAGATATTACATGTTAAATTTGAACCTGTGGTTCTTAAAATAAACTAAGAAAAGATATTTTTCTATACAAAAACCTATTGGCTGGATTTGTCTCTGAGTGTGTGTACCTCATTTACTGTCTATGTGTATGTACAACAAATGCTTAACACTACTCCTTGGATAAGCCTACTGCTCGACCACACTACCACAAAATAGAGCATTAGTATTATCTATTTTTACCACTATTTTACCTCTAAGGGGAACCCTTGGACTCTGTGCATGCTATTCCTTACTTTGAAATAGCACATACAGAGCCAACTTCCTACAGGTGCCCTCTGTGGTGTATTTTACAATAAAATGTACACTGGCATCAGTGTGCATTTATTGTGCTGAGAAGTTTGATACCAAACTTCCCAGTTTTCAGTGTAGCCATTATGGTGCTGTGGAGTTCGTGTTTGACAAACTCCCAGACCATATACTCTTATGGCTACCCTGCACTTACAATGTCTAAGGTTTTGTTTAGACACTGTAGGGGTACCATGCTCATGCACTGGTACCCTCACCTATGGTATAGTGCACCCTGCCTTAGGGCTGTAAGGCCTGCTAGAGGGGTGACTGACCTATACTTGCATAGGCAGTGAGAGGCTGGCATGGCACCCTGAGGGGAGTGCCATGTCGACTTACTCGTTTTGTTCTCACTAGCACACACAAGCTGGCAAGCAGTGTGTCTGTGCTGAGTGAGAGGTCTCCAGGGTGGCATAAGACATGCTGCAGCCCTTAGAGACCTTCCTTGGCATCAGGGCCCTTGGTACTAGAAGTACCAGTTACAAGGGACTTATCTGGATGCCAGGGTCTGCCAATTGTGGATACAAAAGTACAGGTTAGGGAAAGAACACTGGTGCTGGGGCCTGGTTAGCAGGCCTCAGCACACTTTCAATTGTAAACATAGCATCAGCAAAGGCAAAAAGTCAGGGGGCAACCATGCCAAGGAGGCATTTCCTTACAATTATCTAAACAAACAGGGGGGCACACACTCAACGCAGTTGAGTCTTCTAGCACAGAAAATATGGCGATGGGCAATTCACAACCACATTCGCCTAATAGCGCAGTTCATTCCAGGGATCCAGAATCAACTTGCAGACAATCTCTCTCGAGATCACCAACAAGTCCACGAATGGGAAATTCACCCCCAAGTTTAAAACACTTACTTCAGACTCTGGGGAACACCTCAAATAGACTTGTTTGCAACAAGAGAGAACGCAAAATGCCAAAACTTCGCATCCAGATACCCACACAGGCAGTCCCAAGGCAATGCCCTATGGATGAACTGGTCAGGGATATTTGCCTACGCTTTTCCTCCTCTCCCTCTCCTTCCTTATCTGGTAAACAAATTGAGTCAAAACAAACTCAAACTCATTTTAATAGCACCAACTTGGGCAATGCAACCCTGGTACACAACACTGCTAGACCTATCAGTAGTACCCCACATCAAATTGCCCAACAGGCCGGATCTGTTAACACAACACAACCGACAGATCAGACATCCAGATCCAGCATCGCTGAATCTAGCAATCTGGCTCCTGAAATCCTAGAATTCGGACACTTACAACTTACCCAAGAATGTATGGAAGTCATAAAGCAAGCCAGAAGGCCGTCCACTAGGCACTGCTATGCAAGTAAATGGAAGATGTTTGTCTGTTACTGCCATCATAATCAGATCCTACCTATACACGCAACTCCAAAGGATGTAGTGGGTTACTTGCTTCACTTACAGAAATCTAGCCTAGCCTTCTCTTCCATTAAAATACACCTTGCGGCAATATCTGCATACCTGCAGACTACCTATTCAACTTCCCTATATAGGATACCAGTCATTAAAGCATTCATGGAAGGGCTTAAAAGAATTATACCACCAAGAACACCACCTGTTCCTTCATGGAACTTAAATGTTGTCTTAACAAGACTCATGGGTCCACCTTTTGAACCCATGCACTCTTGCGAAATACAGTTCCTCACCTGGAAGGTTGCATTTCTCATCGCCATTACATCTCTAAGAAGAGTAAGCGAAATTCAGGCGTTTACAATACAAGAACCTTTTATACAACTACACAAAAATAAAGTCGTCCTAAGGACTAATCCTAAATTTTTACCAAAGGTTATTTCACCGTTCCACCTAAATCAAACAGTGGAACTACCAGTGTTCTTCCCACAGCCAGATTCCGTAGCTGAGAGGGCACTACATACATTAGATGTCAAAAGAGCATTAATGTACTACATTGACAGAACAAAGAACATCAGAAAGACTAAACAATTTATTGCATTCCAAAAACCTCATGCAGGAAACCCAATATCAAAACAAGGTATAGCCAGATGGATAGTTAAATGCATCCAAATCTGCTACCTTAAAGCAAAACGACAACTGCCCATTACACCAAGGACACACTCAACCAGAAAACAAGGTGCTACCATGTCCTTTCTAGGAAACATCCCAATGCAAGAAATATGTAAGGCAGCCACATGGTCTACGCCACACACGTTCACCAAGCACTACTGTATAGACGTGCTATTCGCACAGCAAGCCACAGTAGGTCAAGCCGTATTAACGTTATTTCAAACCACTTCCATTCCTACAGGCTGAACCACCGCTTTTGGGGAGATAACTGCTTACTAGTCTATGCAGAACATGTGTATCTACTGCGACAGATGCCATCGAACTGAAAATGTCACTTACCCAGTGTACATCTGTTCGTGGCATTAGTCGCTGCAGATTCACATGCGCCCACCCGCCTCCCCGGGAGCCTGTAGCCGTTTGGAAGTAATCTTCAACATTTGTATATTTTTATATATATTATTTTAGCCTTAAATAGGTACATACTTAGTCACTCCATTGCATGGGCACTATTACTACAATACAACTCCTACCTCACCCTCTGCGGGGGAAACAATCGAAGATGGAGTCGATGCCCATGCGCAATGGAGACCGAAGGAGGAGTCACTCGGTCCCGTGACTCGAAAGACTTCTTCGAAGAAAAACAACTTGTAACACTCCGACCCAACACCAGATGGCGAGCTATGCAGAACATGTGAATCTCCAGCGACTGATGCCACGAACAGATGTACACTGGGTAAGTGACATTTTCATAACACATTGTTCCACCCCCCCCCCCCCCCGCCCACCACCTCCCACCAATATGTTACAAATGAAACTTCAAAGTCAAGTAGTGCCCCGTTAAGGACTTGACCAGCATCACATTAGCCCCCACCATGCAGCCAAAGTGCCTCCGCAGAGACATAGCCCCCCCTCCCCCAAAATCATCATGAGAGCGCGGCAGCCACCATCAGACATATGCAGCACACAAGTGTCCACAGGGCACCTTTCCGCTCCGTGGTCCAGCACCCCCACCAAGCCATCAGCCAGACCCGGAGTCACCTGCCACCATTGTCCCATCGTGTTGAATCTCAAATCTATGAGCAGTCAGTGTCTACCACTCCGTCTGACTCCCCGTGGCTTCTCTAGTCTGGGCCATCCGCACCAGAGGCATGAGGAACGGCCAAGCTGGTCCTCTCCGGCCTGCTAGGAGCAACTTTGTCCCACATCTCCAGCCATTTCCAAACCTCCTCCGGAAGTTCAAAAAAGTGTGATTTCCCCCTGGATAGCACCGTCAGGCGTGCCGGGTACAGCAACATGTATCTTGACGTTTATGGCATGGAGCTTGGCTTTCACCGCCATTAGCCTTTTTCTGGAGTTCTGAACCCTATTCATATAGTCAGGATAGATGAATGTTTTACAGTTCTCAAAGGCCGCACTTTTTCAGTCACGGGCTACCCGCAGTATACAGTCTGTCTGTATAATTCAGGAGTTGGGAGATAATTGCCCTTGGGGGTGCCTGTGGAGGTGCCACCAGAGCCCTGTGAGCTCGCTCCACCACGAACACCCTGGACAACCCGTCTGGCTGCAGCACATCCTTAATCCATCTCTCCACAAAATTTCCCACCATAGCCCTCTCCACACGTTCCGGGAACCCTAGCAGGTGTACGTTGTTCCTACGGGACCTGCCCTCTGCATCCTCCAACCTCGCCTCCAGCTTTTCAACCGTGGAATTGACCTGTACCATCTGTTTATGTAGGGCACACACCTCAATCTGTAACTCCACAATTGAAGGTTTACCTCCACTGCCACTGTTTCTATCTTCCCCGCGAGGGCTCCTCAGTAGTCACCGGCATGCTCAGAACATCTCCGGGCTCTCCAGAACGAGTCTGGCGGTGTGGTGTATTGCTCCATGGTATTCCCTTGCGATGCTCCATCTCGCCGCCAGTCAGAGGCCACACAGTATTGGCACCACAAATGACCCAGAAGTGGAGTAAAAGCAGTAGGAAGGTGGAGGGAGGCCTGTAGTCTGAAGCCCCCCAGGATCAGCCTGGGATAGCTGAAGCTCACAGAGCGCATCCCTGTAAAGAAATGGCTCCCTGTTGCAGTTACCCCCCACTTTTTGCCTGATACTGATGCTGACTTGACTGAAGTGTGCTGGGACCCTGCTAACCAGGCCCCAGCACCAGTGTTTTCACCTAAAATGTACCATTGTTTCCACAATTGGCACAACCCTGGCACCTAGGTAAGTCCCTTGTAACTGGTACCCCTGGTACCAAGGGCCCTGATGCCAGGGAAGGTCTCTAAGGGCTGCATGTCTTATGCCACCCTAGGGACTCCTCACTCAGCACAGACACACTGCTTGCCAGCTTGTGTGTGCTGGTGGGGAGAAAATGACTAAGTCGACATGGCACTCCCCTCAGGGTGCCATGCCAACCTCACACTGCTTGTGGCATAGGTAAGTCACCCCTCTAGCAGGCCTTACAGCCCTAAGGCAGGGTGCACTATACCACAGGTGAGGGCATATGTGCATGAGCACTATGCCCCTACAGTGTCTAAGCAAAACCTTAGACATTGTAAGTGCAGGGTAGCCATAAGAGTATATGGTCTGGGAGTCTGTCAAAAACGAACTCCACAGCTCCATGATGGCTACACTGAATACTGGGAAGTTTGGTACCAAACTTCTCAGAATAATAAACCCACACTGATGCCAGTGTTGGATTTATTAAAAAATGCACACAGAGGGCATCATAGAGATGCCCCCTGTATTTTACCCAATTGTTCAGTGCAGGGCTGACTGGTCTGTGCCAGCCTGCTGCTGAGACGAGTTTCTGACTCCATGCGGTGAGAGCCTTTGTGCTCTCTGAGGGCAGAAACAAAGCCTGCTCTGGGTGGAGGTGCTTCACACCTCCCCCCTGCAGGAACTGTAACACCTAGCAGTGAGCCTCAAAGGCTCAAGCTTCGTGTTACAATGCCCCAGGGCACTCCAGCTAGTGGAGATGCCCGCCCCCTGGTCAGAGCCCCCACTTTTGGCGGCAAGTCCAGGAGAGATAATGAGAAAAACAAGGAGGAGTCACTGGCCAGTCAGGAAAGCCCCTAAGGTGTCCTGAGCTGAGGTGACTCTGACTTTTAGAAATCCTCCATCTTGTAGAAGGAGGATTCCCCCAATAGGAATAGGGATGTGCCCCCCCCCTCCCCTCAGGGAGGAGGCACAAAGAGGGTGTACGCACCCTCAAGGACAGTAGCCATTGGCTACTGCCCTCCCAGACCTAAACACACCCCTAAATTCAGTATTTAGGGGCTCCCCAGAACCTAGGAAACTAGATTCCTGCAACCTAAGAAGACTGCTGAGCTGAAAAACCCTGCAGAGAAGACTGAGACACCAACTGCTTTGGTCCCAGCTCTACCGGCCTGTCTCCCCCCCCCCATTCTGAAGAAACAGCTCCAGCGACGCTTTCCCCAGGACCAGCGACCTCTGAATCCTCAGAGGACTGCCCTGCTCTAGAAGGAACAAGAAACTCCTGAGAACAGCGGCCCTGTTCAACCAAGACTGCAACTTTGTTTCCAAAGGAGCAACTTTAAAACCACTGCGTTTCCCGCCAGAAGCGTGAGACTTGCAACACTGCACCCAACGCCCCCGGCTCGACTTGTGGAGAAACAACACTTCAGGGAGGACTCCCCGGCGACTCTGAGACTGTGAGTAACCAAAGTTGTCCCCCCTGAGTCCCCACAGCGATGCCTGCAGAGGGAATCCCGAGGCTCCCCCTGACCGCGACTGCCTGACTCTAAGATCCCGACGCCTGGAAAAGACCCTACACCCGCAGCCCCCAGGAGCTGAAGTATCGGAACACCAGTGCAGGAGTGACCCCCAGGAGGCCCTCTCCCTTGCCCAGGTGGTGGCTACCCCGAGGTAGTGCTGGGGCCAAATCAGTTGGTGTCTCCGTCTTCTCTGCAGGGTTTTTCACCTCAGCAGTCCTCTTCTTCTTAGGTTGCAGGAATCTGAGTTCCTAGGTTCTGGGGAGCCCCTAAATACTGAATTTAGGGGTGTGTTTAGGTCTGGGGGGTTAGTAGCCAATGACTACTAGCCCTGAGGGTGGCTAAGACTCTGACCTTAGATATGAAAACCTTGTTTTAAATCTCCTCACTGGTGTTAACTGCAATGCATTTATGAAATTAATAAATGGACTAGAGCATATTCTTTAAGAATGATTTCCAGGGGGGCGCGGCCAAGCAAGATGGCCTGCAGGATTGTAGGAAGTTGGCTCTGTATGCACTATTTCAAAGTAAGGAATAGTATGCACAGAGTCCAAGGGTTCCCCTTAGAGGTAAGATAGTGTCAAAAAGAGAATTCTAATGCTCTATTTTGTGGTACTGTGGTCGAGGAGTAGGCTTATCAGAGGGTAGTGTTAAGCACTTGTTGTACACAGGCAATAAATGAGGAACACATACTCAAAAGACAATTCTAGGCCAATAGGTTTTAATATAGAAAAATATATTTTCTTAGTTTATTTTAAGAACCACAGGTTCAAGATTTACAAGCCATACTTTAAATGAAAGGTATTTCACTTAGGAACTTTTAATTAGCAAAATAGCATATACAGTTTTCACACAAATGGCAATAAGCTATTTTAAAACTGGACACAGTGCAATTTTCAACAGTTCCTGAGGGAGGTAAGTGTTTGTTAGTTTTGCAGTTAAGTAAACCACCTACAGGGTTCAAAGTTGGGTCCAAGGAAGCCCACTGTTGGGGGTTCAGGGCAACCCCAAAGTTACCACACCAGCAGCTCAGGGCCGGTCAGGTGCAGAGGTCAAAGTGGTGCCCAAAACGCATAGGGTTCAATGGAGAAGGGGGTGCCCCGGTTCCAGTCTGCCAGCAGGTAAGTACCCGCGTCTTCGGAGGGCAGACCAGGGGGGTTTTGTAGGGCAGGGGGGGGCACAAGTTAGCACAGAAAGTACACCCTCAGCAGCACGGGGACGGCCAGGTGAAGAGTGCAAACAGGCATCTGGTTTGCAATGGAGTTCAATGGGAGACCAGCGATGCAGGCAAAGAGGGGGGGGGGGGGGGGTGGTTCCTCGGGGTAGCCACCACCTGGGCAAGGGAGAGGGCCACCTTGGGGTCGCTTCTGCACTGGAGGTCGGATCCTTCAGGTCCTGGGGGATGCGGGTGCAGTGTCCTTACCACGCGTCGGGTTCTTAGAAGCAGGCAGTCGCGGTCAGGGGGAGCCTCGGGATTCCCTCTGCAGGCGTCGCTGTGGGGGCTCAGGGGGGTCAACTCTGGCTACTCACGGGCTCGCAGTCGCTGGGCAGTCCTCCCTGTAGCGTTGGTTCTCCACAAGTCGAGCCGTGGGCATCTGGTGCAGATTGCAAAGTCTCACGCTTCCGGCGGGAAACGTGTGTTCTTTAAAAGTTGCTTCTTTGTTGCAAAGATGTTTATTCTTTCGGGCAGAGCCGCTGTCCTCGGGAGTTCTTGGTCCTTTTAGATGCAGGGTAGTCCTCTGAGGCTTCAAGGTCGCTGGACCCTGTGGAACGCGTCACGGTTGCAGTTTTTCTTGAAGTGGGGAGACGGGCCGGTAGAGCTGGGGCCAAAGCAGTTGGTGTCTCTGTCTTCTCTGCAGGGCTTTCAGGTCAGTGGTCCTTCTTCGTCTTAGGTTGCAGGAATCGGTTTCCCTAGGTTCTGGGGGCCCCTAAATACTCAATTTAGGGGTGTGTTTAGGTCTGGGGGGTTAGTAGCCAATGGCTACTAGCCCTGAGGGTGGCTACACCCTCTTTGTGCCTCCTCCCTGAGGGGAGGGGGCACATCCCTAATCCTATTGGGGGAATCCTCCATCTGCAAGATGGAGGATTTCTAAAAGTCAGTCACCTCAGCTCAGGACACCTTAGGGATTGTCCTGACTGGCCAGTGACTCCTCCTGGCTTTTCTCATTATCTCCTCCGGCCTTGCCGCCTAAAGTGGGGCTGTGGCCGGAGGGCGCGGGGTATCCAATAGCTGGAGTGCCCTGGGGTGCTGTAACAAAGGGGGTGAGCATTTGAGGCTCACCGCCAGGTGTTACAGTTCCTGCAGGGGGAGGTGAGCAGCACCTCCACCCAGTACAGGCTTTGTTGCTAGCCACAGAGTGACAAAGGCACTCTCCCCATGTGGCCAGCAACATGTCTGGTGTGTGGCAGGCTGGCAAAACTAGTCAGCCCACACTGGAAGTCGGGTATGGTTTCAGGGGGCTTCTCTAAGATGCCCTCTGGGGTGTATTTTACAATAAAATGTACACTGCTATCAGTGTGCATTTATTGTGCTGAGAAGTTTGATACCAAACTTCCCAGTTTTCAGAGTAGCCATTATGGTGCTGTGGAGATCGTGTAAAACTGACTCCCAGACCATATACTCATATGGCTACCCTGCACTTACAATGTCTAAGGTTTTGCTTAGGTGCATGAGCACTATACCCCTACAGTGTATGCCCTCACCTATGGTATAGTGCACCCTGCCTTAGGGCTGTAAGGCCTGCTAGAGGGGTGACTTACCTATGCCATAGGCATTGAGGTTGGCATGGCACCCTGAGGGGAGTGCCATGTCGACTTAATCATTTTCTCCCCACCAGCACGCACAAGCTGGCAAGCAGTGTGTCTGTGCCTAGTGAGGGGTTCCCAGGGCGGCATAAGACATTCTGCAGCCCTTGGAGACCTTCCCTGGCATCAGGGCCCTTGGTACCAGGGGTACCAGTTACAAGGGACTTACCTGGATGCCAGGGTGTGCCAATTGTGGAAGCAAAGGTACAGGTTAGGGAAAGAACACTGGTGCTGGGGCCTGGTTAGCAGGCCTCAGCACACTTTCAAATCCTAACTTGGCATCAGCAAAGGCAAAAAGTCAGGGGGTAACCATGCTAAGGAGGAATTTCCTTACAAAAGGAATACAATCAAACTGGGCCTTTCATCACAGATGCACCCAAAAAAAGGTTCTCTGATGGGAATGAACAATTCTGATCTTCTAGAGGGCGATAAGTATCCTGAAGTTGTGCAACACTAGGACGGGTGATGAAAGGCACAGGACAATAATACCCAAGGTGGAGTACAGAGATGGTGAGTGTAAGGAAATGCCTCCTTGGCATGGTTGCCCCCTGACTTTTTGCCTTTGCTGATGCTATGTTTACAATTGAAAGTGTGCTGAGGCCTGCTAACCAGGCCCCAGCACCAGTGTTCTTTCCCTAACCTGTACTTTTGTATCCACAATTGGCAGACCCTGGCATCCAGATAAGTCCGTTGTAACTGGTACTTCTAGTACCAAGGGCCCTGATGCCAAGGAAGGTCTCTAAGGGCTGCAGCATGTCTTATGCCACCCTGGAGACCTCTCACTCAGCACAGACACACTGCTTGCCAGCTTGTGTGTGCTAGTGAGGACAAAACGAGTAAGTCGACATGGCACTCCCCTCAGGGTGCCATGCCAGCCTCTCACTGCCTATGCAGTATAGGTAAGACACCCCTCTAGCAGGCCTTACAGCCCTAAGGCAGGGTGCACTATACCATAGGTGAGGGTACCAGTGCATGAGCATGGTACCCCTACAGTGTCTAAACAAAACCTTAGACATTGTAAGTGCAGGGTAGCCATAAGAGTATATGGTCTGGGAGTCTGTCAAACACGAACTCCACAGCACCATAATGGCTACACTGAAACCTGGGAAGTTTGGTATCAAACTTCTCAGCACAATAAATGCACACTGATGCCAGTGTACATTTTATTGTAAAATACACCACAGAGGGCACCTTAGAGGTGCCCCCTGAAACTTAACCGACTATCTGTGTAGGCTGACTAGTTTTAGCAGCCTGCCACAAACCGAGACATGTTGCTGGCCCCATGGGGAGAGTGCCTTTGTCACTCTGAGGCCAGTAACGAAGCCTGCACTGGGTGGAGATGCTAACACCTCTCCCAGGCAGGAATTGTCACACCTGGCGGTGAGCCTCAAAGGCTCACCTCCTTTGTGCCAACCCAGCAGGACACTCCAGCTAGTGGAGTTGCCCGCCCCCTCCGGCCAGGCCCCACTTTTGGCGGCAAGGCCGGAGAAAATAATGAGAATAACAAGGAGGAGTCACTGGCCAGTCAGGACAGCCCCTAAGGTGTCCTGAGCTGAGGTGACTCTAACTTTTAGAAATCCTCCATCTTGCAGATGGAGGATTCCCCCAATAGGGTTAGGATTGTGACCCCCTCCCCTTGGGAGGAGGCACAAAGAGGGTGTACCCACCCTCAGGGCTAGTAGCCATTGGCTACTAACCCCCCAGACCTAAAACACGCCCTTAAATTTAGTATTTAAGGGCTACCCTGAACCCTAGAAAATTAGATTCCTGCAACTACAAGAAGAAGGACTGCCCAGCTGAAAACCCCTGCAGCGGAAGACGACAACTGCCTTGGCTCCAGAAACTCACCGGCCTGTCTCCTGCCTTCCAAAGATCCTGCTCCAGCGACGCCTTCCAAAGGGACCAGCGACCTCGACATCCTCTGAGGACTGCCCCTGCTTCGAAAAGACAAGAAACTCCCGAGGACAGCGGACCTGCTCCAAGAAAAGCTGCAACTTTGTTTCCAGCAACTTTAAAGAACCCTGCAAGCTCCCCGCAAGAAGCGTGAGACTTGCAACACTGCACCCGGCGACCCCGACTCGGCTGGTGGCGATCCAACACCTCAGGAGGGACCCCAGGACTACTCTGATACTGTGAGTACCAAAACCTGTCCCCCCTGAGCCCCCACAGCGCCGCCTGCAGAGGGAATCCCGAGGCTTCCCCTGACCGCGACTCTTTGAACCTAAAGTCCCGACGCCTGGGAGAGACCCTGCACCCGCAGCCCCCAGGACCTGAAGGACCGGACTTTCACTGGAGAAGTGACCCCCAGGAGTCCCTCTCCCTTGCCCAAGTGGAAGTTTCCCCGAGGAATCCCCCCCTTGCCTGCCGGCAGCGCTGAAGAGATCCCGAGATCTCTCATAGACTAACATTGCGAACCCGACGCTTGTTTCTACACTGCACCCGGCCGCCCCCGCGCCGCTGAGGGTGAAATTTCTGTGTGGACTTGTGTCCCCCCCGGTGCCCTACAAAACCCCCCTGGTCTGCCCTCCGAAGACGCGGGTACTTACCTGCAAGCAGACCGGAACCGGGGCACCCCCTTCTCTCCATTCTAGCCTATGTGTTTTGGGCACCACTTTGAACTCTGCACCTGACCGGCCCTGAGCTGCTGGTGTGGTGACTTTGGGGTTGCTCTGAACCCCCAACGGTGGGCTACCTTGGACCAAGAACTAAGCCCTGTAAGTGACTTACTTACCTGGTTAACCTAACAAATACTTACCTCCCCCTAGGAACTGTGAAAATTGCACTAAGTGTCCACTTTTAAAACAGCTATTTGTGAATAACTTGAAAAGTATACATGCAATTTTGATGATTTGAAGTTCCTAAAGTACTTACCTGCAATACCTTTCGAATGAGATATTACATGTAGAATTTGAACCTGTGGTTCTTAAAATAAACTAAGAAAAGATATTTTTCTATAACAAAACCTATTGGCTGGATTTGTCTCTGAGTGTGTGTACCTCATTTATTGTCTATGTGTATGTACAACAAATGCTTAACACTACTCCTTGGATAAGCCTACTGCTCGACCACACTACCACAAAATAGAGCATTAGTATTATCTATTTTTACCACTATTTTACCTCTAAGGGGAACCCTTGGACTCTGTGCATGCTATTCCTTACTTTGAAATAGCACATACAGAGCCAACTTCCTACATTGGTGGATCAGCGGTGGGGTACAAGACTTTGCATTTGCTGGACTACTCAGCCAATACCTGATCACACGACAAATTCCAAAATTGTCATTAGAGATTCATTTTTGCAATTTGAAAAGTTTTCTAAATTCTTAAAAGACCTGCTAGGGCCTTGTGCTAGATCCTGTTTAGCATTTCTTTTAAAGTTTAAAAGTTTGTAAAAGTTTGAATTAGATTCTAGAACCAGTTGTAGATTCTTAAAAAGTATTCCAACTTTTAGAAGCAAAATGTCTAGCACAGATGTGACTGTGGTGGAACTCGACACCACACCTTACCTCCATCTTAAGATGAGGGAGCTAAGGTCACTCTGTAAAATAAAGAAAATAACAATGGGCCCCAAACCTACCAAAATACAGCTCCAGGAGCTTTTGGCAGAGTTTGAAAAGGCCAACCCCTCTGAGGGTGGCAACTCAGAGGAAGAGGATAGTGACTTGGAGGACAATTCCCCCCTACCAGTCCTATCTAGGGAGAACAGGGTCCCTCAAACCCTGACTCCAAAAATAATAGTCAGAGATGCTGGTTCCCTCACAGGAGAGACCAACACCTCTGAAATCACTGAGGATAGCCCCAGTGAAAAGGACATCCAGTTAGCCAGGATGGCCAAAAGATTGGCTTTGGAAAGACAGATCCTAGCCATAGAGAGGGAAAGACAAGAGATGGGCCTAGGACCCATCAATGGTGGCAGCAACATAAATAGGGTCAGAGATTCTCCTGACATGTTGAAAATCCCTAAAGGGATTGTAACTAAATATGAAGATGGTGATGACATCACCAAATGGTTCACAGCTTTTGAGAGGGCTTGTGTAACCAGAAAAGTGAACAGATCTCACTGGGGTGCTCTCCTTTGGGAAATGTTCACAGGAAAGTGTAGGGATAGACTCCTCACACTCTCTGGACAAGATGCAGAATCTTATGACCTCATGAAGGGTACCCTGATTGAGGGCTTTGGATTCTCCACTGAGGAGTACAGGATTAGGTTCAGGGGGGCTCAAAAATCCTCGAGCCAGACCTGGGTTGACTTTGTTGACTACTCAGTGAAAACACTAGATGGTTGGATTCAAGGCAGTGGTGTAAGTAATTATGATGGGCTGTACAATTTATTTGTGAAAGAACACCTGTTAAGTAATTGTTTCAATGATAAACTGCATCAGCATCTGGTAGACCTAGGACCAATTTCTCCCCAAGAATTGGGAAAGAAGGCGGACCATTGGGTCAAGACAAGGGTGTCCAAGACTTCAACAGGGGGTGACCAAAAGAAAGGGGTCACAAAGACTCCCCAGGGGAAGGGTGATGAGACAACCAAAACTAAAAATAGTAAAGAGTCTTCTACAGGCCCCCAAAAACCTGCACAGGAGGGTGGGCCCAGAGCCTCTTCACAAAACAATGGGTACAAGGGTAAAAACTTTGATCCCAAAAAGGCCTGGTGTCATAGCTGTAAACAGCATGGACACCAAACTGGAGACAAGGCCTGTCCCAAGAAAGGTTCCACTCCAAACTCCCATCCAGGTAACACTGGTATGGCTAGTCTCCAAGTGGGATCAACAGTGTGCCCAGAGCAAATCAGGGTCCACACTGAAGCTACTCTAGTTTCTGAGGGTGGGGTGGATTTAGCCACACTAGCTGTCTGGCCGCCTAACATGCAAAAATACAGACAGCAACTCTTAATTAATGGGACTAGAATAGAGGGCCTGAGGGATACAGGTGCCAGTGTCACCATGGTGACAGAGAAACTGGTTTCCCCTGGCCAATACCTGACTGGAAAAACTTACACAGTCACCAACGCTGACAATCAGAGAAAAGTACATCCCATGGCAATGGTTACTTTAGAATGGGGAGGGGTCAATGGCCTGAAACAGGTGGTGGTCTCCTCAAATATCCCAGTGGACTGTCTGCTTGGAAATGACCTGGAGTCCTCAGCATGGGCTGAGGTAGAACTAAAAACCCATGCAGCAATGCTGGGTATCCCTGAACTGGTGTGTGTGAAAACAAGAGCACAATGCAAGGCACAGGGTGAACAAGTAGAGCTGGAGTCTGGAAGAATGGCCCAGCCTACCAAGAGAACAGGAAAGTCAGTTGGGAAACCAACTACAACACAGCAAAAGAAAGGGAACCTCTCTTCTCGGGAAGAAGTTCTGCCCTCTGAGGGAACTGAGCCTTTGGAGCTTGAACCTTATCAGGTTGAGCTCTTAGGCCCAGGGGGACCCTCAAGGGAGGAGCTGTGTAGGGGACAAGAAACCTGTCCCTCTCTTGAAGGCCTTAGGCAGCAAGCTGCTGAAGAGTCCAAAGGCAAGAAAAATGGAACGCATAGGGTCTATTGGGAAGATGGACTCCTGTACACTGAGGCCAGAGACCCCAAACCTGGTGCCACTAGGAGAGTGGTAGTGCCTCAGCTGTTCAGGAAGTTCATCCTAACATTGGCCCATGACATTCCCCTTGCTGGACATTTGGGACAAACCAAGACGTGGGAGAGGTTAGTCAACCACTTCTACTGGCCCAATATGTCCAACATGGTTAAGGAGTTTTGCCTCTCCTGCCCCACCTGTCAAGCCAGTGGTAAGACAGGTGGGCATCCAAAGGCCCCCCTCATTCCACTTCCAGTGGTGGGGGTTCCCTTTGAAAGAGTGGGTGTGGACATAGTTGGTCCACTAGAACCTCCCACAGCCTCAGGAAATATGTATATCCTGGTGGTAGTGGATCATGCTACCAGGTATCCTGAAGCTATTCCCCTTAGGTCGACTACTGCCCCTGCAGTAGCCAAGGCCCTCATTGGTATCTTTACCAGAGTGGGTTTCCCTAAGGAGGTGGTGTCTGACAGAGGTACCAACTTCATGTCAGCATACCTAAAGCACATGTGGAATGAGTGTGGAGTGACTTATAAATTCACTACACCATACCATCCACAAACTAATGGCTTGGTTGAGAGATTCAACAAGACATTAAAAGGCATGATCATGGGGCTCCCAGAAAAGCTCAAAAGGAGATGGGATGTCCTCTTGCCATGTCTGCTTTTCGCTTACAGAGAGGTGCCACAGAAGGGAGTAGGATTCTCACCCTTTGAACTTCTGTTTGGTCATCCTGTAAGGGGACCACTTGCCCTTGTTAAAGAAGGCTGGGAGAGACCTCTCCATGAGCCTAAACAGGACATAGTGGACTATGTACTTGGCCTTCGCTCTAGAATGGCAGAGTACATGGAAAAGGCAACCAAAAACCTTGAGGCCAGCCAACAGCTCCAGAAGTTTTGGTATGACCAAAAGGCTGCACTGGTTGAGTTCCAACCAGGGCAGAAAGTCTGGGTTCTGGAGCCTGTGGCTCCCAGGGCACTCCAGGACAAATGGAGTGGCCCTTACCCAGTACTAGAGAGGAAGAGTCAGGTCACCTACTTGGTGGACCTGGGCACAAGCAGGAGCCCCAAGAGGGTGATCCATGTAAACCGCCTTAAGCTCTTCCACGACAGGGCTGATGTCAATCTGTTGATGGTAACAGATGAGGATCAGGAGGCAGAGAGTGAACCTCTCCCTGATCTTCTGTCATCAGACCCAAAAGATGGTACAGTAGATGGAGTGATCTACTCAGACACCCTCTCTGGCCAACAGCAAGCTGATTGTAGGAGAGTCCTACAACAGTTTCCTGAACTCTTCTCCTTAACCCCTGGTCAGACACACCTGTGTACCCATGATGTGGACACAGGAGACAGCATGCCTGTCAAGAACAAAATCTTTAGACAGTCTGACCATGTTAAGGAAAGCATCAAGGTGGAAGTCCACAAGATGCTGGAATTGGGAGTAATTGAGCGCTCTGACAGCCCCTGGGCTAGCCCAGTGGTCTTAGTCCCCAAACCTCACACCAAAGATGGAAAGAAAGAGATGAGGTTTTGTGTGGACTACAGAGGGCTCAATTCTGTCACCAAGACAGATGCCCATCCAATTCCAAGAGCTGATGAGCTCATTGATAAATTAGGTGCTGCCAAATTTCTAAGTACCTTTGACTTGACAGCAGGGTACTGGCAAATAAAAATGGCACCTGGAGCAAAAGAAAAGACAGCATTCTCCACACCTGATGGGCATTATCAGTTTACTGTTATGCCCTTTGGTTTAAAGAATGCCCCTGCCACCTTCCAAAGGTTGGTGAATCAAGTCCTTGCTGGCTTGGAGTCCTTTAGCACAGCTTATCTGGATGATATTGCTGTCTTTAGCTCCACCTGGCAGGATCACCTGGTCCACCTGAGGAAGGTTTTGAAGGCTCTGCAATCTGCAGGCCTCTCTATCAAGGCATCCAAATGCCAGATAGGGCAGGGAACTGTGGTTTACTTGGGACACCTTGTAGGTGGAGGCCAAGTTCAGCCACTCCAACCCAAGATCCAGACTATTCTGGACTGGGTAGCTCCAAAAACCCAGACCCAAGTCAGGGCATTCCTTGGCTTGACTGGGTATTACAGGAGGTTTGTGAAGGGATATGGATCCATTGTGACAGCCCTCACTGAACTCACCTCCAAGAAAATGCCCAAGAAAGTAAACTGGACTGTGGAATGCCAACAGGCCTTTGACACCCTGAAACAGGCAATGTGCTCAGCACCAGTTCTAAAAGCTCCAGATTATTCTAAGCAGTTCATTGTGCAGACTGATGCCTCTGAACATGGGATAGGGGCAGTTTTGTCCCAAACAAATGATGATGGCCTTGACCAGCCTGTTGCTTTCATTAGCAGGAGGTTACTCCCCAGGGAGCAGCGTTGGAGTGCCATTGAGAGGGAGGCCTTTGCTGTGGTTTGGTCCCTGAAGAAGCTGAGACCATACCTCTTTGGGACTCACTTCCTAGTTCAAACTGACCACAGACCTCTCAAATGGCTGATGCAAATGAAAGGTGAAAATCCTAAACTGTTGAGGTGGTCCATCTCCCTACAGGGAATGGACTTTATAGTGGAACACAGACCTGGGACTGCCCATGCCAATGCAGATGGCCTTTCCAGGTTCTTCCACTTAGAAAATGAAGACTCTCTTGGGAAAGGTTAGTCTCATCCTCTTTCGTTTGGGGGGGGGTTGTGTAAGGAAATGCCTCCTTGGCATGGTTGCCCCCTGACTTTTTGCCTTTGCTGATGCTATGTTTACAATTGAAAGTGTGCTGAGGCCTGCTAACCAGGCCCCAGCACCAGTGTTCTTTCCCTAACCTGTACTTTTGTATCCACAATTGGCAGACCCTGGCATCCAGATAAGTCCCTTGTAACTGGTACTTCTAGTACCAAGGGCCCTGATGCCAAGGAAGGTCTCTAAGGGCTGCAGCATGTCTTATGCCACCCTGGAGACCTCTCACTCAGCACAGACACACTGCTTGCCAGCTTGTGTGTGCTAGTGAGGACAAAACGAGTAAGTCGACATGGCACTCCCCTCAGGGTGCCATGCCAGCCTCTCACTGCCTATGCAGTATAGGTAAGACACCCCTCTAGCAGGCCTTACAGCCCTAAGGCAGGGTGCACTATACCATAGGTGAGGGTACCAGTGCATGAGCATGGTACCCCTACAGTGTCTAAATAAAACCTTAGACATTGTAAGTGCAGGGTAGCCATAAGAGTATATGGTCTGGGAGTCTGTCAAACACGAACTCCACAGCACCATAATGGCTACACTGAAAACTGGGAAGTTTGGTATCAAACTTCTCAGCACAATAAATGCACACTGATGCCAGTGTACATTTTATTGTAAAATACACCACAGAGGGCACCTTAGAGGTGCCCCCTGAAACTTAACCGACTATCTGTGTAGGCTGACTAGTTTTAGCAGCCTGCCACAAACCGAGACATGTTGCTGGCCCCATGGGGAGAGTGCCTTTGTCACTCTGAGGCCAGTAACGAAGCCTGCACTGGGTGGAGATGCTAACACCTCTCCCAGGCAGGAATTGTCACACCTGGCGGTGAGCCTCAAAGGCTCACCTCCTTTGTGCCAACCCAGCAGGACACTCCAGCTAGTGGAGTTGCCCGCCCCCTCCGGCCAGGCCCCACTTTTGGCGGCAAGGCCAGAGAAAATAATGAGAATAACAAGGAGGAGTCACTGGCCAGTCAGGACAGCCCCTAAGGTGTCCTGAGCTGAGGTGACTCTAACTTTTAGAAATCCTCCATCTTGCAGATGGAGGATTCCCCCAATAGGGTTAGGATTGTGACCCCCTCCCCTTGGGAGGAGGCACAAAGAGGGTGTACCCACCCTCAGGGCTAGTAGCCATTGGCTACTAACCCCCCAGACCTAAAACACGCCCTTAAATTTAGTATTTAAGGGCTACCCTGAACCCTAGAAAATTAGATTCCTGCAACTACAAGAAGGACTGCCCAGCTGAAAACCCCTGCAGCGGAAGACCAGAAGACGACAACTGCCTTGGCTCCAGAAACTCACCGGCCTGTCTCCTGCCTTCCAAAGATCCTGCTCCAGCGACGCCTTCCAAAGGGACCAGCGACCTCGACATCCTCTGAGGACTGCCCCTGCTTCGAAAAGACAAGAAACTCCCGAGGACAGCGGACCTGCTCCAAGAAAAGCTGCAACTTTGTTTCCAGCAACTTTAAAGAACCCTGCAAGCTCCCCGCAAGAAGCGTGAGACTTGCAACACTGCACCCGGCGACCCCGACTCGGCTGGTGGCGATCCAACACCTCAGGAGGGACCCCAGGACTACTCTGATACTGTGAGTACCAAAACCTGTCCCCCCTGAGCCCCCACAGCGCCGCCTGCAGAGGGAATCCCGAGGCTTCCCCTGACCGCGACTCTTTGAACCTAAAGTCCCGACGCCTGGGAGAGACCCTGCACCCGCAGCCCCCAGGACCTGAAGGACCGGACTTTCACTGGAGAAGTGACCCCCAGGAGTCCCTCTCCCTTGCCCAAGTGGAAGTTTCCCCGAGGAATCCCCCCCTTGCCTGCCGGCAGCGCTGAAGAGATCCCGAGATCTCTCATAGACTAACATTGCGAACCCGACGCTTGTTTCTACACTGCACCCGGCCGCCCCCGCGCCGCTGAGGGTGAAATTTCTGTGTGGACTTGTGTCCCCCCCGGTGCCCTACAAAACCCCCCTGGTCTGCCCTCCGAAGACGCGGGTACTTACCTGCAAGCAGACCGGAACCGGGGCACCCCCTTCTCTCCATTCTAGCCTATGTGTTTTGGGCACCACTTTGAACTCTGCACCTGACCGGCCCTGAGCTGCTGGTGTGGTGACTTTGGGGTTGCTCTGAACCCCCAACGGTGGGCTACCTTGGACCAAGAACTAAGCCCTGTAAGTGTCTTACTTACCTGGTTAACCTAACAAATACTTACCTCCCCCTAGGAACTGTGAAAATTGCACTAAGTGTCCACTTTTAAAACAGCTATTTGTGAATAACTTGAAAAGTATACATGCAATTTTGATGATTTGAAGTTCCTAAAGTACTTACCTGCAATACCTTTCGAATGAGATATTACATGTAGAATTTGAACCTGTGGTTCTTAAAATAAACTAAGAAAAGATATTTTTCTATAACAAAACCTATTGGCTGGATTTGTCTCTGAGTGTGTGTACCTCATTTATTGTCTATGTGTATGTACAACAAATGCTTAACACTACTCCTTGGATAAGCCTACTGCTCGACCACACTACCACAAAATAGAGCATTAGTATTATCTATTTTTACCACTATTTTACCTCTAAGGGGAACCCTTGGACTCTGTGCATGCTATTCCTTACTTTGAAATAGCACATACAGAGCCAACTTCCTACAGCACCTTAGAGGTGCCCCCTGAAACTTAACCGACTATCTGTGTAGGCTGACTAGTTTTAGCAGCCTGCCACAAACCGAGACATGTTGCTGGCCCCATGGGGAGAGTGCCTTTGTCACTCTGAGGCCAGTAACAAAGCCTGCACTGGGTGGAGATGCTAACACCTCCCCCAGGCAGGAATTGTCACACCTGGCGGTGAGCCTCAAAGGCTCACCTCCTTTGTGCCAACCCAGCAGGACACTCCAGCTAGTGGAGTTGCCCGCCCCCTCCGGCCAGGCCCCACTTTTGGCGGCAAGGCCGGAGAAAATAATGAGAAAAACAAGGAGGAGTCACTGGCCAGACAGGACAGCCCCTAAGGTGTCCTGAGCTGAGGTGACTCTAACTTTTAGAAATCCTCCATCTTGCAGATGGAGGATTCCCCCAATAGGGTTAGGCTTGTGACCCCCTCCCCTTGGGAGGAGGCACAAAGAGGGTGTACCCACCCTCAGGGCTAGTAGCCATTGGCTACTAACCCCCCAGACCTAAACACGCCCTTAAATTTAGTATTTAAGGGCTACCCTGAACCCTAGAAAATTAGATTCCTGCAACTACAAGAAGAAGGACTGCCCAGCTGAAAACCCCTGCAGCGGAAGACCAGAAGACGACAACTGCCTTGGCTCCAGAAACTCACCGGCCTGTCTCCTGCCTTCCAAAGATCCTGCTCCAGCGACGCCTTCCAAAGGGACCAGCGACCTCGACCTCCTCTGAGGACTGCCCCTGCTTCGAAAAGACAAGAAACTCCCGAGGACAGCGGACCTGCTCCAAGAAAAGCTGCAACTTTGTTTCCAGCAGCTTTAAAGAACCCTGCAAGCTCCCCGCAAGAAGCGTGAGACTTGCAACACGGCACCCGGCGACCCCGACTCGGCTGGTGGCGATCCAACACCTCAGGAGGGACCCCAGGACTACTCTGATACTGTGAGTACCAAAACCTGTCCCCCCTGAGCCCCCACAGCGCCGCCTGCAGAGGGAATCCCGAGGCTTCCCCTGACCGCGACTCTTTGAATCCTAAGTCCCGACGCCTGGGAGAGACCCTGCACCCGCAGCCCCCAGGACCTGAAGGACCGGACTTTCACTGGAGAAGTGACCCCCAGGAGTCCCTCTCCCTTGCCCAAGTGGAGGTTTCCCCGAGGAATCCCCCCCTTGCCTGCCTGCAGCGCTGAAGAGATCCCGAGATCTCTCATAGACTAACATTGCGAACCCGACGCTGGTTTCTACACTGCACCCGGCCGCCCCCGCGCCGCTGTGGGTGAAATTTCTGTGTGGGCTTGTGTCCCCCCTGGTCTGCCCTCCGAAGACGCGGGTACTTACCTGCAAGCAGACCGGAACCGGGGCACCCCCTTCTCTCCATTCTAGCCTATGTGTTTTGGGCACCACTTGGAACTCTGCACCTGACCGGCCCTGAGCTGCTGGTGTGGCGACTTTGGGGTTGCTCTGAACCCCCAACGGTGGGCTACCTTGGACCAAGAACTAAGCCCTGTAAGTGTCTTACTTACCTGGTTAACCTAACAAATACTTACCTCCCCTAGGAACTGTGAAAATTGCACTAAGTGTCCACTTTTAAAACAGCTATTTGTGAATAACTTGAAAAGTATACATGCAATTTTGATGATTTGAAGTTCCTAAAGTACTTACCTGCAATACCTTTCGAATGAGATATTACAGGTAGAATTTGAACCTGTGGTTCTTAAAATAAACTAAGAAAAGATATTTTTCTATATAAAAACCTATTGGCTGGATTTGTCTCGGAGTGTGTGTACCTCATTTATTGTCTATGTGTATGTACAACAAATGCTTAACACTACTCCTTGGATAAGCCTACTGCTCGACCACACTACCACAAAATAGAGCATTAGTATTATCTCTTTTTACCACTATTTTACCTCTAAGGGGAACCCTTGGACTCTGTGCATGCTATTCCTTACTTTGAAATAGCACATACAGAGCCAACCTCCTACAGTGAGATAAGACCAGAAGATCACCCACGTGTTGTAAAATTGTCTGCGCTAGGCTCAGTGACCTAAATCTCAGAACCACGCAATCTCCTGGAAACTTTTTTTTATGCTCCTGCCAACCCAGCCCACTCTTCTCACCATCTCGAGATCATCAAAAAGCTGCACATGTAGCCCTGTTCTAGTATTCACCCAATTTAAAGCTTTGTTTCTTGGATACTCCAAAAACTAAAGATGTAGAAGGGGGGGTGGGGGGTGCATTAGCTAATATCACGACATAAGGTGTAGCTTCAGGAGGTAGGTCGGGAAAAGCAGGGGCACGGCTGGATCTAGGAGTTGCCACTTCCCAATTGTTACGTGGAGTAGGTAATAAGGGGGAAGACGCGCTGCGTGAAACACATGACCAATACTGTTAACTGAGCTACACCGCAGTGAGGAAGTAGTGGGTGAAAGAGGCATGACAATTCCTAACGGCAAGTGGGAGCTGGCAATTGAATTAGCGCTGACGTTTGAAATACTATTAATGTTAGATTTCAGCAAGTCTAAACAGCTACTGGATACTGTTTCTTTGTCTTAGCCATTCCACCACTGAAGCAAGAGCAGACTTCACACCAACCTCTAAGGCATGTACGGCATCGAGTAGCACCTTAACGTCTAGTTTAGAGCATGGCCCAGGGGCTCTTAATATGCTTCTAGGGAGGATGTGGTACCAAGCCAGAGAGGAGAACTGCACAAGTATCAGATGAACCACTTGCAGCTCTGACCCTTGAAACATTCGCAATCTGACAGCTTTTGGCCTGACCAGGACTGCGAGCATGGGTCTGGTAGCAGAGGAATCCTGCATGAGAGCACTGTACACTGCAGCCACATCACATTGGCAGGAATATATTTTTTCCGCCCCAGTAGAGATCTCATTGTTTAAAGCCCGCATGGCATAAATTATATAATTTTAAAGTGAACAGTGAGTCTTACCGGGGGACTTCCCCTTAGTCACAGCCGGCGAGTGCTTCCTCTTCCTTATGAGAAAGCAAGGCTGACTGGCACAGACGGGCTCCCCCTTGGCCCAGATGCATCCCGCGCAACGGGTCAGATCATTGCACTATAAAGTGCTACTGGTTTCCTCACAGGTGCAGAGGGTTAAGGCTTCCTCAAGGCCCAAGAGTCCTGGGACTGCTATTCCCGTGATTAGCAAGGCATGTGCAAAACCCTGCAGCTCTTGCGCAGCAGGTAAGACCAATGCGCTATATAGCACTGCTGGTGTCCTTAAAGGTACAGAGGATTGTTGGGGCCAGCTCCAGGCCCAGTAGTCCTGGGACTGATAGTCCAGTGAGCAAGCAGGCTTGTGCCAAACCCTGCGGCTCTAACTGTCAAAATGAACCAATATAATTGTCCCGGGCACTGTAGCTTTTCAACTGGATTCTTAAAGCCCTCCTCAGTGTGAAGCGTCAGCCTTTGTAATCCATTTCATAATTTTCTTTTTTTTTTAAAGAAAGATCTGACTCAGCTAATTTATTTGCATTTTCAGTTCTAATTGGAGTAAACAGAGGGTACATCATCCTGGGTCTGTTAAGATTATTTTCTTTGAATTAATAAATCCCACATTGTCTAGATTTTTTTTTTATTTTATTTGATTTTTTACTTCCCACCACTGTTGCTAGTGTTTTACAGATTGGAAGAATATTACTGATAGTTTTTTCCTATTATCATTGATAATCAAAAACGAATTATGCATTGCAGTAAGTACTTAATACTTCAAAGGGAAGAAGGTAATTGTTTTTGTGCAGTAAGTTCTTAACCGTTCAAAAGTTTACTTTTAAAAAAAATATTGGCAGTGTGGATTTCTTTTTTCCGTGCAAAGGCTAGTTAAACAGTGAAAACATGTTCTGCGTGTTATAATTTAACTTCTTTGGTAAACTCTCTTTTGTTAATTGCAAAAGAAACTAGTTCAGGAAACAAGTTTGTCAAAATGGCAATTTTGCATAGGTGATGAAAGAAACAGTTCTCTGAATAGTTTTCAGATCTTTGGCATTGAGTGTTTTTCTATTGGTATCGCACTCCTTTTGTATGAAATATTCTTTAATTTGAAGTAATCTGTTTCTGCATCTATACTTGATATATCTTCTTGTTATTCATCTTAATGTTTTGTTCTCTTTAGGATGCCGAAAATGCCATTCAGCAAATGGGAGGTCAGTGGCTTGGAGGCAGGCAAATTCGAACTAATTGGGCAACAAGAAAACCACCTGCCCCAAAAAGCACATATGAAAGTGAGTCTTCATTTTTCTACTGATTCTCTGACAGTAATGTTTTTTTTGTGTTTTAAATAGGTGTATTGCAACTTGTTGGCAATAATAATCTGTTAAAATAAAATAGTAGTCCAATTTTGAAAAAGCAAAATCACGTCTTCATTGGATACAGTACTGTCACGCTTTTGCCTTGAACCCTTGGCAACCTTACAGAGGTACACCATACTACTTGCTGCAGTCTTCTTCCATCCTCAGTCATGCTTTACTGCCTTCCAAATACCACTTCTGTAGTGTTCTCTATAGTGTATATGTAAGGAAATGCCTCCTTGGCGTGGTTTCCCCCTGACTTTTTGCCTTTGCTGATGCTATGTTTACAATTGAAAGTGTGCTGAGGCCTGCTAACCAGGCCCCAGCACCAGTGTTCTTTCCCTAACCTGTACTTTTGTATCCACAATTGGCAGACCCTGGCATCCAGATAAGTCCCTTGTAACTGGTACTTCTAGTACCAAGGGCCCTGATGCCAAGGAAGGTCTCTAAGGGCTGCAGCATGTCTTATGCCACCCTGGAGACCTCTCACTCAGCACAGACACACTGCTTGCCAGCCTGTGTGTGCTAGTGAGAACAAAACGAGTAAGTCGACATGGCACTCCCCTCAGGGTGCCATGCCAGCCTCTCACTGCCTATGCAAGTATAGGTCAGTCACCCCTCTAGCAGGCCTTACAGCCCTAAGGCAGGGTGCACTATACCATAGGTGAGGGTACCAGTGCATGAGCATGGTACCCCTACAGTGTCTAAACAAAACCTTAGACATTGTAAGTGCAGGGTAGCCATAAGAGTATATGGTCTGGGAGTTTGTCAAACACGAACTCCACAGCACCATAATGGCTACACTGAAAACTGGGAAGTTTGGTATCAAACTTCTCAGCACAATAAATGCACACTGATGCCAGTGTACATTTTATTGTAAAATACACCCCAGAGGGCACCTTAGAGGTGCCCCCTGAAACTTAACCGACTGTCTGTGTAGGCTGACTAGTTCCAGCAGCCTGCCACACTAGAGACATGTTGCTGGCCCCATGGGGAGAGTGACTTTGTCACTCTGAGGCCAGTAACAAAGCCTGCACTGGGTGGAGATGCTAACACCTCCCCCAGGCAGGAGCTGTGACACCTGGCGGTGAGCCTCAAAGGCTCACCCCTTTGTCACAGCCCAGCAGGACACTCCAGCTTAGTGGAGTTGCCCGCCCCCTCCGGCCACGGCCCCCACTTTTGGCGGCAAGGCTGGAGGGAACAAAGAAAGCAACAAGGAGGAGTCACTGGCCAGTCAGGACAGCCCCTAAGGTGTCCTGAGCTGAGGTGACTCTGACTTTTAGAAATCCTCCATCTTGCAGATGGAGGATTCCCCCAATAGGGTTAGGATTGTGACCCCCTCCCCTTGGGAGGAGGCACAAAGAGGGTGTACCCACCCTCAGGGCTAGTGGCCATTGGCTACTAACCCCCCAGACCTAAACACGCCCTTAAATTTAGTATTTAAGGGCTACCCTGAACCCTAGAAAATTAGATTCCTGCAAACTACAAGAAGAAGGACTGCCTAGCTGAAACCCCTGCAGAGGAAGACCAGAAGACGACAACTGCCTTGGCTCCAGAAACTCACCGGCCTGTCTCCTGCCTTCCAAAGAACTCTGCTCCAGCGACGCCTTCCAAGGGACCAGCGACCTCTGAATCCTCTGAGGACTGCCCTGCTTCGAAAAAGACAAGAAACTCCCGAGGACAGCGGACCTGCTCCAAAAAGACTGCAACTTTGTTTCAAGGAGCAGCTTTAAAGACCCTGCAATCTCCCCGCAAGAAGCGTGAGACTTGCAACACTGCACCCGGCGACCCCGACTCGGCTGGTGGAGAACCAACACCTCAGGGAGGACCCCCGGACTACTCTACGACTGTGAGTACCAAAACCTGTCCCCCCTGAGCCCCCACAGCGCCGCCTGCAGAGGGAATCCCGAGGCTTCCCCTGACCGCGACTCTCTGAGACCTAAGTCCCGACGCCTGGAAAAGACCCTGCACCCGCAGGCCCCAGGACCTGAAGGACCGGACTTTCACTGGAGAAGTGACCCCCAGGAGTCCCTCTCCCTTGCCCAAGTGGAGGTTTCCCCGAGGAAGCCCCCCCTTGCCTGCCTGCAGCGCTGAAGAGATCCGTTGATCTCTCATAGACTAACATTGCAAACCCAACGCTTGTTTCTACACTGCACCCGGCCGCCCCCGCGCTGCTGAGGGTGAAATTTCTGTGTGGGCTTGTGTCCCCCCCGGTGCCCTACAAAACCCCCCTGGTCTGCCCTCCGAAGACGCGGGTATTTACCTGCAAGCAGACCGGAACCGGGGCACCCCCTTCTCTCCATTCTAGCCTATGCGTTTTGGGCACCACTTTGAACTCTGCACCTGACCGGCCCTGAGCTGCTGGTGTGGTGACTTTGGGGTTGCTCTGAACCCCCAACGGTGGGCTACCTTGGACCAAGAACTGAACCCTGTAAGTGTCTTACTTACCTGGTAAAACTAACAAAAACTTACCTCCCCCAGGAACTGTGAAAATTGCACTAAGTGTCCACTTTTGAAATAGCTATTTGTGAAGAACTTGAAAAGTATACATGCAATTGAAATGATTCAAAGTTCCTAATGTACTTACCTGCAATACCTTTCAAACAAGATATTACATGTTAAATTTGAACCTGTGGTTCTTAAAATAAACTGTAAGTGCAGGGTAGCCATAAGAGTATATGGGCTGGGAGTCTGTCAAAAACGAGCTCCACAGCTCCATAATGGCTACACTGAATACTGGGAAGTTTAGTATCAAACTTCTCAGAATAATAAACCCACACTGATGCCAGTGTTGGATTTATTAAAAAATGCACATAGAGGGCATCATAGAGATGCCCCCTGTATTTTACCCAATTGTTCAGTGCAGGACTGACTGGTCTGTGCCAGCCTGCTGCTGAGAGACGAGTTTCTGAACCCATGCGGTGAGAGCCTTTGTGCTCTCTGAGGACAGAAACAAAGCCTGCTCTGGGTGGAGGTGCTTCACACCTCCCCCCTGCAGGAACTGTAACACCTAGCAGTGAGCTTCAAAGGCTCAAGCTTCGTGTTACAATGCCTGTAGGAAGTTGGCTCTGTATGCACTATTTCAAAATAAGGAATAGTATGCACAGAGTCCAAGGGTTCCCCTTAGAGATAAGATAGTGGTAAAAATAGATAATACTAATGCTCTATTTTGTGGTAGTGTGGTCGAGCAGTAGGCTTATCCAAGGAGTAGTGTTAAGCATTTGTTGTACATACACATAGACAATAAATGAGGTACACACACTCAGAGACAAATCCAGCCAATAGGTTTTGTTATAGAAAAATATATTTTCTTAGTTTATTTTAAGAACCACAGGTTCAAATTTTACATGTAATAGCTCTTTTGAAAGGTATTGCAGGTAAGTACTCTAGGAACTTTGAATCATTACTTTAGCATGTATACTTTTTACATAAAGCGGTTTTAAAAGTGGACACAGTGCAATTCTCACAGTTCCTGGGGGAGGTAAGTTATTGTTAGTTTCAACAGGTAAGTAAGGCACTTACAGGTTTCAGTTTTTGGTCCAAGGTAGCCCACCGTTGGAGGTTCAGAGCAACCCTAAAGTTATCACACCAGCAGCTCAGGGCCGGTCAGGTGCAAAGGTCAAAGAGGTGCCCAAAACACATAGGCTATAATGGAGAGAAGGGGGTGCCCCGGTTCCAGTCTGCCAGCAGGTAAGTACCCGCGTCTTCGGAGGGCAGACCAGGGGGGTTTTGTAGGGCACCGGGGGGGACACAAAGTAGCACAGAAAGTACACCCTCAGCAGCGCGGGGGCGGCCGGGTGCAGTGTGCAAACACGCGTCGGGTTTCCTTCAGGTTTCAATGGGAGACCAAGGGGTCTCTTCAGCGATGCAGGCAAGGGGGGGGGCTCCTCGGGGTAGCCACCACCTGGGCAAGGGAGAGGGCCTCCTGGGGGTCACTCCTGCACAGAAGTTCCGTTTCTTTAGGGGCTGGGGGCTGCGGGTGCAGGGTCTTTTCCAGCCGTCGGGAAATGGAGTTCAGACAGTCGCGGTCAGGGGGAGCCTGGGGATTCCCTCTGCAGGCGTCGCTGTGGGGGCTCAGGGGGGACAACTTTCGTTACTCACAGTCATTTTATTGTAAAATACACCACAGAGGGCACCTTAGAGGTGCCCCCTGAAACTTAATCGACTGTCTGTGTAGGCTGACTAGTTCCAGCAGCCTGCCACACCAGAGACATGTTGCTGGCCCCATGGGGAGAGTGCCTTTGTCACTCTGAGGCCCGTAACAAAGCCTGCACTGGGTGGAGATGCTAACACCTCCCCCAGGCAGGAGCTGTAACACCTGGCGGTGAGCCTCAAAGGCTTACCCCTTTGTCACAGCCCAGCAGGGCACTCCAGCTTAGTGGAGTTGCCCGCCCCCTCTGGCCACGGCCCCCACTTTTGGCGGCAAGGTTGGAGGGAACAAAGAAAGCAACAAGGAGGAGTCACTGGCCAGTCAGGACAGCCCCTAAGGTGTCCTGAGCTGAGGTGACTCTAACTTTTAGAAATCCTCCATCTTGCAGATGGAGGATTCCCCCAATAGGGTTAGGATTGTGACCCCCTCCCCTTGGGAGGAGGCACAAAGAGGGTGTACCCACCCTCAGGGCTAGTAGCCATTGGCTACTAACCCCCCAGACCTAAACACGCCCTTAAATTTAGTATTTAAGGGCTACCCTGAACCCTAGAAAACTAGATTCCTGCAACAAGAAGAAGGACTGCCCAGCTGAAAACCCCTGCAGAGGAAGACCAGAAGACAACAACTGCCTTGGCTCCAGAAACTCACCGGCCTGTCTCCTGCCTTCCAAAGAACTCTGCTCCAGCGACGCCTTCCAAAGGGACCAGCGACCTCTGAATCCTCTGAGGACTGCCCTGCTTCGACGACGACAAGAAACTCCCGAGGACAGCGGACCTGCTCCAAAAAGACTGCAACTTTGTTTCAAGAAGCTGCTTTAAAGAACCCTGCAACTCCCCGCAAGAAGCGTGAGACTTGCAACACTGCACCCGGCGACCCCGACTCGGCTGGTGGAGAACCAACACCTCAGGGAGGACCCCTGGACTACTCTACGACTGTGAGTACCAAAACCTGTCCCCCCTGAGCCCCCACAGCGCCGCCTGCAGAGGGAATCCCGAGGCTTCCCCTGACCGCGACTCTCTGAAACCTAAGTCCCGACGCCTGGAAAAGACCCTGCACCCGCAGCCCCCCGGACCTGAAGGACCGGACTTTCACTGCAGAAGTGACCCCCAGGAGTCCCTCTCCCTTGCCCAAGTGGAGGTTTCCCCGAGGAAGCCCCCCCTTGCCTGCCTGCAGCGCTGAAGAGATCCCTTGATCTCTCATTGACTTTCATTACAAACCCGACGCTTGTTCTAACACTGCACCCGGCCGCCCCCGCGCCGCTGAGGGTGAAATTTCTGTGTGGGCTTGTGTCCCCCCCGGTGCCCTACAAAACCCCCCTGGTCTGCCCTCCGAAGACGCGGGTACTTACCTGCAAGCAGACCGGAACCGGGGCACCCCCTTCTCTCCATTCTAGCCTATGCGTTTTGGGCACCACTTTGAACTCTGCACCCGACCGGCCCTGAGCTGCTGGTGTGGTGACTTTGGGGTTGCTCTGAACCCCCAACGGTGGGCTACCTTGGACCAAGAACTGAACCCTGTAAGTGTCGTACTTACCTGGTAAAACTAACAAAAACTTACCTCCCCCAGGAACTGTGAAAATTGCACTAAGTGTCCACTTTTGAAATAGCTATTTGTGAATAACTTGAAAAGTATACATGCAATTGAAATGATTCAAAGTTCCTAATGTACTTACCTGCAATACCTTTCAAACAAGATATTACATGTTAAATTTGAACCTGTGGTTCTTAAAATAAACTAAGAAAAGATATTTTTCTATAACAAAACCTATTGGCTGGATTTGTCTCTGAGTGTGTGTACCTCATTTATTGTCTATGTACAACAAATGCTTAACACTACTCCTTGGATAAGCCTACTGCTCGACCACACTACCACAAAATAGAGCATTAGTATTATCTATTTTTACCACTGTTTTACCTCTAAGGGGAACCCTTGGACTCTGTGCATGCTATTCCTTACTTTGAAATAGCACATACAGAGCCAACTTCCTACACCAATGCGTCACTAGATGGTTGGAGTTGATGGACAAAATGTTTAACCAAAGTTCATTGGTCTGAGGAGGAGGAGTCCACTTCACATAAACCTCCAGGAGCCGACCCAGATCTTAAGAAAAAAAAGTGGATCAGGGAGCCAAATGGCAATCATTAAACCCAAGCTCTCAGACCACCTTGGAACAAACCAGAAGGGTCTATTGCAGCTGCTGCTACAGGGCAGAGTGCTCGGTCCCTGTCCCCTAAAAGTGAGTGAGCCACAATGTGGCTGGGAAAACATCTATTACCTTTAGCGCCAATAAAATGGAGTGAGGGCAAAGGGGACCTCTATTACTTAGACTAATGTGAACCTCCCCTCTCTCCAAAGCAAAATACTCCCTTTAGCATATTTAATGCTTCAAGATTTATCGGACATGTATGTGCTGCAGAGTGAAATGCAGTCAATAAATCTTTTGTTTTCCTGTCCTGCGTGACACTAAGTTATTCAAAACTTTATTTTTTAAATGAGTTTGTGTCAGTGATCAAGAATTTCCATTACGGGATACTTTTCAGTAATGCAATTCTATGAAGGTTCAAGCTGAACTAGGATTAATCAAGTGTCCTGCTGCACAAATGGTTCTTCCATAGATGCTTATAGGTTCCTTTTGCCTGTATCATGACACTTTTATTGTACAGATATTGGTGCTTCAAAAATCTGAGATATGGCATTCTCGTGGAAATGGAGTACTAGGCCTCTCCACCCTATTGGCTGTCTTGCAGTTAGTGTATTGAGGTGGCTAGGCTACACAAGTCGACATTTAATGTGTACCTTACTTTATTTCTTGTTTACCGTTCATGTTTGGGATTCTCAGTCTAGTGGAGGTTGTTATAATGAACTTCTAAAGCGCATGTTCACAGAAATGTTTCATGGCGCTGAGAGCACTAGCAGCAAAGTGGAAATGCTTTTAGTCGTAGGCTTGTTTGATTTTGAATTGCTTGCTGCTTGTGTTCGGAAGAGTTCCAAGCGCCAGCGGGCAGTACAGCAAACCTGATAGCCCAAGTCTTTTCCTGTTGTATTTGGTAACTTCTACAAGATTGAGGTAAACTGATCTAAGATCACACCTGGGAGCATAATTTAGCAGATGTTTAGTGTGGCCGTATGTTGGTAGTTGACAGACCAGTCTGACTGCCTGATTTTATTTTTTTGATAAGCTGCAGTCTGACTCCGCCCTTTAAAGACAGCTATATGCTGAGTGTTAGCATAATCAATTCAGGGCATCACAAGTGCAAGACAATCTACATAATGGCTTCAAACGAAAAAAATCCTTATTTTATTTCTTCTCCTTTACCCAGCTTTGCAAAATAATAAAAATATAAAGCAGGAGGAAGTCACTGCTGCAATCTGGGGTTTCATTGATAGGTCTTCATCAACAAGTACGCAAAGGCTCTTCACTGAGTTATTTCGGAATGGGAAGTGTACTAAGCTCTGGTGTCCAGAAAGATGGGCTCCCCCAATTCAAGGAGTTTTTTTTCCCGAGTTCAGCATAAGTTGATCCAATCCTGAATAAAGATTATGGTGTTCTGGAAGATTGTTCAACCTACACAACTCTGATTTGATAGCAATCGGCATAGTTGTATTCTTTTACTTTTTGTCTTTGTAGGTAATCAACTAGCAGGTGAATGTAAAGGTTGTATAGCACAGGAGATAAAGAACACTGAGGTACTCTGCATCTGAGATTAACCATGAAGGAACAAAAAGAGAAAGGCAAATCAATTGCATTTTGTAGGAAGTTGGCTCTGTATGCACTATTTCAAAGTAAGAAATAGCATGCACAGAGTCCAAGGGTTCCCCTTAGAGGTAAAATAGTGGCAAAAAGAGATAATCCTAATGCTCTATTTTGTGGTAGTGTGGCCAAGCAGTAGGCTTATCAGAGGGTAGTGTTAAGCATTTGTTGTACACACACAGGAAATAAATGAGGAACACACACTCCGAGACATTTCCAGGCCAATAGGTTTTTGTATAGAAAAATATATTTTCTTAGTTTATTTTAAGAACCACAGGTTCAAGATTTACAAGTAATACTTAAAATGAAAGGTATTTCAGGTAGGTACTTTAGGAACTTTGAATTAGCAAAATAGCATATACAGTTTTCACATAAATGACATATAGCTATTTTAAAACTAGACACTTAGTGCTATTTTCAACAGTTCCTGGGGGAGGTGTGTTAGTTTTTGCAGGTAAGTAAACCACCTACGGGGTTCAAGTTTGGGTCCAAGGTAGCCCACCGTTGGGGGTTCAGAGCAACCCCAAAGTTACCACACCAGCAGCTCAGGGCCGGTCAGGTGCAGAGTTCAAAGTGGTGCCCAAAACGCATAGGCTTCAATGAAGGGGGTGCCCCGGTTCCAGTCTGCCAGCAGGTAAGTACCTGCGTCTTCGGAGGGCAGACCAGGGGGGTTTTGTAGGGCACAGAGGGGGGCACACAAGTCAGCACAGAAAGTACACCCTCAGCGGCACGGGGTGGCCGGGTGCAGTGTGCAAACAAGCGTCGGGTTCGCAATAGGATTCAATGGGAGACCAAGGGGTCTCTTCAGCGATGCGGGGGGGGGGCCCTCATCGGGGTAGCCACCACCTGGGCAAGGGAGAGGGCCACCTGGACTGGAGGTCGGATCCTTCAGGTCCTGGGGGCTGCGGGTGCAGTCTCTTTACCAGGCGTCGGGTCTTTAAAGCAGGCAGTCGCGGTCAGGGGGAGCCTCTGGATTCCCTCTGCAGGTGTCGCTGTGGGGGTTCAGGGGGGGTCAACTCTGGCTATTCACGGTCTCGTAGTACCATTTGGCTTGTTTGACCATAGATGAAAATCCCCAAGAAATAAGATTTTTGCATAGTCAATGGCCAGTGCTTACACATATTCAACCAGTAATGACAAATTGCAGTTTGCCTGGGGTTCTATATAAGATGATACCTATCTGGGGAGGTGGGCAAATCTAATTTAATAACCATATTTTCAGCCAATGAAATGGGTTGAGAAGTTCAAAATATATAAATTCTCTGGGAGAGCTGCCAGTGTCAGACGTGGAATCCTCAGATAACCAAGTTTCTGTTAACAGTATGTCGGGATTCTGACTCGAGTTGGTCATGTATCTCGAGGTGGCATCTGACCCGAGAATATGTATTGAGAGAGTGTTTAAGTCTGTTATTAGCTTTAATTGCTGGATCAGGGACGGTTTCTGCTATGGTGGTCTATCTCAATGGGCTTGGTAATGGGTGGTTGTTTGCAATTTAAAATACCTAAAACAGCTAATATTTTTACCATAGTTTCCTCCAGATAAAAAATGTTAGCGCCTAGAGCTCTAAAATCATTTGTGTTATGATCTGGGCATAATGGCTGACCCCGGACGGCCGTGGACGAGCGCAGACAGGCTTGGCTTAGGCGTGCAGGCAGCGTGTCCATGCCTCTATCATCAAGATAGGTTAATAACCTCAAGCTACTATAAGAAAAATGATTGAGGTGAAGTGTAGTATTTTCTGAGTTATAATTTACAGTTTGCAGCCTAGTAGTGTATTTGTAGCCATAAAACTAGGACCATTCATTGGAATTGTTTGAAAGTCCTGTCATGCATTTTGAAATTTGAACTACATTTGACACAATATTTGCATTTCCCACTCACCACAGTCCCTCTGAAACAGTCAAAATATATTAAGTGATGTAGTTCATCTATGTATTATAGCTTTATCTAATTCATTTAGTTATTATTCACTATGTAAAATGATTTTGATGGTTACCTAAAACACGTTCAGGAAATTTTACAAAGGCGCTTGTAGGAAGTTGGCTCTGTATATACTATTTCAAAGTAAGAAATGGTGTGCACAGTCCAAGGGGTCCCCTTAGAGGTAAGATAGTGGCATAATTAGATAATTCTAATGCTCTATTTTGTGGTAGTGTGGTCGAGCAGTAGGCTTATCAGAGGGTAGTGTTAAGCATTTGTTGTACACAGGCAATACATGAGGAACACACACTCAGACTTACACCAGGCCAATAGGTTTTTATATTGAAAAATCTCTTTTCTTAGTTTATTTTAAGATACCACTGGTTCAAGATTTACAATTAATACTTTAAATGTGAGGTACTTCACTTAGATACTTTAGGAACTTTGAATGAAAACAATATCATGTACAGTCTTTGTAAAAATGGCAGTAAGCTATTTTCAAAGTGGAGACAGTGTAAAAATCAACAGTTCCTGGGGGAGGTAAGTAAAGGTTAGCTTAGGAGGTAAGCAAAACACTTACAAGTCTCAGTCCTGGGGCATAGGCAGCCCACTGTTTGGGGTTCAAGGCAACCCCAAAGTTCACACCAGCAGCTCAGGGCCGGTGTGGTGCAGTGGTCAAAGAGGTGCCCAAAACACATAGGCGCCTATGGAGAAACAGGGTTGCTCCGTTTCTAGTCTCTCGGCAGGTAAGTACCCGCATCCTTGGGGGCAGACCAGGTGAGTTTTGTAGAGCACTGGTGGGGGGTGGGGGGGGGGTGGGGGGGGGGACACAAGTAGGCACACAAAACACACCCTCAGCGGCACAGGGGCGACAGGCAGTCGCGGTCAGGGGAGCCTCTGGATTCTCTCTGCAGGCGACGCTGTGGGGACTCAGGGGGGTCATCTCTGGTTACTCACGGGCTCGCAGTCGCCAGGGAGTCCTCCCTGAGGTGGTGTTTTTCTGCAGGTCGAGCTGGGGGCGTCGGGTGCAGAGTGTAGAGTCTCACGCTTCAGGTGGGAAACGTGAAGTCCTTGGAAGTTGCTTCTTTGTTGCAAAGAAGTAGCTGGTTTTGAACAGGGCTACTGATCACAGGAGTTTCTTGGTCCTGTAGTCCAGGGCAGTCCTCTGAGGCTTCAGAGGTCGCTGGTCCCTGTCGAATGTGTCGCTGGAGCAGGTTTTTGAAGTTTGAGACAGGCCGGTAGGGCTGGGGCCAATTCAGTTGTCTTCCTCCTTTTCTGCAGGCTTGTATGTCAGCAGTCCTTTCTTCAGGTTGCAGGAATCTGATTTCCTTGGATCTGGGGAGCCCCTAAATACTGAATTTCAGGGTGTGTTTAGGTCTGGGAGGGTAGTAGCCAATGGCTACTGTCCTTGAGGGTGGCTACACCCTCTTTGTGCCTCCTCCCTGTGGGGAGGGGGCACATCCCTAATCCTATTGGACTCCTCCAAACTCCAGATGGAGGATTTCTCAAGGCAGGGGTCACCTCAGCTCAGGACACCTTAGGGGCTGTCCTGACTGGTGGGTGGTGACTCCTTGTTTTCCTCATTATCTCCTCCAGCCTTGCCGCCAAAAGTGGGGGCAGTGGCCGAAGGGGTGGGCTTCTCCACTAGCTGGGATGCCCTGGGGCGCTGAAACAAAAGGGGTGACCGCCAGGTGTTACAGTTCCTGCAGGGAGAGGTGAGAAGCACCTCCACCCAGTATAGGTTTTGTTCCTGGCCACAGAGTGACAAAGGCACTCTCCCCATGTGGCCAGCAACATGTCTGGTGTGTGGCAGGCTGGCAGGAACTGGTCAGCCTACAATAGAAGTCCGGTAGGTATGCAGGGGGGGTATCTCTAAGATGCCCTCTGGGTGTATTTTACAATAAATTGTACATTGGCATCAGTGTGCATTTATTGTGCTGAGAAGTTTGATACCAAACTTCCCAGATTTCAGTGTAGCCATTCTGGAACTGTGGAGTTCATGTTTGACAAACTCCCAGACCATATACTCTTATGGCTACCCTGCATGTACAATGTCTAAGGTTTTGCTTAGACACTGTAGGGGCATAGTGCTCATGCACATATGCCCTCACCTGTGGTATAGTGCACCCTGCCTTAGGTCTGTAAGGCCTGCTAGAGTGGTGACTTACCTATGCCACAGGCAGTGTGAGGTTGGCATGGCACTCTGAGGGGAGTGCCATGTCGACTTAGTCATTTTCTCCCCATCAGCACACACAAGCTGGCAAGCAGTGTGCATGTGCTGAGTGATGGGTCCCTAGGGTGGCATAAGACATGCTGCAGCCCTTAGAGACCTTCCCTGGCATCAGGGCCCTTGGTACCAGGGGTCCCAGTTACAAGGGACTTGCCTGAGTGCCAGGGTTGTGCCAATTGTGGAGACAAAAGTACAGTTTAGGGAAAGAACACTGGTGCTGGGGCCTGGTTAGCAGGGCACCAGCACACTTTCAAATCATAACTTAGCATCAGCAAAGAGTTAGGGGGTAACCATGCCAAGGAGGTATTTCCTCACAGCGCTCTATTCCATACAGAATTAAACTGCTGTAAATCCTTGGGCCACATTGATGCTAATGAATTGTTCAAAAGTCTCAATTTTCTGCTAATTATAAACCCTTTCATTCCAGCAAACACCAAGCAATTGTCTTACGATGATGTAGTTAATCAGTCCAGTCCAAGCAACTGTACTGTCTACTGTGGTGGTGTTACGTCTGGACTAACTGGTACGTTTTTCTAGAGATGCCATTTTTCAGCACTGAATGAATTTAAACTCTTCCTAACTGCTGTACTCCTTATCACCTTTATTTCAGAACAACTTATGCGGCAGACGTTTTCACCATTTGGACAGATAATGGAAATAAGAGTGTTCCCTGACAAAGGCTATTCATTTGTTCGGTATGAAGAAAAATGCTCATATTTGCTTTACACCCATTTGCTAGTTTCAGATCTAAACCTTTTTAAGTAAAATTATTTTAGATAACTCTTATGGTGTTTTAGAATAAGTAGAAAAGACTCTTCTGATTGACACTGGATTGTGTAACTTTTAGGCACAACATCCTTTTTAAGTAATAATCACAGACCGAATTATGTCCACATTGCCACATTAAAATGTTTTGATTTTAATGATCTCTCCAGTGTGATCAAATTAAAACCACAATCCTCTGGCTTATCTGGTGTCCTGCCTGAAATCTTTGCCTGGCATAATCTTAATGAGATTTGAGCATGTGCAGATTGAACCTTTTGCTATGATGAGACAAGTCTGTTTTTTGCCCCAGTTTCGGTAATGTATAATGTTCACCTTTTTCTTTTTTCTGGACCCTATGTAGAATGGCCTAGTACTCTGTGTACAGATGGCTGCAAGGGATGTCTGTTTCAGACATCGGTTTTCATGCATTCAGTTGTATTAAGTTTTCAGTATTGAATCGTTCATAGGCTCACATGCTTAAATCTTCCCTGTCGTCAAGTTGGTAGTTCCACAGTGTAAGGAAATGCCTCCTTGGCATGGTTACCCCCTGACTTTTTGCCTTTGCTGATGCTATGTTTTGAATTGAAAGTGTGCTGAGGCCTGCTAACCAGGCCCCAGCACCAGTGTTCTTTCCCTAAACCTGTACTTTTGTATCCACAATTGGCACACCCTGGCATCCAGGTAAGTCCCTTGTAACTGGTACCCCTGGTACCAAGGGCCCTGATGCCAAGGGAGGTCTCTAAGGGCTGCAGCATGTCTTATGCCACCCTGGAGACCCCTCACTCAGCACAGACACACTGCTTGCCAGCTTGTGTGTGCTGGTGAGAACAAAACGAGTAAGTCGACATGGCACTCCCCTCAGGGTGCCATGCCAGCCTCTCACTGCCTATGCAGGTGTAGATAAGTCACCCCTCTAGTAGGCCTTACAGCCCTAAGGCAGGGTGCACTATACCATAGGTGAGGGCACCAGTGCATGAGCACTGTGCCCCTACAGTGTCTAAGCCAAACCTTAGACATTGTAAGTGCAGGGTAGCTGTAAAGAAATGGCTCCCTGTTGCAGTTACCCCCCACTTTTTGCCTGATACTGATGCTGACTTGACTGAGAAGAGTGCTGGGACCCTGCTAACCAGGCCCCAGCACCAGTGTTCCTTCACCTAAAATGTACCATTGTATCCACAATTGGCACACCCTGGCATTCAGATAAGTCCCTTGTAACTGGTACTTCTAGTACCAAGGGCCCTGATGCCAAGGAAGGTCTCTAAGGGCTGCAGCATGTCTTATGCCACCCTAGAGACCCCTCACTCAGCACAGACACACTGCTTACAAGCCTGTGTGTGCTAGTGAGAACAAAATGAGTAAGTCGACATGGCACTCCCCTCAGGGTGCCATGCCAGCCTCTCACTGCCTATGCAGTATAGGTAAGACACCCCTCTAGCAGGCCTTACAGCCCTAAGGCAGGGTGCACTATACCATAGGTGAGGGTACCAGTGCATGAGCATGGTACCCCTACAGTGTCTAAACAAAACCTTAGACATTGTAAGTGCAGGGTAGCCATAAGAGTATATGGTCTGGGAGTCTGTCAAACACGAACTCCACAGCACCATAATGGCTACACTGAAAACTGGGAAGTTTGGTATCAAACTTCTCAGCACAATAAATGCACACTGATGCCAGTGTACATTTTATTGTAAAATACACCACAGAGGGCACCTTAGAGGTGCCCCCTGAAACTTAACCGACTGTCTGTGTAGGCTGACTAGTTCCAGCAGCCTGCCACACCAGAGACATGTTGCTGGCCCCATGGGGAGAGTGCCTTTGTCACTCTGAGGCCAGTAACAAAGCCTGCACTGGGTGGAGATGCTAACACCTCCCCCAGGCAGGAGCTGTGACACCTGGCGGTGAGCCTCAAAGGCTCACCCCTTTGTCACAGCCCAGCAGGGCACTCCAGCTTAGTGGAGTTGCCCGCCCCCTCCGGCCACGGCCCCCACTTTTGGCGGCAAGGCTGGAGGGAACAAAGAAAGCAACAAGGAGGAGTCACTGGCCAGTCAGGACAGCCCCTAAGGTGTCCTGAGCTGAAGTGACTCTAACTTTTAGAAATCCTCCATCTTGCAGATGGAGGATTCCCCCAATAGGGTTAGGATTGTGACCCCCTCCCCTTGGGAGGAGGCACAAAGAGGGTGTACCCACCCTCAGGGCTAGTAGCCATTGGCTACTAACCCCCCAGACCTAAACACGCCCTTAAATTTAGTATTTAAGGGCTACCCTGAACCCTAGAAAATCAGATTCCTGCAACTACAAGAAGAAGGACTGCCTAGCTGAAAACCCCTGCAGCGGAAGACCAGAAGACGACAACTGCCTTGGCTCCAGAAACTCACCGGCCTGTCTCCTGCCTTCCAAAGATCCTGCTCCAGCGACGCCTTCCAAAGGGACCAGCGACCTCGACATCCTCTGAGGACTGCCCCTGCTTCGAAAAGACAAGAAACTCCCGAGGACAGCGGACCTGCTCCAAGAAAAGCTGCAACTTTGTTTCCAGCAGCTTTAAAGAACCCTGCAAGCTCCCCGCCAGAAGCGTGAGACTTGCAACACTGCACCCGGCGACCCCGACTCGGCTGGTGGCGATCCAACACCTCAGGCGGGACCCCAGGACTACTCTAAGACTGTGAGTACAAAAACCTGTCCCCCCTGAGCCCCCACAGCGCCGCCTGCAGAGGGAATCCCGAGGCTTCCCCTGACCGCGACTCTTTGAATCCAAAGTCCCGACGCCTGGGAGAGACCCTGCACCCGCAGCCCCCAGGACCTGAAGGACCGGACTTTCACTGGAGAAGTGACCCCCAGGAGTCCCTCTCCCTTGCCCAAGTGGAGGTTTTCCCGAGGAACCCCCCCCTTGCCTGCCTGCAGCGCTGAAGAGATCCCGAGATCTCCCATTAACTTCCATTACGAACCCGACGCTTGTTTCTACACTGCACCCGGCCGCCCCCGCGCTGCTGAGGGTGAAATTCCTGTGTGGGCTTGTGTCCCCCCCGGTGCCCTACAAAACCCCCCTGGTCTGCCCTCCGAAGACGCGGGTACTTACCTGCAAGCAGACCGGAACCGGGGCACCCCCTTCTCTCCATTCTAGCCTATGTGTTTTTGGGCACCACTCTGAACTCTGCACCTGACCGGCCCTGAGCTGCTGGTGTGGTGACTTTGGGGTTGCTCTGAACCCCCAACGGTGGGCTACCTTGGACCAAGAACTAAGCCCTGTAAGTGTCTTACTTGCCTGGTTAACCTAACAAATACTTCTCTTCCAGGGGATCCTCATCAAAGTCATAAACATTGAATATTCCCGCCCTTGTGCGGGGACCCCGGAGCATATATAAAATATATACACATTATACATGTGTAACAAACAGTCATGCAGGCTATCATGTTAAAAACAGGCTAAAATGCTTTATTTCTATGAAGTTTTTTTTTTTTTTTTTGTTTTTAAATACTACAATAGAGCATAAATAAGTACCCAAGCTCCTAAAACTAGGCTTGGGGAAGTAAGCAGTAGCAAACTCTAGTGAAAAAATAGAGAAAACTGCATTGAAAAACAATGAAGCATTCTTAGCCAATAGGCTGCATGCAGGTTAACACAGGAGAACCATAAAAACTTTGGCACTGTGCCTTTAAGACCCTGAGCACCTCCAGTATCCCACCATGCCTCAGGGGTGAAGGAAAGGTGACAGTTGGTTCACAGTTAGGTCAGTTCTTTTTTCCGGCTCCTTCTGAGAGGATCCTGGAGCATTGAGCTCTGTTTTTCTGAGTTTTCCTCCGAAAAATTCTTTAAAAAAGCGTTTTTTCATTTTTCACTCGACAAATAACATCTTTGTCTGAGCTGGGAAGGTTTTTTCTGACAGAAAAATGCCTTCTCTTTTTGTCAAATGCCCTGCTTGTGGGAAGAAGAAGGCCCAGTCAGATCCCCACTCTCTGTGCATAGTGTGCCTGCCTCAGAGTCACTGCCCTGACACTTGTCAGTACTGTAAGAACATGTCTAGGAGGACTCTAAAAGACAGAGAGAAGATCCGACTTCATGGGCTTCAGGAGAGGAAAAGAACATCGTCCTCCTCGCTCTCCAGGCATCCAGAAGGCCATTCTCAGGAGAGAATGGCCCGGTCGACGTCGACAGGTAGGAAAATACCTGCTTGTTCACCGTCGACGTCGTCGCTACCACCGTCCCACCGGCATAGGTCGACGGCGACGCACCCGACGTCGAAGGGAACGGCGTCGAGGGAACATCAGAGTAGGGGCAGGTCTCCGTCGACGGCAGCCCGCCGATCGACGTCGAGCCACCGCCGGCATGCCCGGTCGCCGTCAAAGGCTGTGCGCCCCCCGACGTCAGGACACACGACGTCGAGATCTCCACGACGGCACGGCAAACATCCGCCGTCAACCTCCCATCGCTCCACGTCGAGGCACACGACGGCGAGCAGGTCGAGGTCCAAGGAACGCCGTTCGACGTCAAGGCACTCAACGGCGAGGCAATCAACGTCGAGGCAGGACCAACCGACTGGGCGTCCTTCGACGTCGAAACAGCCATCGACGTCGAAGCAGGTCTTACCTGTCCAACAGGGAGCAGAACATCGCCCCTCGCCAGACAAGGCTCAGTCTCCAGTGGTCTCCATACAGAGCGACTCTTCTCGGTCAAGAGCATCTCCTGGGCATGTCTCGCCCATCAACCTATCTCCGAGATGGCTGGAGAGCCTCAACAGACCAGCGGCCTCCCCAGATTCGCAATATTCGCGAATGTATTCACCCACTGCCTCCCCGCCAAGAACGCCATCGCCGACAGCCGGGGCAGAACGGGCTCGTTCAGCTCCTCGACAGCCGACCGCGAGGACTAGGCGCTCGGCTACAGCGTCCCGCAGCAGATCTCGCTCTCAACGGAGATCCAGGTCGCGCTCAAGAAGATCACCCTCTTGGTCTTCATCAGGTTCTTCTGTCAGGCGTTACTCACCTACTCTTACAGATTCACCACCTGCTAGAGTCTCACCAGTGGATGACATAAACACTTTCAACGAGGTGTTACTAAGAGGAGCACAGAAACTCAATATAGAGGTTCCAGAACCATCTACCTCCTCATCAATCATATTTGAGACACTACAACAGAGGTCAGCGTCGAAAAAGTTGCTGCCTCTAGTGCCTGGTTTGTTGCAGCCGACCATGGACACTTTTCTGGCCCCAGCCTCGCTTAAGTCTGCCCCGGCTCGGATTCTTAAAAAGTACAAGGCTCCAGAGCAAGACCCTTTATTCCTTAGGAAGGATCCGCCACCAGACTCAGTGATCATAGCTGCCGCCCGAAAGACCCACTCGGTGGCATCTTCATCCACAGTACCCCCGGATAAAGAGAGCAGGCATTTAGACTCTCTGGGAAGAAAGATGTGCGGGACAGCGGCTTCAGCAATGAAGGTCTCTAGTGCGTCTGCGCTCCTGGGCAGGTACGATCGTTCTCTGTGGGATTCCCTCAGTAGATTTACGGAAAAACTGCCCAGAGAAGACAGGCAAGATTTCCAAGAGATTCTACAGGAAGGATGCCTGGTATCTAACCAAGTTATCAGCGCGGCAGCGGATGGGGCGGATTTGGCGGCTCATGGGTACGCACATGGTATCTGTGCGAGGAGATCTTCCTGGCTGAGGCTCACTGGCTTGAAACAGGAGGCACAACAACGTATCCTGAATCTCCCATTTGCCGGGAATTCTCTATTCGGTGCCCATGCAGACGAAGAGATGGCCCGCATGAAGACCGAGGTGGATACCATGAAGGCGGTAGGCCTCGAAAGAAGGAAAGATTTCAGGCGGAGGTACAGACCGTACGATAGACGCCCTTTCCAACAGAGGGTTCAAACCCCTCATTGGTCGCAAAGGTCTCAGCAACGACAGGGGCGCCCTCTGTTTCAGCGAAGAAACACAAGGGAGCGAGGGTCAAGCAGACCTCAACAGTCCACTCCAAAAGCACCCACTAAACAATGAAGTCTCGCTTCCCTCGACACTGTACACCACTCCGGTGGGGGGAAGTATTATTGCTCATCTTCACGAGTGGCACTCTATCACAAGAGACAAATGGGTGCTCAATATTGTCGAACATGGCTATTCTCTTCTTTTCAAGCAGCCTCCACCACACTTGCCACCAACCAAACACAATCCGGCTCATCTCACCTTGCTACGCAAGGAGGCTCTCACCCTCCTAAGAAAGAATGCCATAGAAAGGGTTCCACCTGCCCACAGAGGAAAAGGGGTCTACTCCCGTTACTTTCTAGTAACAAAGAAGGGTCAAGAGGGCGTTTTCAGGCCAATCCTGGATCTAAGACTGCTGAACAAATACATAAGAAAACAGAAGTTCAGAATGCTAGCGCTTCATCAAATTTTCCCTCAACTGCATCAGGGAGACTGGATGTGCTCCATCGACCTGCAGGATGCGTATTTCCACATCCCAATAGCTCCAAAGCATCGAAAATTCCTGCGCTTTCGAGTAGCGTTACAGCATTACCAGTTCAGGGTTCTACCCTTTGGCCTGAAATCTGCTCCAAGAGTTTTCTCGAAATGTATGGCAGTGGTGGCAGCGCATCTACGAAGACAAAGGATATACATATATCCATACCTAGATGACTGGCTACTAAAGGCTTCTTCTCCGGAGCAGGCGAGAAGCCATCGGGACATTGTACTAGGAGTTTGCGAAGCTCTAGGTCTTCAGGTCAATTACCAGAAGTCAACCTTGACTCCAACGCAGAGTCTTCACTACCTAGGAGCTATCATAAACACAAAACTACAAAAAGTGTATCCTTCGGAGGAACGACTGTCCTCAATAAACATGAAGTGCCAGGACCTGTTGAGAGCCAGCGCACCTACGGCACGTCAAGTGACATCACTACTGGGCTCCATGGCATCGTGCATCTTTATTGTCCCAAATGCCAGACTCCACATGAGACCCCTCCAAGAGGCATTGGAGGCCAATTGGAGCCAAAGAACAGGTCGCTGGGAAGACACAATGCAGCTACCGGAGGTAGCACTGCAGTCATTGAGATGGTGGATGCACAGACCTCACCTGTCAGTGGGCGCTCCGTTTCACCAGGTACTTCCATCCGACACTCTGGTAACGGATGCGTCTCTTCAGGGATGGGGGGCTCATCTGGGTCCTTTTCAAGCGCAGGGTCTGTGGTCAGACAAGGAGAAGCAGTACCACATCAATCTGCTAGAACTCAGAGCGGTCCATCTGGCTCTCAAGTCTTTCACACCGCTAATTCAGGGGAAAACTCTATTGATACAGACGGACAATACAACCACGATGTATTACTTGAACAAACAAGGGGGAACGAGATCCCTACCCCTTTCACGAGAGTCCCAAGCGATATGGCATTGGCTCCTGGTCAGAGGAATGTCAATCACAGCAGTTCACCTGCCAGGTCAGCAGAACGTAGAAGCAGACTTTCTAAGCAGACACCTGGAGGACGGTCACGATTGGGTCCTGCACGACGAAGTCGCAGAATACATCTTCGCGCAATGGGGTCGGCCTCAACTGGACCTCTTCGCAGACGATGTAAACAGGAAATGCCCAGACTTCGCATCCAGGTTCTACCGTCCAGGATCTCGAGGGAATGCCCTGTTGATCGACTGGTCAGGGACATTTCTTTACGCTTTTCCTCCGATTCCCCTCATTCCGGCAGTGATCAGCAAACTTTACGGATCCAGGACCAGAATGATTCTTATAGCGCCACAATGGCCTCGGCAATTCTGGTACACGGATCTCCTCAACCTGTCGGAAAAACCTCACAGGAGGTTGCCGTGCAGACCGGATCTTCTGAGCAGAATGGAGGGCAGGATTCTGCATCCCAACCTACCCTCTCTGAGCTTAACAGCATGGCTCCTGAATTCCTGCAGTATGGGCACCTAGGACTCTCGCAGGAGTGCATGAACATTTTGAAAGAGTCCAAACGGCCTTCCACGCGGCGTTCCTACGCTTTTAAGTGGAAGAGATTCTACATATGGTGCTGTCAGCAAGGCCATAATCCCATACGGGCGCAGGAGGACGTCATACTGTCCTATTTGCTTCACCTAGCGAAATCCGGTCTGCAGGTATCATCTATTAAGGTACATTTGTCTGCTATTACTGCCTATCGCAAGTCACCTTCTCAGGAATCCTTCTTTACGAAACCTGTAGTCAAGGATTTCTTAGAAGGTTTGAAGAAAGTTTTTCCGCCAATTCGGAGGCCTTCTCCTCCGTGGGAATTGAACATAGTCCTAGCAAAACTTATGGGCCCTCCTTTCGAGCCTATCCATAAGGCTTCCTTACAACACCTTACGTGGAAAACGGCTTTTCTGGTGGCCATTACTTCAGCGAGGAGGGTCAGTGAGATCCAGGCCTTGTCTGCAAAAGAACCGTACACGGTTTTTCATGACAATAGAGTAGTTCTGCGAACTCACCCATCTTTCCTTCCGAAGGTGGTGTCAGAATTCCATATTAATCAGACCATAACTTTACCGACGTTCTTTCCCAATCCGGAAACTCCGGCTGAGAAAGCATTGCACTCATTAGACTTGAAAAGAGTGCTGAAATTTTATCTGGACAAGACAAAATCGATTAGAAATTCTAACCGCTTGTTTGTGAACTATGGTCATTTAAGGACAGGAGAAGCAGCATCTAAGCGAACAATATCAAGATGGATAGTCTCTTGTATTGTTAATACTTACCAGCTAGCTAATAAACAATTGCTAGCCCGGCCTAGAGCGCATTCCACAAGGGGAAAAGCGGCTACAGCTGCTCTCCTGAACAATGTTCCTATATCTGAGATTTGTAAGGCTGCTACATGGAAGTCTGTACATACTTTTACAAGACATTATTGTTTAGACTCAGATGCAAGAGCGGATGCCCAAGTGGGGCAGGCCTCTCTAAGGAATTTATTTGCGTAAGTCATGTCTATTCCTGCACTTCTATCGGACAGTCCGCTGGGTTTAGGGATGGGCTTGCTAATCTATTCAATGTTTATGACTATTGATGAGGATCCCCTGGAAGAGAAGGATAAGTTACTTACCTGTAAATCCTAGTTCTCTTCCAGGGGTATCCTCATCAAAGTCATAAACAACCCACCCTCCTCCCCGGACACACGTCTACTGGAAGTGCAGGACAGACAGTATTTTGATTCAATTATACAAATTGTCACCGTAAAAAGAACTGACCTAACTGTGAACCAACTGTCACCTTTCCTTCACCCCTGAGGCATGGTGGGATACTGGAGGTGCTCAGGGTCTTAAAGGCACAGTGCCAAAGTTTTTATGGTTCTCCTGTGTTAACCTGCATGCAGCCTATTGGCTAAGAATGCTTCATTGTTTTTCAATGCAGTTTTCTCTATTTTTTCACTAGAGTTTGCTACTGCTTACTTCCCCAAGCCTAGTTTTAGGAGCTTGGGTACTTATTTATGCTCTATTGTAGTATTTAAAAAAAAAAAAAAAAAAAAAAACTTCATAGAAATAAAGCATTTTAGCCTGTTTTTAACATGATAGCCTGCATGACTGTTTGTTACACATGTATAATGTGTATATATTTTATATATGCTCCGGGGTCCCCGCACAAGGGCGGGAATATTCAATGTTTATGACTTTGATGAGGATACCCCTGGAAGAGAACTAGGATTTACAGGTAAGTAACTTATCCTTACCTCCCCTAGGAACTGTGAAAATTGCACTAAGTGTCCACTTTTAAAACAGCTATTTGTGAATAACTTGAAAAGTATACATGCAATTTTGATGATTTGAAGTTCCTAAAGTACTTACCTGCAATACCTTTCGAATGAGATATTACATGTAGAATTTGAACCTGTGGTTCTTAAAATAAACTAAGAAAAGATATTTTTCTATACAAAAACCTATTGGCTGGATTTGTCTCTGAGTGTGTGTACCTCATTTATTGTCTATGTGTATGTACAACAAATGCTTAACACTACTCCTTGGATAAGCCTACTGCTCGACCACACTACCACAAAATAGAGCATTAGTATTATCTATTTTTACCGCTATTTTACCTCTAAGGGGAACCCTTGGACTCTGTGCATGCTATTCCTTACTTTGAAATAGCACATACAGAGCCAACTTCCTACAGTAGCCATAAGAGTATATGGTCTGGGAGACTGTTTTACACGAACTCCACAGCACCATAATGGCTACACTGAAAACTGGGAAGTTTGGTATCAAACTTCTCAGCACAATAAATGCACACTGATGCCAGTGTACATTTTATTGTGAAATACACCCCAGAGGGCACCTTAGAGGTGCCCCCTGAAACCTTAACCGACTATCTGTGTAGGCTGACTGGTTCCAGCAGCCTGCCACAACCGAGACATGTTGCTGGCCCCATGGGGAGAGTGCCTTTGTCACTCTGAGGCCAGTAACAAAGCCTGCACTGGGTGGAGATGCTAACACCTCCCCCAGGCAGGAGCTGTCAGACCTGGCGGTGAGCCTCAAAGGCTCACCCCTTTGTGCCAGCACCGCAGGACACTCCAGCTAGTGGAGTTGCCCGCCCCCTCTGGCCACGGCCCCCACTTTTGGCGGCAAGGCCGGAGAAAATAATGAGAATAACGAGGAGGAGTCACTGGCCAGTCAGGACAGCCCCTAAGGTGTCCTGAGCTGAAGTGACTCTAACTTTTAGAAATCCTTCATCTTGCAGATGGAGGATTCCCCAATAGGATTAGGGATGTGACCCCCTCCCCTTGGGAGGAGGCACAAAGAGGGTGTACCCACCCTCAGGGCTAGTAGCCATTGGCTACTAACCCCCCAGACCTAAACACACCCTTAAATTTAGTATTTAAGGGCTCCCCTGAACCTAAGTGTAAGGAAATGCCTCCTTGGCATGGTTGCCCCCTGACTTTTTGCCTTTGCTGATGCTATGTTTACAATTGAAAGTGTGCTGAGGCCTGCTAACCAGGCCCCAGCACCAGTGTTCTTTCCCTAACCTGTACTTTTGTATCCACAATTGGCAGACCCTGGCATCCAGATAAGTCCCTTGTAACTGGTACTTCTAGTACCAAGGGCCCTGATGCCAAGGAAGGTCTCTAAGGGCTGCAGCATGTCTTATGCCACCCTGGAGACCTCTCACTCAGCACAGACACACTGCTTGCCAGCTTGTGTGTGCTAGTGAGGGCAAAACGAGTAAGTCGACATGGCACTCCCCTCAGGGTGCCATGCCAGCCTCTCACTGCCTATGCAGTATAGGTAAGACACCCCTCTAGCAGGCCTTACAGCCCTAAGGCAGGGTGCACTATACCATAGGTGAGGGTGCCAGTGCATGAGCATGGTACCCCTACAGTGTCTAAACAAAACCTTAGACATTGTAAGTGCAGGGTAGCCATAAGAGTATATGGTCTGGGAGTCTGTCAAACACGAACTCCACAGCACCATAATGGCTACACTGAAAACTAGGAAGTTTGGTATCAAACTTCTCAGCACAATAAATGCACACTGATGCCAGTGTACATTTTATTGTAAAATACACCACAGAGGGCACCTTAGAGGTGCCCCCTGAAACCTATCCGACTATCTGTGTAGGCTGACTGGTTCCAGCAGCCTGCCACACTAGAGACATGTTGCTGGCCCCATGGGGAGAGTGCCTTTGTCACTCTGAGGCCAGTAACAAAGCCTGCACTGGGTGGAGATGCTAACACCTCCCCCAGGCAGGAGCTGTAACACCTGGCGGTGAGCCTCAAAGGCTCACCCCTTTGTCACAGCCCAGCAGGGCACTCCAGCTTAGTGGAGTTGCCCGCCCCCTCCGGCCACGGCCCCCACTTTTGGCGGCAAGGCTGGAGGGAACAAAGAAAGCAACAGGGAGGAGTCACTGACCAGTCAGGACAGCCCCCTAAGGTGTCCTGAGCTGAGGTGACTCTGACTTTTAGAAATCCTCCATCTTGCAGATGGAGGATTCCCCCAATAGGGTTAGGATTGTGACCCCCTCCCCTTGGGAGGAGGCACAAAGAGGGTGTACCCACCCTCAGGGCTAGTAGCCATTGGCTACTAACCCCCCAGACCTAAAACACGCCCTTAAATTTAGTATTTAAGGGCTACCCTGAACCCTAGAAAATCAGATTCCTGCAACTACAAGAAGAAGGACTGCCTAGCTGAAAACCCCTGCAGAGGAAGACCAGAAGACGACAACTGCCTTGGCTCCAGAAACTCACCGGCCTGTCTCCTGCCTTCCAAAGATCCTGCTCCAGCGACGCCTTCCAAAGGGACCAGCGACCTCGACATCCTCTGAGGACTGCCCCTGCTTCGAAAAGACAAGAAACTCCCGAGGACAGCGGACCTGCTCCAAAGAAAAGCTGCAACTTTGTTTCCAGCAGCTTTAAAGAACCCTGCAAGCTCCCCGCAAAAGGCGTGAGACTTGCAACACTGCACCCGGCGACCCCGACGCGGCTGGTGGCGATCCAACACCTCAGGAGGGACCCCAGGACTACTCTAAGACTGTGAGTACAAAAACCTGTCCCCCCTGAGCCCCCACAGCGCCGCCTGCAGAGGGAATCCCGAGGCTTCCCCTGACCGCGACTCTTTTGAATCCTAAGTCCCGACACCTGGGAGAGACCCTGCACCCGCAGCCCCCAGGACCTGAAGGACCGGACTCTCACTGGAGAAGTGACCCCCAGGAGTCCCTCTCCCTTGCCCAAGTGGAGGTTTCCCCGAGGAACCCCCCCCTTGCCTGCCTGCAGCGCTGAAGAGATCCCTAGATCTCCCATTGACTTCCATTACAAACCCGACGCTTGTTTCTACCCTGCACCCGGCCGCCCCCGCGCCGCTGAGGGTGAAATTTCTGTGTGGACTTGTGTCCCCCCCGGTGCCCTACAAAACCCCCCTGGTCTGCCCTCCGAAGACGCGGGTACTTACCTGCAAGCAGACCGGAACCGGGGCACCCCCTTCTCTCCATTCTAGCCTATGTGTTTTGGGCACCACTTTGGACTCTGCACCTGACCGGCCCTGAGCTGCTGGTGTGGTGACTTTGGGGTTGCTCTGAACCCCCAACGGTGGGCTACCTTGGACCAAGAACTAAGCCCTGTAAGTGTCTTACTTACCTGGTTAACCTAACAAATACTTACCTCCCCTAGGAACTGTGAAAATTGCACTAAGTGTCCACTTTTAAAACAGTTATTCGTCAATAACTTGAAAAGTATACATGCAATTTTGATGATTTGAAGTTCCTAAAGTACTTACCTGCAATACCTTTCGAATGAGATATTACATGTAGAATTTGAACCTGTGGTTCTTAAAATAAACTAAGAAAAGATATTTTTCTATATAAAAACCTATTGGCTGGATTTGTCTCTGAGTGTGTGTACCTCATTTATTGTCTTGTGTATGTACAACAAATGCTTAACACTACTCCTTGGATAAGCCTACTGCTCGACCACACTACCACAAAATAGAGCATTAGTATTATCTCTTTTTACCACTATTTTACCTCTAAGGGGAACCCTTGGACTCTGTGCATGCTATTCCTTACTTTGAAATAGCACATACAGAGCCAACTTCCTACACTAAGAATTTAGATTCCTGCAACTTACCGAAGAAGAAGATTGCTGAGCTGAAAACTCCTGCAGAAGAAGAAAGAAGACACCAACTGCTTTGGTCCCAGTCCTACTGGCCTGTCTCCTGCCTTCTAAAGAACCCTGCTCCGGCGATGCTTTCTCCAGGACCAGCGACCTCTGAATCCTCAGAGGACTGCCCTGCTTCCAAGAGACCAAGAAACTCCCGAGGACAGCGGCACTGCTCCAAAAGAAATGCAACTTTGTTTCAAGGAGCAGATTTAAAGACCCCCTGCAACTCCCCGCAAGAAGCGTGAGACTTGCAACACTGCACCCGGCGACCCCGACTCGACTGGTGGAGAACCAACACCTCAGGGAGGACCCTCTGGCGACTCAGAGTCCGTGAGTAACCAAAGTTGTCCCCCCTGAGCCCCCACAGCGACGCCTGCAGAGGGAATCCCGAGGCTTCCCCTGACTGCGACTGCCTGAACCTAAAGTCCCGACGGCTGGCAAAAGACCCTGCACCCGCAGCCCCCAGCACCTGAAGGAACGGAACTTCTGTGCAGGAGTGACCCCCAGGAGGCCCTCTCCCTTGCCCAGGTGGTGGCTACCCCGAGGAGCCCCCCCCTTGCCTGCCTGCAACGCTGAAGAGATCCCTTGATCTCTCATTGATTTCCATTGAAAACCCGACGCTTGTTTCTACACTGCACCCGGCCGCCCCAGTGCCGCTGAGGGTGTACTTTTTGTGTGGACTTGTGTCCCCCCCCTGGTGCCCTACAAAACCCCCCTGGTCTGCCCTCCGAAGACGCGGGTACTTACCTGCTGGCAGACCGGAACCGGGGCACCCCCTTCTCTCCATTGAAGCCTATGCGTTTCGGGCACCTCTTTGACCTCTGCACCTGACCGGCCCTGAGCAGCTGGTGTGGTAACTTTGGGGTTGCTCTGAACCCCCAACGGTGGGCTACCTTGGGCCCAAACCTGAGACTTGTAAGTGATTTACTTACCTGACAAAACTAACAAAAACTTACCTCCCCCAGGAACTGTGAAAATTGCACTAAGTGTCCACTTTTAAAACAGCTTATTGTGTTTTATGTAAAAAGTATACATGCTAATGTAATGATTCAAAGTTCCTAAAGTACTTACCTGCAATACCTTTCAAATGAGATATTACATGTAGAATTTGAACCTGTGGTTCTTAAAATAAACTAAGAAAAGATATTTTTCTATAACAAAACCTATTGGCCTGGATTTGTTTGTGAGTGTGTGTTCCTCATTTATTGCCTGTGTGTATGTACAACAAATGCTTAACACTACTCCTTTGATAAGCCTACTGCTCGACCACACTACCACAAAATAGAGCATTAGTATTCTCTTTTTGCCACTCTTACCTCTAAGGGGAACCCTTGGACTCTGTGCATGCTATTCCTTACTTTGAAATAGCACATACAGAGCCAACTTCCTACACACAGCATACACACCCAGCTGTCCAAAGATTAAAATGTGACGTAGGTAACTTGTTTACAACATTTTGCAAAGAATCAAGCTCCATTCATTCAGGAAGCAGCTACTAGATCAGTCTTCCTCTCAAAGAACCACCATACCGCGGATGTCTTACAGCACTTTGTGAGAAGGGAGTCTCCCTGGGCTCTGCTTATTTTCTTCAGATTGTCAACTAATTTCCAGCTTCTGTTGAACATTGATTAACCCCTCCTTATAAACTGCTTGGAAGTAACATCTTGGCTGTTGAACTCTGATGGGTAAAATCATGTCAGATTTTGTGACTGTGTGCCCATTCCTTTAGCAGATCTTGAGGAAGAGAAAGTGTATAGCAAAATAACGTTTTTGGGAGCAGTCCTAGATACAATGTCATTCAAACCTTTGCCAGAGAAAATGAAGATGACAATCGGATTTTTTTTCCCTCTTGCAAATGTCAATTCAAACTTAAGCCTTTTGGCACAGAATTTGTTGCCTCCGCATGGAACCACTGCAGCAGGAAATAGTCAAACAATGGATTAAGAAGAACGGATCTTTCGATAATATTATCAGGATCATTCTTGAAATCAAAATCAGCCATGACTTGGATGCAGAAAAGCAACAACTCAAATCTGTAATGACCCACCTATGCATCCCTGGAAGGATGGGGCACACACATGCTTCTCACCATTGCAGCGTGTTCTGTCTAGATTGTTACTGCTTGCTATTCGGATTCAAACATTTTAATCTATGAAACATTAAATACTGGAGCAACAACAAGTTACTTACCTAAAGGCTGTGGTTTTCCAGCGTATTGTTTGGGTCTTTAACACCTCATGCCCTCCATCTGTGTCTCTTCATAGTGAACGCTCAAATATTTGAAGAGGAGAGTGAGCGTCTCTGGAGTTCACTGTTCATGGGAGATTTTCAGCTTCTTTTATGGAAGAAACTAAAGCTTGCATTTTCACAGCTTTGGTTACTGGTTGCTAGTTTATTTGATGAACAGCTGTCTGCTTTATGACATGGTAGTTCAGTCAGCATCTCTGGCCATAGTGTCAGATTTCTGTTTCAGGGATATTTGAGATCGGAACTGGTGGTCTATGAATGACAGACCAAAGATGGACGTTGTAGGAAGTTGGCTCTGTATGCACTATTTCAAAGTAAGGAATAGTATGCACAGAGTCCAAGGGTTCCCCTTGGAGGTAAGATAGTGGCAAAAAGAGATAATACTAATGCTCTATTTTGTGGTAGTGTGGTCGAGCAGTAGGCTTATCAAAGGAGTAGTGTTAAGCATTTGTTGTACATACATACAGGCAATAAATGAGGAACACACACTCGGAGACAATTCCAGGCCAATAGGTTTTTGTATAGAAAAATATATTTTCTTTAGTTTATTTTAAGAACCACAGGTTCAAATTCTACATGCAATATCTCATTTGAAAGGTATTGCAGGTAAGTACTTTAGGAACTTTGAATAATCACAATAGCATTTATACTTTTTACATAAAACACATATAGCTATTTTAAAAGTGGACACTTAGTGCAATTTTCACAGTTCCTAGGGGAGGTAAGTTATTGTTAGTTCTTGCAGGTAAGTAAACCACCTACGGGGTTCAAATTGGGGTCCAAGGTAGCCCACCGTTGGGGGTTCAGAGCAACCCCAAAGTCACCACACCAGCATCTCAGGGCCGGTCAGGTGCAGAGTTCAAAGTGGTGCCCAAAACACAGACTTCAATGGAGAAGGGGGTGCCCCGGTTCCAGTCTGCCAGCAGGTAAGTACCCGCGTCTTCGGAGGGCAGACCAGGGGGGTTTTGTAGGGCACCGGGGGGACACAAGTCCACACAGAAAGTACACCCTCAGCAGCGCGGGGACGGCCGGGTGCAGTGTGCAAACAAGCGTCGGGTTTGTAATAGGATTCAATGGGAGACCAAGGGGTCTCTTCAGCGGTGTAGGCAGGCAAGGGGGGGGGGGGGGGCTCCTCGGGGTAGCCACCACCTGGGCAAGGGAGAGGGCCTCCTGGGGGTCACTCCTGCACTGGAGTTCCGATCCTTCAGGTCCTGGGGGCTGCGGGTGCAGGGTCTTTTCCAGGTGTCGGGATCTTAGTCAGGCAGTCTCGGTCAGGGGGAGCCTCGGGATTCCCTCTGCAGGCGTCGCTGTGGGGGCTCAGGGGGGACAACTTTGGTTACTCAGTCTTGGAGTCGCCTGGGGGTCCTCCCTGTAGCGTTATTTCTCTCGTAGGGGATTTCCATGTATAGTCATAAGCACTGAATAGTTCCGCGCGCCTGCGGGGACCCCGGAGCACTGTTGTGTAGTATATTCTTAAGTGCAATCATCAGCTCCTTGACAAAAAAGGTCTGTGAAAAACACTTAAGAATAACAATGTGCAGCCTATGTGAACAGCTACACAGGCCAAATTGTTAGAAGAAAAAACAGTTGTAGTGTAAATTCACGTTTAAACCTCTATTTATTCTATAAATACATAAATAAATACATTCTCATATTTTATTTACACCTCTCATGAGAATAAAACAATGTAGGGCAGTGTAGCCCATAGGCTGCCATTATACAGAATGAAAATAGAGCTGTGCCTTTAAGAAAGTAAAGTCTTCCTGTTTCCCATCATGCACAGCAAAAGGCAGTTGCCTCAGTTCTTTTTTCCGGCTCCTTTCTGACAGGACCCTGAAGCATTGAGCTCTACCTCTCAAAATCCTTTTGTGACAGAAATTCATTTAAAGTCTTTTGAATTTCAATTTCACTCGACGTTTTTAACATAGAGTGATCATTTTCTATTGTTTTCTGTTAGATTCTGACAGAATTTTGAGGTTTTTCTACTTCAGAAATGCCTTCACTGTTTGACAAATGCCCTTCTTGTGGCAGAAAAAAGGCCAAAACAGATCCACATCGGGTCTGCATAATTTGCCTTCCTTCCAGCCACAAACCGGAGTAGTGTGACATCTGCAAAACCTTCTCCAGAAGGACCCTTCGTGACAGGGAGAAGATCCGACTCCAGGCGAAAGAGGACAGGAGGAAAAGTGGTCATTCTACCACAGAGCGAGGAGAAGGTCAGTCTTCTACCAGGGCTCACACTGTTTCCTCTATAACTCCGACCAGACCGGCTCAAAAACGGCACAGGTCTCTGACGACGTCGAGGGCGTCGACGTAAGGAACGGCGCCAACATGCTCGCCGTCGAGGAGTGGTTCGCCGGCGAGAAAGACATCGCTCGCCGTCGACGACGATTTCGCCGTCGAGACGGCGTGGACTTTCGCCGTCGAGATCTGGGTCGCCGTCGACACGGCGAGGACGTTCCACGTCGAGGAGATCTGAATCCGGCTCGCCGTCGACACGGCGAGAGCGATCAACGTCGAGGGGTGCTCGACGTTGTAGGCGTTCACCGTCATCACGGCGACGTCGAGAGATTCTCAACGGCGAGAAGAATCGACGTCGAAGAGCACTCGCCGTCACCGTACTTCGACGTCGAGAGTGTGTCGACGTCGAGACAATCAAAAAGACCTAGAAGGGTTTATACAACCTCAGAATCCTCGGCCTCACTCATCCTCCTTCCAGCGTCTCCACAACTCTCTCCTCGACAATCACCATTGCCACAGACGCCGGTAACACCTACGGCGCCTCTTCCGGCTCCCCCTTCAGAGTCTGTTTTGAGGACTCCAACGCGGTCTGTAAGACGTTCTGGACATTCCTCTAGACGCTCTTCTTCCTCTCGGCACCGTCATGAATCACAGAGATCTCAGCATTCACATCACAGGCGTTCTTCGTCTACACGGGACTACTCTCCAACCCTATCGGACTCACCGTCCCCGAGAGTGTCCCCCATAGATGATGTGAATAAGTTCCAGGAGGTCTTAGTACGAGGTGCGACCAAGCTGAACATCCCGCTGGCGGTACCTGCCCCATCGACGTCAGTGATCTTCGAGACTTTGCATCACAGGACATCTTCCAGACCTTTGCTTCCACTGGTTCCAGGTCTCCTCGAACCAGCAATGGATATTTTCCTTGCACCGGCCGCAACAAAGTCTGCTCCTTCCAGACTTGTTAAAAAATATCGTCCACCAGAACAAGATCCTCTATTCTTGATGTCGGACCCAGTACCTGATTCGGTGGTCATAGTAGCGGCAAAGAAACTGCATTCAACCTCACCGTCTTCTTCTTCGCCTCCAGATAAAGAGAGCAGAAAGATAGATGCTGCAGCACAAAAAGTATGTTCTACTGCAGCCGTCACGATGAAGGCAGCCAGCGCTACTGCGTTATTAGGGCGATACGACCGTGCCCTCTGGGACTCTTTAATGCAGTTTGCGGAACATCATCCTAAGGATAAAAGGGAAGATTTCCTGGAGGTCGTGGGTGAGGGAGCCATGGTTTCTAACCAAATTATAAGTGCTGCAGCTGACTCTTCGGTGCTATCCGCACACAATTATGCACACGGGATAGCGCTCAGAAGGCATGCATGGTTGAGACTTACATCACTCAAACCTGAAGCGCAGCAGCGAATACAAAACTTGCCTTTCTCGGGCTCCACCTTGTTCGGTTCTCATGCCGATGACGAGATGGCTAGAATGAAGGCTGAACTAGATACCCTGAAAGCGGTAGGCATGGAAAGACCGAAAGAACAAAGAAAGGTTTTCCGGCCATATCAACGACGACTTTTCACACACCGGTATCAGTCGCCACACTGGATGTCTTTGCGCCCCCAGCAGCAGCAGCAACAGCAGCATCAAAGGGGTTTCTCCACTCAGCGAAGGTCGACAAGGGGTTGTTCAACACCTCAAACTCAGGCAACTCGACAGGCTCCCACGTCTAAGCCCTGAATCTTTGCTTCCCCCTCCTCCGTTATCCACTCCGGTAGGGGGAAGTATCTCAAATCATCTGGACGAGTGGCTACGCATCACAACAGACGCCTGGGTATTGAATATTGTGAGACATGGTTACGCTCTCAGATTCACCAGTTCTCCACCATCTGTTCCACCCAAAACAGCCAACCGCCATCTCCAAGCTCTTCAGTTAGAGGTCAATATTCTATTGCAAAAAAGAGCCATAGAACCCGTTCCCATCAGCCAGCAAGGGAAGGGGATTTATTCGAGATATTTCCTTGTACCGAAAAAAGACAAACAAGAGTTTCGTCCCATTTTAGATCTGAGGACAGCAAACAAATGGATTCGCAAAGAAAAATTCAGGATGTTAGCCTTACACCAAATTTACCCACATCTACGTCAGGGCGACTGGCTCTGTGCGATAGATCTTTGCGACGCTTATTTTCATATCCCAATAACCAAGAAACATCGAAAATTCCTAAGGTTCACCGTCGGAAAACGCCATTACCAATTTGCAGTTCTACCTTTCGGCCTAAAATCAGCGCCGAGAACTTTTTCCAAATGCATGGCGGTAGTAGCCGCCCACTTGAGGAAACAGCGAATATTCGTCTACCCCTATCTAGACGATTGGCTCATAAAGGCCTCCAGTTGTCTCGAGGCACAACAGCATTTCGAATGGACTCTACAACTGCTGCAAAAACTTGGTCTTCAAGTCAAGCTCCTGAAATCTACAGCAACACCTGTTCAGAGGTTGCTTTACTTAGGGGCCATTGTAGATACCAGGCTAGGAAAGGTGTTTCCTTCGGAGGAACGACGGTTATCGATTCTCCAAAAGTGCAAACAACTGCAGGAAAGACCTCAAGCCACTGCAAGAATAATAGCTTCTCTACTGGGCTCGATGGCGTCTTGTATCCATCTGGTTCCCAATGCTCGCCTCCATATGAGACCATTGCAGGAAAATCTGGAGGATCAGTGGTGTCAACTGAGGGACGATTGGGAGAACAAAGTCCTTCTTTCTCCTCACACCCTACAATCCCTCAAGTGGTGGTGTTTACCCAGCAATCTCTTGGTGGGGATTCCGTTCCAACAACGGCCTTCATCTCAAACCATCGTAACAGATGCGTCACTGCTCGGATGGGGGGCGCACATGGAACATCTTAGAGTCCAAGGAGAGTGGTCACAAAGAGAGAGTCTCTATCACATCAACCTGCTGGAACTTCGCGCAGTCCACCTTGCGCTCAAAGCCTTCCTTCCCTCTCTGAGAACGGAAACTCTCCTTCTCCAGACAGACAACGTGGCCACTATGTACTACGTGAACAAACAAGGAGGCACCAGGTCCAGAATTTTATCCAGAGAGGCTCAGACAATCTGGCATTGGCTTCTAGCCAGGAACCTGTCGCTAGTGGCAACTCACCTGCCCGGCATCCAGAATGTTCAAGCGGATGCCCTCAGTCGGGTAATGGACGAGAACCACGAATGGGTACTACACGACGACGTCGTTCATTCCATTTTCGCACTCTGGGGTACCCCCTCTACAGACCTTTTCGCAACCCCAGACAACAAAAAATGGCAAAACTTCGCCTCCAGATATTACCATCCAGGGACATTGGGGAATGCCCTATGGATAAGCTGGTCAGGAGCATTTCTTTACGCCTTTCCACCGCTTCCCCTGATTCCGGCGGTCCTCCAGAAGCTGTCCAATGCTCAGACCAAAATGATCCTAATTGCTCCGGAGTGGCCACGCCAGTGGTGGTTCCCAGACCTCCTTCACCGGTCACTCAAACCACACATCAGGCTACCATATCGTCCGGACCTGCTCACGAAGTTCAGAGGGCAGATATCTCATCCCAACCCCTCATCGTTGAGTTTGGCAGCATGGCTCCTGAGCTAGTGCAATATGGACACTTGAACCTACCTCAGGACTGTATGGAAATTCTGAAGGAAGCAAAGCGCCCTTCCACACGATCAGCCTATGCAAGCAAGTGGAAGAGATTCTGCATTTGGTGTTTACACAACAACATTGACCCGGTTTCCTGTGGAGAACAATCTATCCTGCCATACTTGTTAAGTTTGGCAAAATCGGGCTTACAACTGTCGTCAATAAAAGTTCACTTGGCGGCTGTCACGGCATACAGAAAGAGTCCTTCACAAACTTCCTTTTTTCGGATTCCGATTATTAAGGATTTCCTAGAAGGTTTAAAGAAGGTTTTTCCTCCCATTAGAAAGCCTTCTCCTCCATGGGAACTGAACGTTGTCTTATCACGTCTGATGCTGCCGCCATTCGAGCCGATACATAAGGCATCGCTGCAACATCTCACATGGAAAGCTGCTTTTCTGGTGGCAATCACTTCAGCACGTAGGGTCAGCGAAATCCAGGCCCTTTGCGCTCAGGAACCCTACACGGTTTTTCATTCTGCAAAAGTGGTAATGAGAACTCATCCAAAATTTTTACCTAAGGTAGTCTCCGACTTCCATGTGAACCAAACAATTTCATTACCGACTTTCTTTCAGAATCCAGCTACTCCTGCTGAGAGAACTCTGCACTCTCTGGATGTAAAGAGTCTTGAAATTTTACTTGGACAGGACAAAAAGCTTACGAAAATCACAACAGCTTTTTATTAACTATGGCCCAATCAGAACAGGTTTGGGCACATCTAAACAATCTTTATCCAGGTGGATTGTTTCATGTATAATGTTATCAGTTAGCAAACAAATCCCTTGGTGGTAGGCCAAAAGCCCACTCTACCAGAGGGAAAGCAGCTACTGTAGCCTTGATGAGAAATGTCCCTTTGGCAGAAATATGCAAGGCTGCCACTTGGAGGTCGGTCCATACCTTTACTAAGCATTACTGCCTTGATACAGACGCTAGGGCAGATGCTCAGGTTGGACAGGCTTTGCTCAAGAATTTGTTTGCATGATTCATGTTTTTCTCAGTATTCTTATATCTACTCCACCGCGGTTATGGGGATGGGCTTGCTACTCTATTCAGTGCTTATGACTATACATGGAAATCCCCTACGAGAGAAGGAATGGTTTCCTACCTGTAACTCCAGTTCTCTCGTAGGGGTATTTCCATGATAGTCATAAGCAACCCTCCCTCCTCCCCGGTGGAGTTGACATAGAACATGAATATTATGGAGGTTGGTACTCCAACAAATGTTTTGTTTTTCTTCATGTCAGGTTAATAGCCTCCAAAAAAGAACTGAGGCAACTGCCTTTTGCTGTGCATGATGGGAAACAGGAAGACTTTACTTTCTTAAAGGCACAGCTCTATTTTCATTCTGTATAATGGCAGCCTATGGGCTACACTGCCCTACATTGTTTTATTCTCATGAGAGGTGTAAATAAAATGAGAATGTATTTATTTATGTATTTATAGAATAAATAGAGGTTTAAACGTGAATTTACACTACAACTGTTTTTTCTTCTAACAATTTGGCCTGTGTAGCTGTTCACATAGGCTGCACATTGTTATTCTTAAGTGTTTTTCACAGACCTTTTTTGTCAAGGAGCTGATGATTGCACTTAAGAATATACTACACAACAGTGCTCCGGGGTCCCCGCAGGCGCGCGGAACTATTCAGTGCTTATGACTATCATGGAAATACCCCTACGAGAGAACTGGAGTTACAGGTAAGAAACCATTCCTTCTTCACCAGTCGAGTCTGGGTCGCCGGGTGCAGTGTTGCAAGTCTCATGCTTCTGGCGGGAATTGCAGGGGTCTTTAAAGCTGCTCCTCTGGAAACAAAGTTGCAGTCTTTGTTGAACAGGGCCGCTGTTCTCTGGAGTTTCTTGGTCCTTTTAGAGCAGGGCAGTCCTCTGAGGATTCAGGTCGCTGGTCCTGGGGAAAGCGTCGCTGGAGCAGTTTTCTTCCGAAGGGGGGAGACAGGCCGGTAGGGCTGGGGCCAAAGCAGTTGGTGTCTCCGTCTTCTATGCAGGGTTTTTCAGCTCGGCAATCCTCTTCTTCTTTAGGTTGCAGGAATCGGAGTTCCTAGGTTCAGGGGAGCCCTTAAATACTAAATTTAAGGGTGTGTTTAGGTCTGGGGGTTAGTAGCCAATGGCTACTAGCCCTGAGGGTGGGTACACCCTCTTTGTGCCTCCTCCCAAGGGGAGGGGGTCACATCCCTAATCCTATTGGGGAATCCTCCATCTTGCAGATGGAGGATTTCTAAAAGTTAGTCACCTCAGCTCAGGACACCTTAGGGGCTGTCCTGACTGGCCAGTGACTCCTCCTTGTTATTCTCATTATTTCCTCCGGCCTTGCCGCCAAAAGTGGGGCCGTGGCCGGAGGGGGCGGGCAACTCCACTAGCTGGAGTGCCCTGTGGTGCTGGAACAAAGGGGGTGAGCCTTTGAGGCTCACCGCCAGGTGTTACAGCTCCTGCCTGGGGGAGGTGATAGCATCTCCACCCAGTGCAGGCTTTGTTACTAGCCACAGAGTGACAAAGGCACTCTCCCCATGTGGCCAGCAACATGTCTCGAGTGTGGCAGGCTGCTAGAACCAGTCAGCCTACACGGGTAGTTGGTTAAGGTTTCAGGGGGCACCTCTAAGGTGCTCTCTGGGGTGTATTTTACAATAAAATGTACACTGACATCAGTGTGCATTTATTGTGCTGAGAAGTTGGATACCAAACTTCCCAATTTTCAGTGTAGCCATTATGGTGCTGTGGAGTTCGTGTAAAACAGACTCCCAGACCATATACTCTTATGGCTACCCTGCACTTACAATGTCTAAGGTTTTGCTTAGACACTGTAGGGGCACAGTGCCCATGCACTTGTGCCCTCACCTATGGTATAGTGCACCCTGCCTTAGGGCTGTAAGGCCTGCTAGAGGGGTGACTTATCTACACCTGCATAGGCAGTGTGAGGTTGGCATGGCACCCTGAGGGGAGTGCCATGTCGACTTACTCGTTTTGTCCTCACCAGCACACACAAGCTGGCAAGCAGTGTCTGTGCTGAGTGAGGGGTCCCCAGGGTGACTTAAGATATGCTGCAGCCCTTAGAGACCTTCCCTGGCTTCAGCGCCCTTGGTACCAGGGGTACCAGTTACAAGGGACTTACCTGGATGCCAGGGTGTGCCAATTGTGAAAACAAAAGTACAGGTTAGGGAAAGAATACTGGTGCTGGGGCCTGGTTAGCAGGCCTCAGCACACTTTCAATTCAAAACATAGCATCATCAAAGGCAAAAAGTCAGGGGGTAACCATGCCAAGGAGGCATTTCCTTACAGGTGTGTTCAGTGGACTGCTGTTGGGTAATTTTTTAAGGGGCATAGATTCAGCGGCGACTTTAGGGTGGGATTAAACTTCCTGAATGGATGCAAATAGTTTAGCCACTACCAATCTGGGTAGAATTCCACATCATTTTGTTTTGCTACCTGATCCATGCTAAAAAGAAAAGCCTGATTTTGATTTAGCATTTGGTGGAACGAGTAAAGGCAGATAGGGTGCCGGAGGAGTGTACGTCAGCCACCCTGCCTTTATTCTGCCTGCATAATTTAGGTGTCTGCCGGTCCCGTAGACATCTCCATATATTGGCAGGAAACGCTGTCATGGCGGCTCAGTCTCACATTAAAGCAAAGTGACTTCTGCCGTTTTTATTTTTAAGTGGAAGTTTGTTTTTTGAAAAATTAATGACCCCTACACTATGGGTGCTACCTCCCATGGAGTGGAGGGTTGGGTGGGGTGTGGAAGATATTCTGGAGGCGTGGGACAGAACCTATCTCCTGGCCAGTAACAGATAGTTTGAAGAAAAACGTCCACTTTAAATAGGGTGGACATTCGCATAGCTCGATCAGGATCTGAGAAATCGGACCGCTTGTGGACAAAAAAAAAAAAAAACAGGGGGAGGGGGTTGAGGAAATACGGGTGATACACTGAGGGTTGGGATCACAAGGGTGTGCTAAAAGAAAACAGTTCCCCAAATGTGAGCTGCAAAAGGATATTCAGCGAAACAAAAGATGGTGTAGGATAGTGGATCTTTTTGTCTATATTCCTCCCTATTTTTGTCTATCATCTGATGTAATTTCGACTGAATGTGCTCAGGGCTCCTGCTAACCAGGCTCCCAGTGCCAGATCTCTTCCCCCAACTGCACAGTTTTCCCCAATTGGCAAAACCTTTAGCATCTTAGAAACCTCTTTATTGACAGTTGTAGATGTTACAATAATTCCGCCTACATGCACGAATAGTGAAAACGTGATGGAACCGAACAAGGGTTAGTGTAGCAGAGCCAAAATATACGTTATCCACTAAAATTCCAGGTCTTTTTTTATCTCCCATGACACCTAGCAATGTGCCATGCCTTATGCGAAGTTCATTTTGTCTGGCTCTTGACAGTGAAATATATGAACTTCTTTGATGTTTTTATGCCTATTTTAACAGAATTGGCTGTTTATTTGTGACATTGCTCAACTTCATGGGACTTTTCAAAGAATTTTTCGGCTTTTTCAACTGTTTTTTTTTTATTTTCTCACCATTATTTGTGAAGAGCTTTTCCTTGTTGAAATGCTGCCTCAAACCCTTGCCAGTTGTGTGTAGTTTGCTTTCCAATGTGTTAATCGAAGTGTGAATTCTGAAGAAAAATGGTGAATGGCATTTAGGAGCAGTAATGGTAATGGACTGCAAAACTGAAAAGGCCCAAAAGGTATGTAACATGGCCTACCAGCGGGATATGTAACTTTGACTAAGAGTGTACCCTTTATCCCATATGACTTCCATAGAGGGATATCTAGGGAACGGAAGGACAGAAAAGGCAAGTGTAGGAAGTTGGCTCTGTATATACTATTTCAAAGTAAGAAATAGCATACACAGAGTCCAAGGGTTCCCCTTAGAGGTAAGATAGTGGCAAAAAGAGAATTCTAATGCTCTTGTGGTAGTGTGGGCGAGCAGTAGGCTTATCAGAGGAGTAGTGTTAAGCATTTGTTGTACACACACAGGAAATAAATTAGGAACACACACGCAGACAATTCCAGGCCAATAGGTTTTTGTATAGAAAAATATATGTTCGATGGCATCTGTCGCTGTAGATACACATGGTCTGCATAGCTCGCCATCTGGTGTTGGGTCGGAGTGTTACAAGTTGTTTTTCTTCGAAGAAGTGTTTTCGAGTCATTGGACCGAGTGACTCCTCCTTCTGTGCTCATTGCGCATGGGCGTCGACTCCATCTTCGATTGTTTTCTTTCCGCCATCGGGTTCGGACGTGTTCCTGTCGCTCCGAGTTTCGGAACGGAAAGATAGCTGAAAACGGAAGATTTTCGACGGTATCGTTGCGATCCGGTTCGAGATAAACACATACGACAACGCATTGAACATCGAAGCGCTTCGGTGCCCTTCGGGGTAGATTTCGGCACACCGTCGGGGCCTAGTCGGCCCGACCGCGTGGAGAACAACGCTGATGGAACGGACCCCATTTCGATTCTGCCCTGAGTGCCACAACAAATATCCTTATACGGACCAACACTCGGTCTGTAACCTGTGCCTGTCACCCGAGCACAGCGAAGAATCCTGTGAGGCCTGTCGGGCGTTCCGGTCCCGAAAAACTCTGCGCGACCGTCGAGCGAGAAGACTGCAGATGGCGTCCACGCCAAAGGAGCATTGACAGTTCGAGACAGAAGAGGAACAGGAGGAATCCTTTTCCATCCAGGATTCAGACTCCGACGAACTCGACAATACAAAAACTGTGAGTAAGACGTCGAGATCAGAAATTAAAAAAGGCAAAAAGGCCCAGGGGACGCCACTGCCAACCGGCCATGGCTCAACCCAAATTCACGGTGACCAACAATCGGCACCGAAAAAGGCCCATTCAGTGTCGAGATCGTCCGACTCCGGTCGAGACACCGGCACGCAGCCTCCTCGGGACCGAGAGAGTGCTAAAGAGAAGCATCGACACCGAGAGTTTGGTGTCGACACGGATCGACGCCGAGACAGTGGCGCCGAAGATCATAGAGGCCAAGATTTTTCGGCACAAAAGAAGAGGAAGGTTACCTCGGAGCCGAAAAAACAAACAGGGTTTTCGGAGCCGAAAAAAGCACCAACAGACCCAGTTTCAGGCTCCTATACTGAAGAACTTTCTATGTCTTCACAAATGAAAAGACACAGATTCGAACAGGAACTGCAATCCACTGAAGTGGATCACACGCAAAAGCGTATCTTTATTCAGCAGGGGACAGGGAAGATCAGTACCCTTCCACCTGTCAAAAGAAAGAGAACACTTCAGTTTGTAGCACGAGAGGCTCCTAAGCAACAAACAGCAAAAACGGTAACACCTCCTCCCTCGCCTCCACCTGTAACTCCGGCTTCGCCAACTTACACCCCGTCACATTCGCCAGCTCACACCGCCATGAGCCACGACGACCAAGATCAAGACGCGTGGGACTTGTACGATGCACCAGTGTCTGATAACAGCCCAGACACATACCCAACTAGGCCATCACCACCTGAGGACAGCACAGCCTATTCACAAGTGGTGGCTAGAGCAGCTCAGTTCCATAATGTGGAACTACACTCTGAACAAGTAGAGGATGACTTTTTATTTAACACCCTCTCCTCCACCCACAGCTCCTACCAAAGCCTGCCTATGCTCCCAGGCATGCTTCGCCATGCAAAGGAGATCTTCAAGGAGCCAGTCAAAAGCAGGGCAGTAACGCCTAGAGTGGACAAAAAGTATAAGGCGCCTCCTACGGACCCTGTATTCATCACCTCTCAGCTGCCACCAGATTCTGTGGTGGTAGGGGCTGCCAGAAAACGGGCAAATTCACACACTTCTGGGGATGCACCTCCCCCAGATAAAGAAAGCAGAAAGTTCGATGCAGCCGGGAAGAGGGTCGCTGTCCAGGCAGCAAACCAGTGGCGCATCGCAAACTCACAAGCGCTGCTAGCGCGATACGACAGAGCCCACTGGGATGAGATGCAGCATCTCATTGAACATCTCCCAAAAGATCTACAAAAAAGAGCAAAACAGGTTGTTGAGGAGGGTCAAAACATTTCCAACAATCAAATATGCTCCTCTATGGATGCAGCAGACACAGCCGCAAGGACCATTAATACGTCGGTTACCATCCGTAGGCACGCATGGCTCAGAACGTCTGGATTCAAGCCAGAAATTCAGCAGGCAGTACTTAACATGCCAATAAACGAAAAAATGCTGTTCGGTCCGGAGGTCGACACAGCCATAGAAAAGCTCAAAAAGGACACTGACACTGACACTGCCAAGGCCATGGGCGCACTCTACTCCCCGCAGAGCAGAGGATCTTATACCGCCTTCCGCAAAACACCTTTTAGAGGAGGGTTTCGGGGTCAGGCCACACAAGCCAGTACCTCACAGTCCGCACCGTCCACCTACCAGGGACAGTACAGGGGAGGCTTTCGGGGCCAGTATAGAGGAGGGCAATTCCCTAGGAATAGAGGAAGATTTCAAAGCCCCAAAACCACTACCAACAAGCAGTGACTCACACGTCACTCACCCCCCCCACACAACACCAGTGGGGGGAAGGATGGGTCAATATTAAGAAGCATGGGAGGAAATAACTACAGACACATGGGTCCTAGCAATTATCCAACATGGTTATTGCATAGAATTCCTGCAATTCCCTCCAGACATACCACCAAAATCACAAAATTTATCAAAACACCATTCACAGCTTCTAGAGATAGAAGTTCAAGCACTACTGCAAAAAAATGCAATAGAATTAGTACCAAGCACACAAATAAACACAGGAGTTTATTCACTGTACTTCTTGATACCAAAAAAGGACAAAACACTGAGACCAATTCTGGACCTCAGAGTAGTAAACACATTCATCAAATCAGACCACTTTCACATGGTCACACTACAAGAAGTGTTACCATTGCTCAAAAAACACAACTACATGACAACCCTAGACCTCAAGGACGCATATTTCCATATACCAATACATCAATCACACAGAAAATATCTAAGGTTTGTATTCAAAGGAATACATTACCAATTCAAAGTATTGCCTTTCGGTTTAACAACCGCTCCAAGGGTATTCACAAAATGCCTAGCAGTAGTCGCTGCACACATCAGAAGGCAGCAAATACATGTATTCCCGTATCTAGACGACTGGCTAATCAAAACCAGATCGCTCACACAATGCTCAAACCACACAAATCAAGTCATACAAACCCTCTACAAACTAGGGTTCACCGTCAACTTTGCAAAATCCAACATTCAGCCAAGCAAAGTACAGCAATATCTAGGAGCCATAATAGACACGACAAAAGGAGTAGCAACGCCAACTCCACAAAGAATTCACAATTTCAACAGAGTCATTCAACACATGTCTCCAAATCAAACAATACAAGCAAGAACAATACTACAGCTCCTAGGCATGATGTCCTCATGCATAGCCATTGTCCCAAACGCAAGACTGCACATGAGGCCCTTACAACAGTGCCTAGCCTCACAGTGGTCTCAAGCACAGGGTCACCTTCTAGATCTGGTGTTAATAGACCGCCAAACTTACCTCTCGCTTCTATGGTGGAACAGTATAAATTTAAACAAAGGGCGGCCTTTCCAAGACCCAGTGCCACAGTACGTAATAACAGATGCTTCCATGACAGGGTGGGGAGCACATCTCAATCAACACAACATAAGAGGACAATGGAACATACATCAAACAAAACTGCATATAAATCATCTAGAATTATTAGCAGTTTTTCAAGCACTAAAAGCTTTCCAACCAATCATAACCCACAAATACATCCTTGTCAAAACAGACAGCATGACAACGATGTATTATCTAAACAAACAAGGAGGAACACATTCAACGCAGTTAAGCTTATTAGCTCAAAACATATGGAAGTGGGCAATCCACCATCAAATTCGCCTCATAGCACAGTTTATTCCAGGGATCCAGAATCAACTGGCAGACAATCTCTCTCGAGATCACCAACAAGTCCACGAATGGGAAATCCACCCACAAATTCTGAACACCTACTTCACACTCTGGGGAACACCTCAAATAGACTTATTTGCAACAAAATAGAACGCAAAATGCCAAAACTTCGCGTCCAGATACCCACACAAGCAATCCCAAGGCAATGCCCTATGGATGAACTGGTCAGGAATATTTGCTTACGCTTTTCCTCCTCTCCCTCTCCTCCCTTATCTAGTGAACAAATTGAGTCAAAACAAACTCAAACTCATTTTAATAGCACCAACGTGGGCAAGACAACCCTGGTACACAACACTGCTAGATCTTTCTGTAGTACCCCACATCAAACTGCCGAACAAACCAGATCTGTTAACGCAACACAACCAACAGATCAGACACCCAGATCCAGCATCGCTGAATCTAGCAATCTGGCTCCTGAAATCCTAGAATTCGGACACTTACAACTTAGCCAAGAGTGTATGGAGGTCATAAAGCAGGCCAGAAGGCCATCCACTAGACACTGCTACGCAAGTAAGTGGAAAAGATTTGTTTGTTACTGCCATCATAATCAGATACAACCACTAGACGCAACTCCAAAACATATAGTAAATTACTTGCTCCATTTACAAAAAGCAAAGCTAGCCTTCTCTTCTATTAAAATACACCTTGCAGCAATATCTGCATACCTGCAGACTACCTATTCAACTTCCTTGTATAGGATACCAGTCATCAAAGCATTCATAGAAGGTCTTAAAAGAATTATACCACCAAGAACACCACCTGTTCCTTCATGGAACCTAAACGTGGTCCTAACAAGACTCATGGGCCCACCTTTCGAACCCATGCACTCTTGCGGAATACAATTCCTAACCTGGAAAGTTGCCTTTCTCATCGCCATTACATCTCTGAGAAGAGTAAGTGAAATTCAAGCGTTCACAACACAGGAACCTTTTATACAAATACATAAAAATAAGGTCGTCCTACGACCTAATCCAAAATTTTTACCAAAAGTTATTTCACCGTTCCATCTAAATCAAACGGTAGAACTACCTGTTTTTTTCCCACAGCCAGATTCTGTGGCTGAAAGAGCACTACATACATTAGATGTCAAAAGAGGATTAATGTACTACATTGACAGAACAAAGAACATCAGAAAGACTAAACAGCTATTTATTGCATTCCAAAAACCTCATGCAGGTAACCCAATATCAAAACAAGGTATAGCCAGATGGATTGTTAAATGCATCCAAATCTGCTACCTTAAAGCAAAAAGACAACTGCCCATTACTCCCAGGGCACATTCAACAAGGAAAAAAGGTGCTTCAATGGCCTTTTTAGGAAACATCCCAATGCATGAAATATGTAAGGCAGCCACATGGTCTACGCCTCACACATTCACCAAACACTACTGTATAGATGTGCTATCCGCACAACAAGCTGCAGTAGGTCAAGCTGTATTAAGAACTCTATTTCAGACAACTTCTACTCCTACAGGCTAATCCACCGCTTATGGGGAAATAACTGCTTACTAGTCTATGCAGACCATGTGTATCTACAGCGACAGATGCCATTGAACTGAAAATGTCACTTACCCAGTGTACATCTGTTCGTGGCATCAGTCGCTGAGATTCACATGGGCCCACCCACCTCCCCGGAAGCCTGTAGCAGTTCAGAAGTTACCTTCAATTTTGTACATTTGTATATATATTATTTAAACCTTTAATAGGTACATACTTACACATTTCATTGCGTGGGCACTATTACTATAGTACAACTCCTACCTCACCCTCTGCGGGGAAAACAATCGAAGATGGAGTCGACGCCCATGCGCAATGAGCACAGAAGGAGTCACTCGGTCCAATGACTCGAAAACACTTCTTCGAAGAAAAACAACTTGTAACACTCCGACCCAACACCAGATGGCGAGCTATGCAGACCATGTGAATCTCAGCGACTGATGCCACGAACAGATGTACACTGGGTAAGTGACATTTTCATTTCTTAGTTTAAGAACCACAGGTTCAAGATTTACAAGTAATACTTCAAATGAAAGGTATTTCAGGTAGGTACTTTAGAACCTAGAATTAGCAAAATAGCATATACAGTTTTCACATAAATGACATATAGCTATTTTAAAACTAGACACTTAGTGCTATTTTCAACAGTTCCTGGGGGAGGTAAGTGTTAGTTTTTACAGGTAAGTAAACCACCTACGGGGTTCAAGTTTGGGTCCAAGGTAGCCCACCGTTGGGGGTTCAGAGCAACCACAAACTTACCACACCAGCAGCTCAGGGCCGGTCAGGTGCAGAGTTCAAAGAGCTGCGCAAAACGCATAGGCTTCAATGAAAAAGGGGGTGCCCCGGTTCCAGTCTGCCAGCAGGTAAGTACCCGTGTCTTCGGAGGGCAGACCAGGCGGGTTTTGTAGGGCACTGGGGAGGGGAGGGGCACACAAGTCAGCTCAAAAAGTACACCCTCAGTGGCACGGGGCGGCTGGGTGCAGTGTGCAAACACACGTCTGGTTTTCAATGTAAATCAATGGGAGACCAAGGGGTCTCTTCAGCGATGCAGGCAAGGTGGGGGGGGCTCCTCGGGGTAGCCACCACCTGGGCAAGGGAGAGGGCCTCCTGGGGGTCACTCCTGCACTGGAGTTCCGATCCTTCAGGTCCTGGGGGCTGTGGGTGCAGGGTCTTTTCCAGGCGTCGGGATCTGAGAGTCAGGCAGTCGCGGTCAGGGGGAGCCTCGGGATTCCCTCTGCAGGCGTCGCTGTGGGGGCTCAGGGGGGACAACTTTGGTTACTCACAGTCTCTGAGTCGCCGGGGAGTCCTCCCTGAAGTGTTGTTTCTCCACAAGTCGAGCCGGGGGCGTCGGGTGCAGAGTTGCAAGTCTCACGCTTCTGGCGGGAAACGCAGTTGTTTTAAAGTTGCTCCTTTGGAAACAAAGTTGCAGTCTTGGTTGAACAGGGCCGCTGTTCTCAGGAGTTTCTTGTTCCTTCTAGAGCAGGGCAGTCCTCTGAGGATTCAGAGGTCGCTGGTCCTGGGGAAAGCGTCGCTGGAGCTGTTTCTTCAGAATGGGGGGGGAGACAGGCCGGTAGAGCTGGGGCCAAAGCAGTTGGTGTCTGTCTTCTCTGCAGGGTTTTTCAGCTCAGCAGTCCTCTTCTTAGGTTGCAGGAATCTGAGTTCCTAGGTTCAGGGGAGCCCCTAAATACAGAATTTAGGGGTGTGTTTAGGTCAGGGAGGGCAGTAGCCAATGGCTTCTAGCCCTGAGGGTGGCTACACCCTCTTTGTGCCTCCTCCCAAGGGGAGGGGGTCACATTCCTATCCCTATTGGGGGGGGATCCTCCATCTGTAAGATGGAGGATTCCTAAAAGTCAGTCACTTCAGCTCAGGTTGCCTTAGGGGCTGTCCTGACTGGCCAGTGACTCCTCCTTGTTTTTCTCATTATCTCCTCCGGCCTTGCCGCCAAAAGTGGGGCAGTGACCGGAGGGGGCGGGCAACTCCACTAGCTGGAATGCCCTGTGGTGCTGTAACAAAGGGGATGAGCCTTTGAGGCTCACCGCCAGGTGATCGCTCCTGCAAGGGGGAGGTGATAAGCATCTCCACCCAGTGCAGGCTTTACTAGCCACAGAGTGACTTTTTTTTTTTTTTTTTTTTTTTTTTAAACTTTTCCTCTCGTTGTCCTTTCTCATTTTGAGATATTGTGCATGCTTTTCTCAATCTTATTTTAAATAGCTATAACTATATTCTTGATTCATATTTTGAGGGGGTGGGGACCATGACAATTAACGCACGATCAGTGGTTTACTTCGTTGATTTGTTTTTGCCCAGGTTCAACTCCCATGAAAGTGCTGCACACGCCATTGTATCAGTCAATGGCACCACCATAGAAGGGCATGTTGTGAAGTGCTATTGGGGCAAAGAAACACCAGATATGCTGAATCCAGTTCAACAGGTAAAAATAGCCAAAGCAGAATTAAAATGCATTACGAATTCAGCAGATATACCTGTGCATTAACATTTGGGCATGGTTGCTTACCTGCACTTCTGGTTTTAAACATGGTCTGTTTTATGCTGCATTGCAATTCATAAATGGTGACTGCAAGGGTCACTCATTCGTTTCTGCATACTGTGGTGATGACGACAGAACTTTTGAGAATTGTTATGAAGAACATACCCACTGCACACAAAGACTTTCTGGTACCCACTCTTTAATGCATTGCTTAACTGCTTGCATGGTCCTATGATAGCAGTATGCTGTTCTATTACAAAAGTAACACAACAGATCACATTTTAATACATTGAGAATTTTGGTCATTCAGCAATATAGAGTGGGCTACAAGAATAATGTAACATGTTAGTTTCTAAAGCGCACATGCACCCCATTGGACATCTTGATGCTGAAAAGGGGTACTTACCTTTAGTAATGGTATTTCTAGTGGATATCGGTCTTCCTCCAGATTCCTCACCTGTTCAATATCTCCTTTTACCAGTCTGGATCAGGAAACCTTTTTATTGGTCTGCCATGCCGGCAGCAAGCACTAGCTCATCGTCTGCACTAGTCAACACCATGTTGTCATTACTGGCGCCAGATAATGTCCACCCTGATGCACAGCCATCCGTTCCCTGGTAATTTTTTCTCTGCCCTTATGGGCTGAGACAGGAAAATGACAGTTTGAGGCAGTACAACAGGTTAAATTGGAACCTTTGTAATGTGGCCTGTGACCACAGAACAGGAAGCTGGATGAAATAACTGTGGAATTTGTAGGTACTAGCCACCAGAAGGTTTCTTATCTCTGGTAACAAACTTGTCCTTATCTGATGGCTACTTTTACCTAAGATGCCTTACTGGTTGAAGAGATTCCACAGCAGTGATCCCTCTCAAGGGATGGGTTTGAAGGAGCAGAAGACCTGAAGGTGAGGAAATCCTGAAGTGCTTTATGTGCAGAATGGCTATACATCCTCACTTCTGAAGCCAAACAGTAATGATTGTTTAAAGTATGGAAATATGCCAATGTTACTGCACCACAAATCTCAGCCATTGGGACACCATCTGTCGCTGATGAGACTTTGCAGTGATGGAAGGATCACAGATTCCCTCGGACTGTGCCTTAGGTTTAAGGTCATGGACATTTTTTTGTAGCATGTGTGGCTGTAGCTACACATGTGTAGCACTCTCCTGCTATCTGGTGTTGGGATAGGATGTTTGCATGTTCTTTTTCTCCGAAAAAGTCTCATATCTCAGGTGGTGGGATTCCTCCTCATGGTGTGCATTCCACAAAGGGGGGTGGGGAGCTGCTGGGGATCCAAGCACGTGCTGTAAAAGGACAGGGCAGAGAAGCAAGTAAACTACTCAGAACAGTCCAAGGAGGGGATCGGATCCACCACTCACTGAAAATGAGGGCAGAGTGGGCAAGTAAGGGCCAGGGATAATACCCCCTTTGTTTTAACTGAAGTGCCCACACAAGTTCATGAAAAGGGACTCCCACGAGGTCTGCAACCTATGCCTGCCCGAAGACCATAGAGACGAAGTCTGTGAGGCCTGCTTCGAATTTGTTCCAAAGACGAAAGGCACAACTGAGGCAAAGACTAGAAAACCACACCATGTCTAAAAACAGGAATCACTCCGACACCTAGGCCTCTCGAGCGACAACATGGAGGAGACAAACAGCAAGAGGGGGAGAGTCCGACATCAAGATGCATGGGACTCAAGCAGACAGGGTCCAGCTGTAAAAGAAGGGGTTGAAGGATGCTGAAAGGAAGAAGGTAAGGCTGCTGAAAGGCTTAGACCTTAAGCCCTCTGAAAAGACAACAAATGCAGCCTCTGTGCCGAAAACAACGGTGACAGGTCAGCAAAGACAAATGGAGTCGAGCGGGTTCCGAACAAAGGATACCCAAGGACACAAGGTGTTGCGAAAGACCCCGAGCTGATGCAAGGGACAAAGCCATGGTGCTGGAACCCTCGACTCCAAAGTGGAAGGCTTTGACGTTTGATGAGGTAGACCTATGGGCACAGGGCCTCAAAAGGAAAAAGAGAACATGAGGCAGAGATGTCTGCACCCTCCAGAGGTAGAAGGAATTTGACGATTCCTTAAAGTTCAGCATCCTGGCAAAACCCTGGCTGCAGAGGAGGAGGGAATGGCCCTGGAGGCACAGCAACCCCAGAGCCGCACAAGGAGGACCAGGAGAAATTCTTCGAGGGGTACAACAGAGTCGAGTACATTTAAAGTTTCAACGAATCCAGCTATCTCAAACACGTGGCAGGATCTTGATGCCAACTCACCGGAGGAGGGTGTAGCTAATTACCCATCAAGACCATCCCCGCCAGACGACTTAGCCATGTACAACACCCTAGTAAGAAGGGCTGCAGACACTTATGGGGGTGCAGCTAGAGGAAGAAGAGGGTTCATGCTTCCTCATGGAAACATTAGTGCCACCCTGTAGGAAGTTGGCTCTGTATGTGCTATTTCAAAGTAAGGAATAGCATGCACAGAGTCCAAGGGTTCCCCTTAGAGGTAAAATAGTGGTAAAAAGAGATAATACTAATGCTCTATTTTGTGGTAGTGTGGTCGAGCAGTAGGCTTATCCAAGGAGTAGTGTTAAGCATTTGTTGTACATACACATAGACACTAAATGAGGTACACACACTCAGAGACAAATCCAGCCAATAGGTTTTGTTATAGAAAAATATATTTTCTTAGTTTATTTTAAGAACCACAGGTTCAAATTTAACATGTAATATCTTGTTTGAAAGGTATTGCAGGTAAGTACATTAGGAACTTTGAATCATTTCAATTGCATGTATACTTTTCAAGTTATTCACAAATAGCTATTTCAAAAGTGGACACAGTGCAATTTTCACAGTTCCTGGGGGAGGTAAGTTTTTGTTAGTTTTACCAGGTAAGTAAGACACTTACAGGGTTCAGTTCTTGGTCCAAGGTAGCCCACCGTTGGGGGTTCAGAGCAACCCCAAAGTTACCACACCAGCAGCTCAGGGCCGGTCAGGTGCAGAGTTCAAAGTGGTGCCCAAAACGCATAGGCTTCAATGGAGAGAAGGGGGTGCCCCGGTTCCAGTCTGCCAGCAGGTAAGTACCCGTGTCTTCGGAGGGCAGACCAGGGGGGTTTTGTAGGGCACCGGGGGGGACACAAGCCCACACAGAAATTTCACCCTCTGCGGCGCGGGGGCGGCTGGGTGCAGTGTTAGAACAAGCGTCGGGTTCGCAATGGAAGTCAATGAGAGATCAAGGGATCTCTTCAGCGCTGCAGGCAGGCAAGGGGGGGGCTTCCTCGGGGAAACCTCCACTTGGGCAAGGGAGAGGGACTCCTGGGGGTCACTTCTGCAGTGAAAGTCCGGTCCTTCAGGTCCTGGGGGCTGCGGGTGCAGGGTCTTTTCCAGGCGTCGGGACTTAGGTTTCAGAGAGTCGCGGTCAGGGGAAGCCTCGGGATTCCCTCTGCAGGCGGCGCTGTGGGGGCTCAGGGGGGACAGGTTTTGGTACTCACAGTCGTAGAGTAGTCCGGGGGTCCTCCCTGAGGTGTTGGTTCTCCACCAGCCGAGTCGGGGTCGCCGGGTGCAGTATTGCAAGTCTCACGCTTCTTGCGGGGAGATTGCAGGGTTCTTTAAAGCTGCTCCTTTGGATAAAGTTGCAGTCTTTTTGGAGCAGGTCCGCTGTCCTCGGGATTTTCTTGTCGTCGAAGCAGGGCAGTCCTCAGAGGATTCAGAGGTCGCTGGTCCCTTTGGAAGGCGTCGCTGGAGCAGAGTTCTTTGGAAGGCAGGAGACAGGCCGGTGAGTTTCTGGAGCCAAGGCAGTTGTTGTCTTCTGGTCTTCCTCTGCAGGGGTTTTCAGCTAGGCAGTCCTTCTTCTGGTTGTTGCAGGAATCTAGTTTCTAGGTTCAGGGAGAGCCCTTAAATACTAAATTTAAGGGCGTGTTTAGGTCTGGGGGGTTAGTAGCCAATGGCTACTAGCCCTGAGGGTGGGTACACCCTCTTTGTGCCTCCTCCCAAGGGGAGGGGGGCACATCCCTAATCCTATTGGGGGAATCCTCCATCTGCAAGATGGAGGATTTCTAAAAGTTAGTCACTTCAGCTCAGGACACCTTAGGGGCTGTCCTGACTGGTCAGTGGTGACTCCTTGTTGCTTTCTTTGTTTCCTCCAGCCTTGCCGCCCAAAGTGGGGGCCGTGGCCGGAGGGGGGCGGGCAACTCCACTAAGCTGGAGTGCCCTGCGGTGCTGTGACAAAGGGGTGAGCCTTTGAGGCTCACCGCCAGGTGTTACAGCTCCTGCCTGGGGGAGGTGTTAGCCTCTCCACCCAGTGCAGGCTTTGTTACTGGCCTCAGAGTGACAAAGGCACTCTCCCCATGGGGCCAGCAACATGTCTCTAGTGTGGCAGGCTGCTGGAACCAGTCAGCCTACACAGATAGTCGGTTAAGTTTCAGGGGGCACCTCTAAGGTGCCCTCTGTGGTGTATTTTACAATAAAATGTACACTGGCATCAGTGTGCGTTTATTGTGCTGAGAAGTTTGATACCAAACTTCCCAGTTTTCAGTGTAGCCATTATGGTGCTGTGGAGTTCGTGTTTGACAGACTCCCAGACCATATACTCTTATGGCTACCCTGCACTTACAATGTCTAAGGTTTTGCTTAGACACTGTAGGGGCACAGTGCTCATGCACTGGTACCCTCACCTATGGTATAGTGCACCCTGCCTTAGGGCTGTAAGGCCTGCTAGAGGGGTGTCTTACCTATACTGCATAGGCAGTGAGAGGCTGGCATGGCACCCTGAGGGGAGTGCCATGTCGACTTACTCATTTTGTTCTCACTAGCACACACAAGCTGGTAAGCAGTGTGTCTGTGCTGGGTGAGGGGTCTCTAGGGTGGCATAATACATGCTGCAGCCCTTAGAGACCTTCCCTGGCATCAGGGCCCTTGGTACCAGAGGTACCAGTTACAAGGGACTTATCTGGATGCCAGGGTCTGCCAATTGTGGATACAAAAGTACAGGTTAGGGAAAGAACACTGGTGCTGGGGCCTGGTTAGCAGGCCTCAGCACACTTTCAATTGTAAACATAGCATCAGCAAAGGCAGGACACTCCAGCTAGTGGAGTTGCCCGCCCCCTCCGGCCCGGCCCCCACTTTTGGCGGCAAGGCCGGAGAAAATAATGAGAATAACAAGGAGGAGTCACTGGCCAGTCAGGACAGCCCCTAAGGTGTCCTGAGCTGAGGTGACTCTAACTTTTAGAAATCCTCCATCTTGCAGATGGAGGATTCCCCCAATAGGGTTAGGATTGTGACCCCCTCCCCTTGGGAGGAGGCACAGAGGGTGTACCCACCCTCAGGGCTAGTAGCCATTGGCTACTAACCCCCCAGACCTAAACACGCCCTTAAATTTAGTATTTAAGGGCTACCCTGAACCCTAGAAAATTAGATTCCTGCAACAACAAGAAGGACTGCCTAGCTGAAAACCCCTGCAGAGGAAGACCAGAAGACAACAACTGCCTTGGCTCCAGAAACTCACCGGCCTGTCTCCTGCCTTCCAAAGAACTCTGCTCCAGCGACGCCTTCCAAAGGGACCAGCGACCTCTGAATCCTCTGAGGACTGCCCTGCTTCGACGACGACAAGAAACTCCCGAGGACAGCGGACCTGCTCCAAAAAGACTGCAACTTTGTTTCAAGAAGCAGCTTTAAAGAACCCTGCAACTCCCCGCAAGAAGCGTGAGACTTGCAACACTGCACCCGGCGACCCCGACTCGGCTGGTGGAGAACCAACACCTCAGGGAGGACCCCCGGACTACTCTACGACTGTGAGTACCAAAACCTGTCCCCCCTGAGCCCCCACAGCGCCGCCTGCAGAGGGAATCCCGAGGCTTCCCCTGACCGCGACTCTCTGAAACCTAAGTCCCGACGCCTGGAAAAGACCCTGCACCCGCAGCCCCCAGGACCTGAAGGACCGGACTTTCACTGCAGAAGTGACCCCCAGGAGTCCCTCTCCCTTGCCCAAGTGGAGGTTTCCCCGAGGAAGCCCCCCCTTGCCTGCCTGCAGCGCTGAAGAGATCCGTTGATCTCTCATAGACTAACATTGCGAACCCGACGCTTGTTTCTACACTGCACCCGGCCGCCCCCGCGCTGCTGAGGGTGAAATTTCTGTGTGGGCTTGTGTCCCTCCCGGTGCCCTACAAAACCCCCCTGGTCTGCCCTCCGAAGACGCGGTTACTTACCTGCAAGCAGACCGGAACCGGGGCACCCCCTTCTCTCCATTCTAGCCTATGCGTTTTGGGCACCACTTTGAACTCTGCACCTGAGCTGCTGGTGTGGTAACTTTGGGGTTGCTCTGAACCCCCAACGGTGGGCTACCTTGGACCAAGAACTGAACCCTGTAAGTGTCTTACTTACCTGGTAAAACTAACAAAAACTTACCTCCCCCAGGAACTGTGAAAATTGCACTAAGTGTCCACTTTTAAAATAGCTATTTGTGAATAACTTGAAAAGTATACATGCAATTGAAATGATTCAAAGTTCCTAATGTACTTACCTGCAATACCTTTCAAACAAGATATTACATGTTAAATTTGAACCTGTGGTTCTTAAAATAAACTAAGAAAATATATTTTTCTATACAAAACCTATTGGCTGGATTTGTCTCTGAGTGTGTGTACCTCATTTATTGTCTATGTGTATGTACAACAAATGCTTAACACTACTCCTTGGATAAGCCTACTGCTCGACCACACTACCACAAAATAGAGCATTAGTATTATTTATTTTTACCACTATTTTACCTCTAAGGGGAACCCTTGGACTCTGTGCATGCTATTCCTTACTTTCAAATAGCACATACAGAGCCAACTTCCTACAGTGTGTGTACCTCATTTATTGCCTATGTGTATGTACAACAAATGCTTAACACTACTCCTTGGATAAGCCTACTGCTCGACCACACTATCACGAAATAGAGCATTAGTATTATCTCTTTTTACCACTATTTTACCTCTAAGGGGAACCCTTGGACTCTGTGCATGCTATTCCTTACTTTGAAATAGCACATACAGAGCCAACTTCCTACACATGTTCAGAGGCATCTGTCTGCACAATGAACTGCTTGGAGTAATCTGGAGCTTTTAGAACTGGTGCTGTGCACATTGCTTGTTTCAGGGTGTCAAAGGCCTGTTGGCATTCTACAGTCCAGTTTACCTTCTTGGGCATTTTCTTGAAGGTGAGTTCTGTGAGGGCTGTCACTATGGATCCATATCCCTTCTGTCAGGATACTTCAATTCGATTTCCGCAGAAGATAACTCCTCAGTCCCGACCCGAGCTACTCACAACGAATATTAATCCTTCGTGCTGAGTACCCCGGACGGGGAAAGGGGAATGGGATGGTAGAGAGACTGCCACAGAGATGAACGCCAGTACTCCGTCTGCCTCTTCACATCTAAGATTGGATACAGCACCTGCAAGAGCCACAGTCGCAATTACTAGGGACATACAACATCAGTTTTTCACTTTCTACTCAACACTTAATTCTCTTTAATTCTATCATTTCTTCACTCACCCTGAGTTCTCTGTAGCCTTGCTTCTCTCTATAAATGATAGCTCTTCTTAAAAAAATGCTTATTACTGATTCTGGAAGAACTTCTCAACCTTTGTTAGAGATTGGTTTTATGTTGCTATATATATATGTTCGATGGCATGTGTAGCTGCAGATACACATGCTGTGCACATCCCGCCATCTGGTGTTGGGCTCGGAGTGTTACAAGTTGTTTTTCTTCAAAGAAGTCTTTTCGAGTCACGAGACCGAGGGACTCCTCCCATTTTGACTCCATTGCGCATGGGCGTCGACTCCATCTTAGATTGTTTTTTTTCCACCATCGGGTTCGGACGTGTTCCTTTTCGCTCCGCGTTTCGGGTCGGAAAGTTAGTTAGAATCTCGGAAAAAAACGTCGGTATTGTTTGCGTTCGGTATCGGGTTAGTTACAACAGATCGACACCAAATTTAGAAGAGTTCCGGTGGCCCTTCGGGGTTTTTTCGATTCCCCCGTCGGGGCCTGGTCTGCCCGGCCACGTGTGAATTCAAGGCTGATGGAACGGACCCCATTCCACTTCTGTCCAAAATGCCATAACAAGTATCCGTATACGGATCAGCATCTGGTCTGTAACTTGTGATTGTCCCCAGAGCACAAGGAAGATACTTGCGAGGCCTGTCGAGCGTTTCAGTCCAGAAAGACATTAAGAGACCGAAGAGCCAGAAGACTGCAGATGGCGTCGACGCCGACAGAACAAGAGCGTTTCGAGGAAGAAGAGGAAACTTTCTCTATCCAAGAGTCTGATTCGGAAGAGCTCGAGGCCGAAGAAACGCCGAAAACCGTGAGTAAGACGTCGAAACATAAGACTCACGAGAAGTCAACAAAAGCCCAGGGGACGCCACCGCCAACAGGCCATGGCTTAACCCAAACAAGCGGTGACCGAGCCAAGGCACCGAAAAAGGGCACGCTGGTGTCGAAGTCATCCGACTCCGGTCGAGATACCGCCACACAGCAATCTCGGACCCGAGACATCGGCTCTGAGAAATTTCGGCACCGTCCCAGCGGCACCGAACAAATTCGGCATCGAGACACCACCACGCTGAAAATTACAAAGGGTTCTTCGGAGCCTAAAAAGACCTCTGAAAAAGTTTCAGTTCCGAAACATCCAGCCTCGGAGCCGAAAACAGGTTCCTATACAGAGGAACAAGGATTGGCCTCCCAAATGAAAAAAGATAGATTTGGAGAGGAACTTCAAGCTGTAGAGCCAGACTATACTCAAAGGAGTCTTCACATTCATCAAGACACAGGGAAGATAACCACTCTTCCTCCAATTAAGATAAAAAGAAAACTTGCCTTTCACGAAAAGGACAAGGAGCCACAGGCAAAGGTGGCAAAGAAAACAACTCCACCACCTTCTCCACCACCATCTCCACCACCATCAGTGCACACATCACCAGTAGCAACTCCTCCACTGATGCACTCCCCGACTCATACTGCCATGAGTCAAGATGATCCCGATGCATGGGACCTTTACGATGCTCCAGTATCGGACAACAGCCCAGACTCGTACCCTACCAGGCCGTCCCCTCCTGAGGACAGTACATCTTACACACAGGTGATCGCAAGGGCAGCTGCTTTCCATAACGTCACCTTGCATTCAGAACCAATTGAGGATGACTTCTTGTGTAACACGCTAACCTCCACTCATAGCCAGTACCAAAGACTACCTATGCTCCCAGGAATGCTAAAACATTCAAAACAAATCTTTCAAGATCCTGTTAAAGGCCGAGCCATAACTCCAAGAGTGGAGAAAAAATACAAGCCACCGCCAACAGATCCTGTTTATATTACAACGCAGTTAACTCCAGACTCAGTAGTTGTCGGGGCAGCTCGTAAGAGAGCAAACTCTCATACCTCGGGAGATGCACCACCTCCAAAGAGTCGCAAATTTGATGCTGTGGGCAAAAGGGTTGCAGCACAAGCAGCAAACCAATGGCGCATTGCCAATTCACAAGCACTTTTGGCAAGATATGACAGCGCACTGGGATGAGATGCAACATTTGATAGAACACTTACCCAAGGAGTTCCAAAAAAGAGCACAACAAGTGGTGGAAGAAGGACAAAGTATCTCTAATAATCAGATACGGTCTTCAATGGATGCAGCAGATATGGCTGCAAGGACAGTAAATACTGCAATAACAATAAGAAGGCACGCATGGCTCCGCACGTCAGGTTTCAAGCCAGAAATTCAACAAGCCGTGCTAAATATGCCATTTAATGAACAGCAGTTGTTTGGGCCGGAAGTCGACACTGCTATTGAGAAACTCAAGAAAGACACTGATACGGCAAAAGCCATGGGCGCACTCTACTCCCCGCAGAGCAGAGGCACCTTTCGCAAAACACCTTTTAGGGGAGGGTTTCGAGGACAACCTACAGAAACCACAACATCACAAACAAGGCCCACTTACCAAAGCCAATATCAGCGGGGAAGTTTTCGGGGGCAATATAGAGGGGGACAGTTCCAAAGAGGTAGAGGAAAATTCCAAAGCCCCAAAAGTCCTCAAAATAAGCAGTGACTCACAAGTCACCCATCACAACACCTGTGGGGGGAAGATTAAGCCAATTTTACAAACATTGGGAGGAGATAACAGATACTTGGTGTAGGAAGTTGGCTCTGTATGTGCTATTTCAAAGTAAGGAATAGCATGCACAGAGTCCAAGGGTTCCCCTTAGAGGTAAAATAGTGGTAAAAATAGATAATACTAATGCTCTATTTTGTGGTAGTGTGGTCGAGCAGTAGGCTTATCCAAGGAGTAGTGTTAAGCATTTGTTGTACATACACATAGACAATAAATGAGGTACACACACTCAGAGACAAATCCAGCCAATAGGTTTTTATATAGAAAAATATATTTTCTTAGTTTATTTTAAGAACCACAGGTTCAAATTCTACATGTAATAGCTCATTCGAAAGGTATTGCAGGTAAGTACTTTAGGAACTTCAAATCATCAAAATTGCATGTATACTTTTCAAGTTATTGACAAATAGCTGTTTTAAAAGTGGACACTTAGTGCAATTTTCACAGTTCCTAGGGGAGGTAAGTATTTGTTAGTTTTACCAGGTAAGTAAGACACTTACAGGGTTCAGTTCTTGGTCCAAGATAGCCCACCGTTGGGGGTTCAGAGCAACCCCAAAGTCACCACACCAGCAGCTCAGGGCCGGTCAGGTGCAGAGTTCAAAGTGGTGCCCAAAACACATAGGCTAGAATGGAGAGAAGGGGGTGCCCCGGTTCCGGTCTGCTTGCAGGTAAGTACCCGCGTCTTCGGAGGGCAGACCAGGGGGGTTTTGTAGGGCACCGGGGGGGACACAAGTCCACACAGAAATTTCACCCTCAGCGGCGCGGGGGCGGCCGGGTGCAGTGTAGGAACAGGCGTCGGGTTCGCAATGTTAGTCTGAGAGATCTCGGGATCTCTTCAGCGCTGCAGGCAGGCAAGGGGGGAATTCCTCGGGGAAACCTCCACTTGGGCAAGGGAGAGGGACTCCTGGGGGTCACTTCTCCAGTGAAAGTCCGGTCCTTCAGGTCCTGGGGGCTGCGGGTGCAGGGTCTCTCCCAGGCGTCGGGACTTTAGGTTCAAAGAGTCGCGGTCAGGGGAAGCCTCGGGATTCCCTCTGCAGGCGGCGCTGTGGGGGCTCAGGGGGGACAGGTTTTTGTACTCACAGTCTTAGAGTAGTCCTGGGGTCCCTCCTGAGGTGTTGGATCGCCACCAGCCGAGTCGGGGTCGCCGGGTGCAGTGTTGCAAGTCTCACGCTTCTTGCGGGGAGCTTGCAGGGATCTTTAAAGTTGCTGGAAACAAAGTTGCAGCTTTTCTTGGAGCAGGTCCGCTGTCCTCGGGAGTTTCTTGTCTTTTCGAAGCAGGGGCAGTCCTCAGAGGATGTCGAGGTCGCTGGTCCCTTCGGAAGGCGTCGCTGGAGCAGGATCTTTGGAAGGCAGGAGACAGGCCGGTGAGTTTCTGGAGCCAAGGCAGTTGTCGTCTTCTGGTCTTCCGCTGCAGGGGTTTTCAGCTGGGCAGTCCTTCTTCTTGTTGCAGGAATCTAATTTTCTAGGGTTCAGGGTAGCCCTTAAATACTAAACTTAAGGGCGTGTTTAGGTCTGGGGGGTTAGTAGCCAATGGCTACTAGCCCTGAGGGTGGGTACACCCTCTTTGTGCCTCCTCCCAAGGGGAGGGGGTCACAATCCTAACCCTATTGGGGGAATCCTCCATCTGCAAGATGGAGGATTTCTAAAAGTTAGTCACCTCAGCTCAGGACACCTTAGGGGCTGTCCTGACTGGCCAGTGACTCCTCCTTGTTATTCTCATTATTTTCTCCGGCCTTGCCGCCAAAAGTGGGGCCTGGCCGGAGGGGGCGGGCAACTCCACTAGCTGGAGTGTCCTGCTGGGTTGGCACAAAGGAGGTGAGCCTTTGAGGCTCACCGCCAGGTGTGACAATTCCTGCCTGGGGGAGGTGTTAGCATCTCCACCCAGTGCAGGCTTTGTTACTGGCCTCAGAGTGACAAAGGCACTCTCCCCATGGGGCCAGCAACATGTCTCGGTTTGTGGTAGGCTGCTAAAACTAGTCAGCCTACACAGATAGTCGGTTAAGTTTCAGGGGGCACCTCTAAGGTGCCCTCTGTGGTGTATTTTACAATAAAATGTACACTGGCATCAGTGTGCATTTATTGTGCTGAGAAGTTTGATACCAAACTTCCCAGTTTTCAGTGTAGCCATTATGGTGCTGTGGAGTTCGTGTTTGACAGACTCCCAGACCATATACTCTTATGGCTACCCTGCACTTACAATGTCTAAGGTTTTGTTTAGACACTGTAGGGGTACCATGCTCATGCACTGGTACCCTCACCTATGGTATAGTGCACCCTGCCTTAGGGCTGTAAGGCCTGCTAGAGGGGTGTCTTACCTATACTGCATAGGCAGTGAGAGGCTGGCATGGCACCCTGAGGGGAGTGCCATGTCGACTTACTCGTTTTGTCCTCACTAGCACACACAAGCTGGTAAGCAGTGTGTCTGTGCTGAGTGAGAGGTCTCCAGGGTGGCATAAGACATGCTGCAGCCCTTAGAGACCTTCCTTGGCATCAGGGCCCTTGGTACTAGAAGTACCAGTTACAAGGGACTTATCTGGATGCCAGGGTCTGCCAATTGTGGATACAAAAGTACAGGTTAGGGAAAGAACACTGGTGCTGGGGCCTGGTTAGCAGGCCTCAGCACACTTTCAATTGTAAACATAGCATCAGCAAAGGCAAAAAGTCAGGGGGCAACCATGCCAAGGAGGCATTTCCTTACACTTGGGTACTAGCAATTATCCAGTATGGTTATTGCATAGAATTTCGAGAATTCCCTCCAACAGACCCACCGAAAACACACACTGTCGAAACAACATATAAATCTTATAGGATTAGAAGTTAAAGCATTGCTCCAAAAAGAGGCAATAGAATTAGTACCAAAACAAGAACTAAACACAGGAGTTTACTCACTGTACTTTTTAATACCCAAAAAAGACAAAACTCTGACCTATACTAGATCTCAGAATATTAAATACATACATCAAATCAGACCACTTTCACATGGGTACATTACAAGAAGTAATCCCACTGCTCAAACAACAAGACTACATGACAACACTGGATCTAAAGGATGCATATTTCCATATACCAATACATCCTTCACACAGAAAGTAACTAAGGTTTGTATTCCAAGGGATACATTACCAATTCAAAGTGTTGCCATTCGGAATAACAACTGCGCCAAGAGTTTTTACAAAATGTCTAGCAGTAGTAGCTGCACATATCAGAAGGCAGCAAATACATGTGTTCCAGTACCTAGACGATTGGTTAATCAAAACTAACACGCAAAAACAGTGTTCACGACACACAAATTACATCATAGAAACCCTACACAAACTAGGTTTCTCAATCAATTACTCAAAGTCACACCTTCTGCCGTGTCAAACACAGCAATACCTAGGAGCAACAATCAACAGTAAAAGGGATTGCCACTCCAAGTCCACAAAGAGTCCAAACATTCCAAAATGTAATACAAGCCATGTATCCAAACCAGAAGATACAGGTCAAATTAGTAATGAAACTCCTAGGCATGATGTCCTCATGCATAGCCATTGTCCCAAACGCAAAGTTGCACATGCGGCCCTTACAACAGTGCCTAGCATCACAGTGGTCACAAGCACAGGGTCAACTTCTAGATCTGGTGTTGATAGACCGCCAAACATACATCTCGCTTCAATGGTGGAACAGTACAAATTTAAACCAAGGGCTGCCTTTTCAAGACCCAGTGCCACAATGTGTAATAACAGATGCATCCATGAGAGGCTGGGGAGCACACCTCAATCAGCACAGCATCCAAGGACAATGGAACATTCAGCAAAAACAGTTTCATATAAACCACTTAGAACTGTTAGCGGTGTTTTTTAGCTCTGAAAGCATTTCAACCCATATTAACCCACAAATACACTCTTGTCAAAACAGACAACATGACAACAATGTATTACCTAAACAAACAGGGAGGAACACACTCGACACAGTTGTGTCTCCTAACACAAAAAATATGGCATTGGGCAATTCACAACCACATTCGCCTAATAGCACAATTTATTCCAGGGATTCAGAATCAGTTAGCAGACCATCTCTCTCGGGATCACCAACAGATCCACGAATGGGAAATTCACCCCCAAATACTGAACACTTACTTCAAAATGTGGGGAACGCCACAAATAGATCTATTTGCAACAAAAGAAAACTCAAAATGCCAAAACTTCGCATCCAGGTACCCACAACATCAGTCTCAGGGCAATGCACTATGGATGAACTGGTCAGGGATATTTGCATACGCTTTTCCCCCTCTCCCACTTCTTCCATATCTAGTAAACAAGTTGAGTCAAAACAAACTCAAACTCCTACTAATAGCACCAACATGGGCAAGGCAACCTTGGTACACAACACTACTAGACCTTTCAGTAGTACCTCATATCAAACTCCCAAACAGACCAGATCTGTTAACACAACACAAACAGATCAGACATCCAAATCCAGCATCGCTGAATCTAGCAATTTGGCTCCTGAAATCCTAGAATTCGGGCACTTAGACCTCACATAGGAATGTATGGAGGTCATAAAACAGGCTAGAAAACCTACCACTAGACACTGTTATGCAAATAAGTGGAAAAGATTTGTTTATTACTGCCATAATAATCAAATTCAACCTTTACACGCATCTGCAAAAGAGATAGTAGGATACTTACTACATTTGCAGAAATCTAAACTAGCTTTCTCTTCCATTAAAATAGATCTTACGGCAATTTCAGCTTACCTGCAAATTACGCACTCAACTTCATTATTTAGGATACCAGTCATAAAAGCGTTTATGGAAGGCCTAAAGAGAATTATACCACCAAGAACACCACCAGTTCCTTCATGGAACCTCAACATTGTCTTAACACGACTCATGGGTCCACCTTTTGAGCCCATGCACTCTTGTGAAATGCAATATTTAACGTGGAAAGTTGCATTTTTAATTGCCATCACATCTCTAAGAAGAGTGAGTGAGATTCAAGCATTTACCATTCAAGAACCATTTATTCAAATACACAAAAATAAAGTTGTTCTACGGACCAATGCTAAATTTTTACCAAAAGTAATCTCACCGTTCCACTTGAATCAAACGGTAGAATTACCAGTGTTCTTCCCACAGCCAGATTCTGTAGCTGAAAGAGCACTACATACATTAGACATCAAAAGAGCACTAATGTAGTACATTGACAGAACAAAACTAATTCGAAAGACAAAACAACTATTTATCGCCTTTCAAAAACCTCATACAGGAAATCCTATTTCAAAACAAGGCATTGCTAGATGGATAGTTAAGTGCATTCAAACCTGCTATCTTAAAGCTAAAAGAGAACTGCCTATTACACCAAAGGCACACTCCACCAGAAAGAAAGGTGCTACCATGGCCTTTCTGGGAAATATTCCAATGAACGAAATATGTAAGGCAGCAACATGGTCTACGCTTCATACATTTACCAAGCACTACTGTGTAGATGTGTTAACTGCACAACAGGCAACAGTAGGTCAAGCTGTACTAAGAACATTATGTTCGATGGCATATGTTGCTGCAGATACACATGTTTCGCACAGTCCGCTGCCTGGTGTTGGGCTCGGAGTATTACAAGTTGTTTTTCTTCGAAGAAGTCTTTTTGGTCACGGGACCGAAGGACTCCTCCCTCTTCGGCTCCATTGCGCATGGGCGTCGACTCCATCTTAGATTGTTTTTTTCCGCTGTCGGGTTCGGACGTATTCCTTTTCGCTCCGTGTTTCGGTTCGGAAAGTTAGTCAGAATCTCGGAAGAAAGCATCGGTATTGTTCCGTTCGGTATCGGGATAGTTAGGTACATCGACACCGATCATCGGAAGACTTTGGGGTAGCTTCGATCCCCCATCGGGGCCTGGTCGGCCCGACCGCGTGCGACATCGAAGCCGATGGAACGGACCCCGTTTCGTTTCTGCCCAAAATGTCACAGTAAGTATCCTTATACAGATCAGCACTTGGTCTGTAACTTGTGCTTGTCCCCCGAGCACAAGGAGGATACCTGTGAGGCCTGTCGAGCCTTCCGGTCCAGAAAAACACTCCGGGACCGAAGAGCCAGGCGTCTACAAATGGCGTCCACGCCGACAAAACAACGTTTCGACGACGAAGAGGAAACATTCTCGGTTCCGGAATCAGAATCCGGAGACTCCGACGTCGAACAACAGCAACAAACAGTGAGTAAGAGGTCGAAAATTAAAACCATCGAGAAGACAAAAGCCCAGGGGACGCCACTGCCAACAGGCCATGGCTCGACCCATAAAACCGGCGACCCGTCGAAGGCGCCGAAAAAGGGCACGCCCATAGCGAAGACACCCGACTCCGGTCGAGGGACTGCCATGGAGCAACCTCGGAGCGGAGATAGCGGCTCCGAGAGGCAAAAACAAGACGCCGGCACCGAAAAACATCGGCACCGAGACACACTGCCGAAAGCCACAAAAATTCTGTCGGTGCCGAAGCCGAAAAAAGATTCTCTCTCGGCGCCGAAAAGTTCCACACCTCCATCCTACACAGAGGAACAAGGAATAAGTGGTCAGATGCACAGATTTGGACAAGAGCTCCAAAGTGTAGAATCAGACTACACACAAAAGAGACTGTACATCCAGCAAGACACAGGGAAGATATCAACCCTTCCCCCAATAATGAGAAAAAGAAGGATCGGACTTCTCAAGGATGACGCACAACCACAAGCCAAAGTGGTTAAAAAAAGTCACGCCTCCGCCCTCTCCACCACAACAGGCATCGCCGGCACAAACACCGCCACAAATGCACTCACCAGCGCAAACTACCATAAGTCAAGATAATCAGGATCAAGACGCTTGGGACCTATATGACACCCCAGTGCCGGACAATGATCCCGATTCATACCCCACAAAGCCGTCACCGCCAGAGGACAGTACCTCATACTCGCAACTGGTAGCTAGGGCAGCAGAATTCCACAATGTCCAACTGCATTCCGATCCTATAGAGGATGATTTTTTATTTAACACCCTCTCGGCTACACATAGCCAATATCAATGTCTCCCAATGCTACCAGGGATGTTACGGCACGCAAAACAAATTTTTGAAGAGCCCGTAAAATCAAGAGCCATCACCCCAAGGGTGGATAAGAAATACAAACCACCACCCACAGACCCAGTGTTTATTACTTCGCAGTTACCACCTGACTCCGTAGTAGTAGGGGCAGCTCGCAAAAGAGCAAATTCCCATACATCTGGCGACGCCCCACCTCCGGACAAAGAAAGCAGAAAATTTGATGCGGCAGGAAAAAGAGTAGCATCACAGGCAGCCAACCAGTGGCGCATCGCAAATTCTCAAGCGCTGCTGGCCCGATATGACCGCGCACACTGGGATGAGATGCAACTTCTCATAGACCATCTTCCCCAGGAATACCAAAAAAGGGCGCAGCAAATAGTTGAAGAGGGACAAACGATCTCAAACAATCCAATCCGCTCTTCAATGGACGCAGCCGATACTACAGCAAGAACAGTCAACACTGCTGTCACCATAAGGAGACACGCTTGGCTCCGCACTTCAGGCTTCAAACCTGAAATCCAGCAGGCTGTCCTTAATATGCCCTTCAACGAGAAACAACTTTTTGGCCCTGAAGTGGACACAGCCATTGAAAAACTTAAAAAGGACACAGACACGGCCAAAGCCATGGGCGCACTCTACTCCCCGCAGAGCAGAGGCTCTTAGAAAAACTCCATTTAGAGGGGGGTTTCGTGGCCAACCCACAGACACCACCAGCCAACAAACAAGAACCACACCATATCAGGGTTCATTCCAAAGGGGAGGTTTCAGGGGATATAGAGGGGGTCAATTCCCAAGGAGTAGGGGAAGATTCCAGACTCCAAAAACACCTCCACCTAAACAGTGACTTTCAAGTCACACAACCCCTTCACTCAACACCAGTGGGGGGAAGACTAAGCCAATTCTACCAATCTTGGCAGCAGATTACAACAGACAATTGGATATTAGCAATAATCCAACATGGCTATTGCATAGAATTCCACAAATTCCCACCAAACATCCCTCCAAAAACACGCAAAATGTCACCACAACATTTAGAACTTTTAGGACTAGAAGTTCAAGCACTACTGCAAAAGGATGCAATAGTTAGTACCAGTACAACAAAAAAACACAGGAGTTTACTCCCTGTACTTTCTAATTCCAAAAAAAAGACAAAACATTAAGACCAATATTAGATCTCCGGACACTAAATACCCACATCATATCGGACCACTTTCACATGGTCACACTACAAGACATCATTCCACTGCTCAAACAGCAAGATTACATGACCACATTAGACCTAAAAGATGCGTACTTTCATATACCGATACACCCTTCTCACAGAAAGTACCTAAGGTTCGTATTCAAAGGAATACATTACCAATTCAAAGTGTTGCCATTCGGAATAACAACTGCACCAAGAGTATTCACAAAATGTCTAGCAGTAGTAGCAGCACATATCAGGAGACAACAGATACATGTGTTTCCTTACCTAAACGATTGGCTAATCAAGACCAACACAGTAAAAAAGTGCACAAACGACACCATATGTCATACAAACCCTTCACAAACTGGGTTTCTCCATCAACTATACAAAGTCACACCTCGAACCGTGTCAGACACAACAATATCTAGGGGCAACCATCAACACATCAAAAGGAATTGCCACTCCAAGTCCACAAAGAGTGCAAGCATTCCACAAGGTCATAAGTGCTATGTTTCCAAACCAAAAGGTACAAGCAAAATTTGTGCTAAAACTTCTAGGCATGATGTCATTATGCATAGCCATTGTCCCAAACGCAAGACTACACATGCGACCCTTACAACAGTGCCTAGCATCACAATGGTCACAGGCACAGGGTCAACTTCAAAATCTGGTGTTGGTAGACCGCCAAACATACCTCTCGCTTCTATGGTGGAACAGCAACAATTTAAACAAAGGGCGGACATTTCAGGACCCAGTGCCTCAATACGTTATAACAGACGCTTCCATGACAGGGTGGGGAGCACACCTCAATCACCACAGCATTCAAGGACAATGGGATGTACACCAAACAAAATTTCATATCAATTACCTAGAACTGTTAGCAGTATTTCTAGTGTTAAAAGCCTTTCAACCCATAATAACACACAAATACATTCTTGTCAAAACAGACAACATGACAACAATGTATTATTTAAACAAACAAGGAGGAACACACTCAACACAATTGTGTCTCCTAACACAAAAAATATGGCAGTGGGCGATTCACAACAACATTCGCCTAATAGCACAATTTATTCCAGGGATCCAAAACCAACTAGCAGACAACCTTTCGCGAGACCACCAACAAGTCCACGAATGGGAAATTCACCCCCAAGTTCTGAACAAGTACTTTCAAATTTGGGGAACACCCCAGATAGATTTGTTCGCAACAAAAGAAAACGCAAAATGCCAAAACTTCGCATCCAGGTACCCACACCGCGAATCGCAAGCCAATGCTCTATGGATGAGTTGGTCAGGGATATTTGCATACGCTTTTCCCCCTCTCCCTCTCCTTCCATATCTAGTAAACAAGTTGAGTCAAAACCAACTCAAACTCATACTGATAGCACCCACATGGGCAAGACAACCTTGGTATACAACTCTACTAGACCTTTCACTAGTTCCGCATGTCAAACTACCCAACAGACCAGATCTGTTAACACAACACAAACAACAGATCAGGCATCCAAACCCAGCATCATTGAATCTGGCAATTTGGCTCCTGAAATCCTAGAATTCGGACACTTGGACCTCACACAAGAATGTATGGAGGTCATAAAACAAGCTAGAAAAGCTTCCACTAGACACTGCTATGCATCTAAGTGGAAAAGATTTGTTTGCTACTGCCATACCAATCAAATCCAACCATTGCATGCCTCTACAAAGGACATAGTGGGATACTTACTACATTTGCAAAAAGCGAATCTCGCCTTTTCATCTATAAAAATACACCTCGCAGCAATATCTGCTTACCTACAAACTACTCATTCATCGTCTCTATTTAGAATACCAGTTATTAAAGCATTCATGGAAGGGCTAAAAAGAATTATACCACCAAGAACACCACCAGTTCCTTCATGGAACCTTAACATCGTCTTAACAAGACTCATGGGTCCACCTTTCGAACCCATGCATTCCTGTGAAATGCAATATCTAACCTGGAAAGTCGCATTTCTCATTGCAATCACATCCCTCAGAAGAGTAAGTGAAATACAGGCATTTACCATACAAGAACCATTTATTCAAATACACAAAAATAAAATAGTTCTAAGAACAAATCCAAAATTTCTACCAAAAGTAATCTCACCATTCCATTTAAATCAAACAGTAGAATTGCCAGTGTTCTTCCCACAACCAGATTCCGTGGCTGAAAGGGCACTACATACATTAGACATCAAAAGAGCACTAATGTACTACATTGACAGAACAAAGCTAATCAGGAAAACAAAACAACTGTTCATAGCTTTTCAAAAACCACACATAGGAAATCCAATCTCTAAACAAGGCATTGCTAGATGGATAGTCAGATGTATTCAAACATGCTATCTTAAAGCCAAAAGAGAACTGCCTATTACACCAAAGGCACACTCAACCAGAAAGAAAGGTGCTACAATGGCCTTTCTAGGAAACATTCCTATGAGCGAAATATGTAAGGCTGCAACCTGGTCTACGCCTCATACATTTACTAAACACTACTGTGTAGACGTACTAAATGCACAACAAGCTACAGTGGGCCAAGCTGTACTAAGAACATTATTCCAAACTAATTCAACTCCTACAGGCTAAACCACCGCTTTTAGGGGAGGTAACTGCTTTATAGTCTATGCGAAACATGTGTATCTGCAGCAACATATGCCATCGAACTGAAAATGTCACTTACCCAGTGTACATCTGTTCGTGGCATTAGTCGCTGCAGATTCACATGTGCCCTCCCGCCTCCCCGGGAAGCCTGTAGCCGTTTAGAAGTAGATCTTAAATCTTAAACATTTGTACATTTGTAAATAATTATTATAAACTTTTTATGTACATACGTTTTCACTCCATTGCATGGGCACTATTTATAGCAAACAACTCCATCCTCACCCTCTGCGGGGAAAACAATCTAAGATGGAGTCGACGCCCATGCGCAATGGAGCCGAAGAGGGAGGAGTCCTTCGGTCCCGTGACCAAAAAGACTTCTTCGAAGAAAAACAACTTGTAATACTCCGAGCCCAACACCAGGCAGCGGACTGTGCGAAACATGTGAATCTGCAGCGACTAATGCCACGAACAGATGTACACTGGGTAAGTGACATTTTCATTCAAACTACTTCGACTCCTACAGGCTGAACCACCGCTTTTTGGGGAGATAACTGCTTATTAGTCTATGCACAACATGTGTATCTGCAGCTACACATGCCATTGAACGGAAAATGTCACTTACCCAGTGTACATCTGTTCGTGGCATTAGTCACTGCAGATTCACATGCGCCCACCCGCCTCCCCGGGAGCCTGTAGCCGTTTAGAAGTAGATCTTAAACATTTGTACATTTGTAAACATATTACTTGAAACTTCATTATGTACATACGCATTCACTCCATTGCATGGGCACTATTACTAGCATACACAACTCCTACCTCACCCTCTGCGGGGAAAACAATCTAAGATGGAGTCGACGCCCATGCGCAATGGAGTCGAAATGGGAGGAGTCCCCCGGTCTCGTGACTCGAAAAGACTTCTTTGAAGAAAAACAACTTGTAACACTCCGAGCCCAACACCAGATGGCGGGATGTGCACAGCATGTGAATCTGCAGCGACTAATGCCACGAACAGATGTACACTGGGTAAGTGACATTTTCCATATAGTTGGTGATAATGCGTTCTTCAAATCAGCTTATGTTTTTTAATTTCTCCTGTCTTATTGTGACTTCTGTCAATACTTGTATTTGTAAATGCTTGTTAAAGTTCGTTTCTCCTTTCTTACTTCGACATTTGTTGATAACTTGTAGTTGTAAATGCTTGTTTATTTAAGTTCGTTTCTCTTTTAAACTCTATTTTGGTTTATTACCATTGAATTGTAAATGCTTATTTAACAGTTTGTTTCTCCTTTAAACTTGGCCTTTGTTTATAACCTTGACATTTGTAGATACTTGCTCTTTTAAAGTTCGTTTTTTCTTTGACTTTAATATTGTAAGGAAATGCCTCCTTGGCATGGTTGCCCCCTGACTTTTTGCCTTTGCTGATGCTATGTTTACAATTGAAAGTGTGCTGAGGCCTGCTAACCAGGCCCCAGCACCAGTGTTCTTTCCCTAACCTGTACTTTTGTATCCACAATTGGCAGACCCTGGCATCCAGATAAGTCCCTTGTAACTGGTACTTCTAGTACCAAGGGCCCTGATGCCAAGGAAGGTCTCTAAGGGCTGCAGCATGTCTCATGCCACCCTGGAGACCTCACTCAGCACAGACACACTGCTTGCCAGCTTGTGTGTGCTAGTGAGGACAAAACGAGTAAGTCGACATGGCACTCCCCTCAGGGTGCCATGCCAGCCTCTCACTGCCTATGCAGTATAGGTAAGACACCCCTCTAGCAGGCCTTACAGCCCTAAGGCAGGGTGCACTATACCATAGGTGAGGGTACCAGTGCATGAGCATGGTACCCCTACAGTGTCTAAACAAAACCTTAGACATTGTAAGTGCAGGGTAGCCATAAGAGTATATGGTCTGGGAGTCTGTCAAACACGAACTCCACAGCACCATAATGGCTATACTGAAACCTGGGAAGTTTGGTATCAAACTTCTCAGCACAATAAATGCACACTGATGCCAGTGTACATTTTATTGTAAAATACACCACAGAGGGCACCTTAGAGGTGCCCCCTGAAACTTAACCGACTATCTGTGTAGGCTGACTAGTTCCAGCAGCCTGCCACACTAGAGACATGTTGCTGGCCCCATGGGGAGAGTGCCTTTGTCACTCTGAGGCCAGTAACAAAGCCTGCACTGGGTGGAGATGCTAACACCTCCCCCAGGGAGGAGCTGTAACACCTGGCGGTGAGCCTCAAAGGCTCACCCCTTTGTCACAGCACCGCAGGACACTCCAGCTAGTGGAGTTGCCCGCCCCCTCCGGCCCGGCCCCCACTTTTGGCGGCAAGGCCGGAGAAAATAATGAGAATAACAAGGAGGAGTCACTGGCCAGTCAGGACAGCCCCTAAGGTGTCCTGAGCTGAGGTGACTCTAACTTTTAGAAATCCTCCATCTTGCAGATGGAGGATTCCCCCAATAGGGTTAGGATTGTGACCCCCTCCCCTTGGGAGGAGGCACAAAGAGGGTGTACCCACCCTCAGGGCTAGTAGCCATTGGCTATTAACCCCCCAGACCTAAACACGCCCTTAAATTTAGTATTTAAGGGCTACCCTGAACCCTAGAAAATTAGATTCCTGCAACTACAAGAAGGACTGCCTAGCTGAAAACCCCTGCAGAGGAAGACCAGAAGACGACTACTGCCTTGGCTCCAGAAACTCACCGGCCTGTCTCCTGCCTTCCAAAGATCCTGCTCCAGCGACGCCTTCCAAAGGGACCAGCGACCTCGACATCCTCTGAGGACTGCCCCTGCTTCGAAAAGACAAGAAACTCCCGAGGACAGCGGACCTGCTCCAAGAAAGGCTGCAACTTTGTTTCCAGCAGCCTTGAAAGAACCCTGCAAGCTCCCCGCAAGAAGCGTGAGACTTGCAACACTGCACCCGGCGACCCCGACTCGGCTGGTGGAGATCCAACACCTCAGGAGGGACCCCAGGACTACTCTGATACTGTGAGTACCAAAACCTGTCCCCCCTGAGCCCCCACAGCGCCGCCTGCAGAGGGAATCCCGAGGCTTCCCCTGACCGTGACTCTTTGAATCCAAAGTCCCGACGCCTGGGAGAGACCCTGCACCCGCAGCCCCCAGGACCTGAAGGACCGGACTTTCACTGGAGAAGTGACCCCCAGGAGTCCCTCTCCCTTGCCCAAGTGGAGGTTTCTCCGAGGAACCCCCCCCCCTTGCCTGCCTGCAGCGCTGAAGAGATCCCGAGATCTCTCATAGACTAACATTGCGAACCCGACGCCTGTTTCTACACTGCACCCGGCCGCCCCCGCGCCGCTGAGGGTGAAATTCCTGTGTGGGCTTGTGTCCCCCCCGGTGCCCTACAAAACCCCCTTGGTCTGCCCTCCGAAGACGCGGGTACTTACCTGCAAGCAGACCGGAACCGGGGCACCCCCTTCTCTCCATTCTAGCCTATGTGTTTTGGGGCACCACTTTGAACTCTGCACCTGACCGGCCCTGAGCTGCTGGTGTGGTGACTTTGGGGTTGCTCTGAACCCCCAACGGTGGGCTACCTTGGACCAAGAACTGAACCCTGTAAGTGTCTTACTTACTTGGTAAACCTAACAAAAACTTACCTCCCCTAGGAACTGTGAAAATTGCACTAAGTGTCCACTTTTAAAACAGCTATTTGTCAATAACTTGAAAAGTATACATGCAATTTTTATGATTTAAAGTTCCTAAAGTACTTACCTGCAATACCTTTCGAATGAGATATTACATGTAGAATTTGAACCTGTGGTTCTTAAAATAAACTAAGAAAATATATTTTTCTATAACAAAACCTATTGGCTGGATTTGTCTCTGAGTGTGTGTACCTCATTTATTGTCCATGTGTATGTACAACAAATGCTTAACACTACTCCTTGGATAAGCCTACTGCTCGACCACACTACCACAAAATAGAGCATTAGTATTATCTATTTTTACCACTATTTTACCTCTAAGGGGAACCCTTGGACTCTGTGCATGCTATTCCTTACTTTGAAATAGCACATACAGAGCCAACTTCCTACATTGGTGGATCAGCGGTGGGGTACAAGACTTTGCATTTGCTGGACTACTCAGCCAATACCTGATCACACGACAAATTCCAAAATTGTCATTAGAAATTGATTTTTGCAATTTGAAAAGTTTTCTAAATTCTTAAAAGACCTGCTAGGGCCTTGTGTTAGATCCTGTTTAGCATTTCTTTTAGAGTTTAAAAGTTTGTAAAAGTTTGAATTAGATTCTAGAACCAGTTGTAGATTCTTAAAAAGTATTCCAACTTTTAGAAGCAAAATGTCTAGCACAGATGTGACTGTGGTGGAACTCGACACCACACCTTACCTCCATCTTAAGATGAGGGAGCTAAGGTCACTCTGTAAAATAAAGAAAATAACAATGGGCCCCAAACCTACCAAAATACAGCTCCAGGAGCTTTTGGCAGAGTTTGAAAAGGCCAACCCCTCTGAGGGTGGCAACTCAGAGGAAGAGGATAGTGACTTGGAGGAAAATTCCCCCCTACCAGTCCTATCTAGGGAGAACAGGGTCCCTCAAACCCTGACTCCAAAAATAATAGTCAGAGATGCTGGTTCCCTCACAGGAGAGACCAACACCTCTGAAATCACTGAGGATAACCCCAGTGAAGAGGACATCCAGTTAGCCAGGATGGCCAAAAGATTGGCTTTGGAAAGACAGATCCTAGCCATAGAGAGGGAAAGACAAGAGATGGGCCTAGGACCCATCAATGGTGGCAGCAACATAAATAGGGTCAGAGATTCTCCTGACATGTTGAAAATCCCTAAAGGGATTGTAACTAAATATGAAGATGGTGATGACATCACCAAATGGTTCACAGCTTTTGAGAGGGCTTGTGTAACCAGAAAAGTGAACAGATCTCACTGGGGTGCTCTCCTTTGGGAAATGTTCACAGGAAAGTGTAGGGATAGACTCCTCACACTCTCTGGACAAGATGCAGAATCTTATGACCTCATGAAGGGTACCCTGATTGAGGGCTTTGGATTCTCCACTGAGGAGTATAGGATTAGATTCAGGGGGGCTCAAAAATCCTTGAGCCAGACCTGGGTTGACTTTGTAGACTACTCAGTGAAAACACTAGATGGTTGGATTCAAGGCAGTGGTGTAAGTAATTATGATGGGCTGTACAATTTATTTGTGAAAGAACACCTATTGAGTAATTGTTTCAATGATGAACTGCATCAGCATCTGGTAGACCTAGGACCAATTTCTCCCCAAGAATTGGGAAAGAAGGCGGACCATTGGGTCAAGACAAGGGTGTCCAAGACTTCAACAGGGGGTTGTAGGAAGTTGGCTCTGTATGTGCTATTTCAAAGTAAGGAATAGCATGCACAGAGTCCAAGGGTTCCCCTTAGAGGTAAAATAGTGGTAAAAATAGATAATACTAATGCTCTATTTTGTGGTAGTGTGGTCGAGCAGTAGGCTTATCCAAGGAGTAGTGTTAAGCATTTGTTGTACATACACATAGACAATAAATGAGGTACACACACTCAGAGACAAATCCAGCCAATAGGTTTTTGTATAGAAAAATATCTTTTCTTAGTTTATTTTAAGAACCACAGGTTCAAATTCTACAGGTAATAGCTCATTCGAAAGGTATTGCAGGTAAGTACTTTAGGAACTTCAAATCATCAAAATTGCATGTATACTTTTCAAGTTATTCACAAATAGCTGTTTTAAAAGTGGACACTTAGTGCAATTTTCACAGTTCCTAGGGGAGGTAAGTATTTGTTAGTTTTACCAGGTAAGTAAGACACTTACAGGGTTCAGTTCTTGGTCCAAGGTAGCCCACCGTTGGGGGTTCAGAGCAACCCCAAAGTCACCACACCAGCAGCTCAGGGCCGGTCAGGTGCAGAGTTCAAAGTGGTGCCCAAAACACATAGGCTAGAATGGAGAGAAGGGGGTGCCCCGGTTCCGGTCTGCTTGCAGGTAAGTACCCGCGTCTTCGGAGGGCAGACCAGGGGGGTTTTGTAGGGCACCGGGGGGGACACAAGTCCACACAGAAATTTCACCCTCAGCAGCGCGGGGGCGGCCGGGTGCAGTGTAGAAACAAGCGTCGGGTTTGTAATGGAAGTCAATGGGAGATCTAGGGATCTCTTCAGCGCTGCAGGCAGGCAAGGGGGGGGTTCCTCGGGGAAACCTCCACTTGGGCAAGGGAGAGGGACTCCTGGGGGTCACTCCTCCAGTGAAAGTCCGGTCCTTCAGGTCCTGGGGGCTGCGGGTGCAGGGTCTCTCCCAGGTGTCGGGACTTAGGATTCAAAGAGTCGCGGTCAGGGGAAGCCTCGGGATTCCCTCTGCAGGCGGCGCTGTGGGGGCTCAGGGGGGACAGGTTTTTGTACTCACAGTCTTAGAGTAGTCCTGGGGTCCCTCCTGAGGTGTTGGATCGCCACCAGCCGAGTCGGGGTCGCCGGGTGCAGTGTTGCAAGTCTCACGCCTTTTGCGGGGAGCTTGCAGGGTTCTTTAAAGCTGCTGGAAACAAAGTTGCAGCCTTTCTTGGAGCAGGTCCGCTGTCCTCGGGAGTTTCTTGTCTTTTTCGAAGCAGGGGCAGTCCTCAGAGGATGTCGAGGTCGCTGGTCCCTTTGGAAGGCGTCGCTGGAGCAGGATCTTTGGAAGGCAGGAGACAGGCCGGTGAGTTTCTGGAGCCAAGGCAGTTGTCGTCTTCTGGTCTTCCTCTGCAGGGGTTTTTCAGCTAGGCAGTCCTTCTTCTTGTAGTTGCAGGAATCTAATCTTCTAGGGTTCAGGGTAGCCCTTAAATACTAAATTTAAGGGCGTGTTTAGGTCTGGGGGGTTAGTAGCCAATGGCTACTAGCCCTGAGGGTGGGTACACCCTCTTTGTGCCTCCTCCCAAGGGGAGGGGGTCACAATCCTAACCCTATTGGGGGAATCCTCCATCTGCAAGATGGAGGATTTCTAAAAGTCAGAGTCACCTCAGCTCAGGACACCTTAGGGGCTGTCCTGACTGGCCAGTGACTCCTCCTTGTTGCTTTCTTTGTTCCCTCCAGCCTTGCCGCCAAAAGTGGGGGCCGTGGCCGGAGGGGGCGGGCAACTCCACTAAGCTGGAGTGCCCTGCTGGGCTGTGACAAAGGGGTGAGCCTTTGAGGCTCACCGCCAGGTGTCACAGCTCCTGCCTGGGGGAGGTGTTAGCATCTCCACCCAGTGCAGGCTTTGTTACTGGCCTCAGAGTGACAAAGGCACTCTCCCCATGGGGCCAGCAACATGTCTCTGGTGTGGCAGGCTGCTGGAACTAGTCAGCCTACACAGACAGTCGGTTAAGTTTCAGGGGGCACCTCTAAGGTGCCCTCTGTGGTGTATTTTACAATAAAATGTACACTGGCATCAGTGTGCATTTATTGTGCTGAGAAGTTTGATACCAAACTTCCCAGTTTTCAGTGTAGCCATTATGGTGCTGTGGAGTTCGTGTTTGACAGACTCCCAGACCATATACTCTTATGGCTACCCTGCACTTACAATGTCTAAGGTTTTGTTTAGACACTGTAGGGGTACCATGCTCATGCACTGGTACCCTCACCTATGGTATAGTGCACCCTGCCTTAGGGCTGTAAGGCCTGCTAGAGGGGTGTCTTACCTATACTGCATAGGCAGTGAGAGGCTGGCATGGCACCCTGAGGGGAGTGCCATGTCGACTTACTCGTTTGGTCCTCACTAGCACACACAAGCTGGCAAGCAGTGTGTCTGTGCTGAGTGAGAGGTCTCCAGGGTGGCATAAGACATGCTGCATCCCTTAGAGACCTTCCTTGGCATCAGGGCCCTTGGTACTAGAAGTACCAGTTACAAGGGACTTATCTGGATGCCAGGGTCTGCCAATTGTGGATACAAAAGTACAGGTTAGGGAAAGAACACTGGTGCTGGGGCCTGGTTAGCAGGCCTCAGCACACTTTCAATTGTAAACATAGCATCAGCAAAGGCAAAAAGTCAGGGGGCAACCATGCCAAGGAGGCATTTCCTTACACAACCCCCCCCCAAACGAAAGAGGATGAGACTAACCTTTCCCAAGAGAGTCTTCATTTTCTAAGTGGAAGAACCTGGAAAGGCCATCTGCATTGGCATGGGCAGTCCCAGGTCTGTGTTCCACTATAAAGTCCATTCCCTGTAGGGAGATGGACCACCTCAACAGTTTAGGATTTTCACCTTTCATTTGCATCAGCCATTTGAGAGGTCTGTGGTCAGTTTGAACTAGGAAGTGAGTCCCAAAGAGGTATGGTCTCAGCTTCTTCAGGGACCAAACCACAGCAAAGGCCTCCCTCTCAATGGCACTCCAACGCTGCTCCCTGGGGAGTAACCTCCTGCTAATGAAAGCAACAGGCTGGTCAAGGCCATCATCATTTGTTTGGGACAAAACTGCCCCTATCCCATGTTCAGAGGCATCAGTCTGCACAATGAACTGCTTAGAATAATCTGGAGCTTTGAGAACTGGTGCTGAGCACATTGCTTGTTTCAGGGTGTCAAAGGCCTGTTGGCAGTCCACAGTCCAGTTCACTTTCTTGGGCATTTTCTTGGAGGTGAGCTCAGTGAGGGCTGTCACAATGGATCCATATCCCTTCACAAACCTCCTGTAGTACCCAGTCAAGCCAAGGAATGCCCTGACTTGAGTCTGGGTTTTTGGAGCTACCCAGTCCAGAATGGTCTGGATCTTGGGTTGGAGTGGCTGAACTTGGCCTCCACCTACAAGGTGGCCCAAGTAAACCACAGTTCCCTGCCCTATCTGGCATTTGGATGCCTTGATAGAGAGGCCTGCAGATTGCAGAGCCTTCAAAACCTTCTTCAGGTGGACCAGGTGATCCTGCCAGGTGGAGCTAAAGACAGCAATATCATCAAGATAAGCTGTGCTAAAGGACTCCAAGCCAGCAAGGACTTGATTCACCAACCTTTGGAAGGTGGCAGGGGCATTCTTTAAACCAAAGGGCATAACAGTAAACTGATAATGCCCATCAGGTGTGGAGAATGCTGTCTTTTCTTTTGCTCCAGGCGCCATTTTTATTTGCCAGTACCCTGCTGTCAAGTCAAAGGTACTTAGAAATTTGGCAGCACCTAACTTATCAATGAGCTCATCAGCTCTTGGAATTGGATGGGCATCTGTCTTGGTGACAGAGTTGAGCCCTCTGTAGTCCACACAAAACCTCATCTCTTTCTTTCCATCTTTGGTGTGAGGTTTGGGGACTAAGACCACTGGGCTAGCCCAGGGGCTGTCAGAGCGCTCAATCACTCCCAATTCCAGCATCTTGTGGACTTCCATCTTGATGCTTTCCTTAACATGGTCAGACTGTCTGAAGATTTTGTTCTTGACAGGCATGCTGTCTCCTGTGTCCACATCATGGGTACACAGGTGTGTCTGACCAGGGGTTAGGGAGAAAAGCTCAGGAAACTGTTGTAGGACTCTCCTACAATCAGCCTGCTGTTGGCCAGAGAGGGTGTCTGAGTAGATCACTCCATCTACTGTGCCATCTTTTGGGTCTGATGACAGAAGATCAGGGAGAGGTTCACTCTCTGCCTCCTGATCCTCATCTGTTACCATTAACAGATTCACATCAGCCCTGTCATGGAAGAGCTTAAGGCGGTTCACATGGATCACCCTCTTGGGGCTCCTGCTTGTGCCCAGGTCCACCAGGTAGGTGACCTGACTCTTCCTCTCTAGCACTGGGTAAGGGCCACTCCATTTGTCCTGGAGTGCCCTGGGAGCCACAGGCTCCAGAACCCAGACTTTCTGCCCTGGTTGGAACTCAACCAGTGCAGCCTTTTGGTCATACCAAAACTTCTGGAGTTGTTGGCTGGCCTCAAGGTTTTTGGTTGCCTTTTCCATGTACTCTGCCATTCTAGAGCGAAGGCCAAGTACATAGTCCACTATGTCCTGTTTAGGCTCATGGAGAGGTCTCTCCCAGCCTTCTTTAACAAGGGCAAGTGGTCCCCTTACAGGATGACCAAACAGAAGTTCAAAGGGTGAGAACCCTACTCCCTTCTGTGGTACCTCCCTGTAAGCGAAAAGCAGACATGGCAGGAGGACATCCCATCTCCTTTTGAGTTTTTCTGGGAGCCCCATGATCATGCCCTTTAATGTCTTGTTGAATCTCTCAACTAAGCCATTAGTTTGTGGATGGTAAGGTGTAGTGAATTTATAAGTCACTCCACACTCATTCCACATGTGCTTTAGGTATGCTGACATGAAGTTGGTACCTCTGTCAGACACCACCTCCTTAGGGAAACCCACTCTGGTAAAGATACCAATGAGGGCCTTGGCTACTGCAGGGGCAGTAGTCGACCTAAGGGGAATAGCTTCAGGATACCTGGTAGCATGATCCACTACTACCAGGATATACATATTTCCTGAGGCTGTGGGAGGTTCCAGTGGACCAACTATGTCCACACCCACTCTTTCAAAGGGCACCCCCACCACAGGAAGTGGAATGAGGGGGGCCTTTGGATGCCCACCTGTCTTACCACTGGCTTGACAGGTGGGGCAGGAGAGGCAAAACTCCTTAACCATGTTGGACATATTGGGCCAGTAGAAGTGGTTGACTAACCTCTCCCACGTCTTGGTTTGTCCCAAATGTCCAGCAAGGGGAATGTCATGGGCCAATGTTAGGATGAACTCTCTGAACAGCTGAGGCACTACCACTCTCCTAGTGGCACCAGGTTTGGGGTCTCTGGCCTCAGTGTACAGGAGCCCATCTTCCCAATAGACCCTATGTGTTCCATTTTTCTTGCCTTTGGACTCTTCAGCAGCTTGCTGCCTAAGGCCTTCAAGAGAGGGACAGGTTTCTTGTCCCTTACACAGCTCCTCCCTTGAGGGTCCCCCTGGGCCTAAGAGCTCAACCTGATAAGGTTCAAGCTCCAAAGGCTCAGTTCCCTCAGAGGGCAGAACTTCTTCCTGAGAAGAGAGGTTCCCTTTCTTTTGCTGTGTTGCAGTTGGTTTCCCAACTGACTTTCCTGTTCTCTTGGTAGGCTGGGCCATTTTTCCAGACTCCAGCTCTACTTTTTCACCCTGTGCCTTGCATTGTGCTCTTGTTTTCACACACACCAGTTCAGGGATACCCAGCATTGCTGCATGGGTTTTTAGCTCTACCTCAGCCCATGCTGAGGACTCCAGGTCATTTCCAAGCAGACAGTCCACTGGGATATTTGAGGAGACCACCACCTGCTTCAGGCCATTGACCCCTCCCCATTCTAAAGTAACCATTGCCATGGGATGTACTTTTCTCTGATTGTCAGCGTTGGTGACTGTGTAAGTTTTTCCAGTCAGGTATTGGCCAGGGGAAACCAGTTTCTCTGTCACCATGGTGACACTGGCACCTGTATCCCTCAGGCCCTCTATTCTAGTCCCATTAATTAAGAGTTGCTGTCTGTATTTTTGCATGTTAGGCGGCCAGACAGCTAGTGTGGCTAAATCCACCCCACCCTCAGAAACTAGAGTAGCTTCAGTGTGGACCCTGATTTGCTCTGGGCACACTGTTGATCCCACTTGGAGACTAGCCATACCAGTGTTACCTGGATGGGAGTTTGGAGTGGAACCTTTCTTGGGACAGGCCTTGTCTCCAGTTTGGTGTCCATGCTGTTTACAGCTATGACACCAGGCCTTTTTGGGATCAAAGTTTTTACCCTTGTACCCATTGTTTTGTGAAGAGGCTCTGGGCCCACCCTCCTGTGCAGGTTTTTGGGGGCCTGTGGAAGACTCTTTACTATTTTTAGTTTTGGTTGTCTCATCACCCTTCTGCTGGGGAGTCTTCGTGACCCCTTTCTTTTGGTCACCCCCTGTTGAAGTCTTGGACACCCTTGTCTTGACCCAATGGTCCGCCTTCTTTCCCAATTCTTGGGGAGAAATTGGTCCTAGGTCTACCAGATGCTGATGCAGTTTATCATTGAAACAATTACTTAACAGGTGTTCTTTCACAAATAAATTGTACAGCCCATCATAATTACTTACACCACTGCCTTGAATCCAACCATCTAGTGTTTTCACTGAGTAGTCAACAAAGTCAACCCAGGTCTGGCTCGAGGATTTTTGAGCCCCCCTGAACCTAATCCTGTACTCCTCAGTGGAGAATCCAAAGCCCTCAATCAGGGTACCCTTCATGAGGTCATAAGATTCTGCATCTTGTCCAGAGAGTGTGAGGAGTCTATCCCTACACTTTCCTGTGAACATTTCCCAAAGGAGAGCACCCCAGTGAGATCTGTTCACTTTTCTGGTTACACAAGCCCTCTCAAAAGCTGTGAACCATTTGGTGATGTCATCACCATCTTCATATTTAGTTACAATCCCTTTGGGGATTTTCAACATGTCAGGAGAATCTCTGACCCTATTTATGTTGCTGCCACCATTGATGGGTCCTAGGCCCATCTCTTGTCTTTCCCTCTCTATGGCTAGGATCTGTCTTTCCAAAGCCAATCTTTTGGCCATCCTGGCTAACTGGATGTCCTCTTCACTGGAGTTATCCTCAGTGATTTCAGAGTTGTTGGTCCCTCCTGTGAGGGAACCAGCATCTCTGACTATTATTTGTGGAGTCAGGGCTTGAGAAGCCCTGCTCTCCCTAAGTAGGACTGGAGGGGGGGAATTTCCCTCCAAGTCACTATCTTCATCCTCTGAGTTGCCATCCTCAGAGGGGTTGGCCTTTTCAAACTCTGCCAAAAGCTCCTGGAGCTGTACTTTGGTAGGTTTGGGGCCCATTGCTATTTTCTTTAGTTTACAGAGTGACCTTAGCTCTCTCATCTGTAGATGGAGGTAAGGTGTGGTGTCGAGTTCCACCACATTCACATCTGTGCTAGACATTATGCTTCTAAAAGTTGGAATACTTTTTAAGAAACTAAAACTGGTTCTAGAATCTAATTCAAACTTTTACAAACTTTTAAACTCTAAAAGAAATGCTAAACAGGATCTAACACAAGGCCCTAGCAGGTCTTTTAAGAATTTAGAAAACTTTTCAAATTGCAAAAATCAATTTCTAATGACAATTTTGGAATTTGTCGTGTGATCAGGTATTGGCCGAGTAGTCCAGCAAATGCAAAGTCTTGTATCCCACCGCTGCCACCAATGTAGGAAGTTGGCTCTGTATGTGCTATTTCAAAGTAAGGAATAGCATGCACAGAGTCCAAGGGTTCCCCTTAGAGGTAAAATAGTGGTAAAAATAGATAATACTAATGCTCTATTTTGTGGTAGTGTGGTCGAGCAGTAGGCTTATCCAAGGAGTAGTGTTAAGCATTTGTTGTACATACACATAGACAATAAATGAGGTACACACACTCAGAGACAAATCCAGCCAATAGGTTTTTGTATAGAAAAATATCTTTTCTTAGTTTATTTTAAGAACCACAGGTTCAAATTCTACAGGTAATAGCTCATTCGAAAGGTATTGCAGGTAAGTACTTTAGGAACTTCAAATCATCAAAATTGCATGTATACTTTTCAAGTTATTCACAAATAGCTGTTTTAAAAGTGGACACTTAGTGCAATTTTCACAGTTCCTAGGGGAGGTAAGTATTTGTTAGTTTTACCAGGTAAGTAAGACACTTACAGGGTTCAGTTCTTGGTCCAAGGTAGCCCACCGTTGGGGGTTCAGAGCAACCCCAAAGTCACCACACCAGCAGCTCAGGGCCGGTCAGGTGCAGAGTTCAAAGTGGTGCCCAAAACACATAGGCTAGAATGGAGAGAAGGGGGTGCCCCGGTTCCGGTCTGCTTGCAGGTAAGTACCCGCGTCTTCGGAGGGCAGACCAGGGGGGTTTTGTAGGGCACCGGGGGGGACACAAGTCCACACAGAAATTTCACCCTCAGCAGCGCGGGGGCGGCCGGGTGCAGTGTAGAAACAAGCGTCGGGTTTGTAATGGAAGTCAATGGGAGATCTAGGGATCTCTTCAGCGCTGCAGGCAGGCAAGGGGGGGGTTCCTCGGGGAAACCTCCACTTGGGCAAGGGAGAGGGACTCCTGGGGGTCACTCCTCCAGTGAAAGTCCGGTCCTTCAGGTCCTGGGGGCTGCGGGTGCAGGGTCTCTCCCAGGTGTCGGGACTTAGGATTCAAAGAGTCGCGGTCAGGGGAAGCCTCGGGATTCCCTCTGCAGGCGGCGCTGTGGGGGCTCAGGGGGGACAGGTTTTTGTACTCACAGTCTTAGAGTAGTCCTGGGGTCCCTCCTGAGGTGTTGGATCGCCACCAGCCGAGTCGGGGTCGCCGGGTGCAGTGTTGCAAGTCTCACGCCTTTTGCGGGGAGCTTGCAGGGTTCTTTAAAGCTGCTGGAAACAAAGTTGCAGCCTTTCTTGGAGCAGGTCCGCTGTCCTCGGGAGTTTCTTGTCTTTTTCGAAGCAGGGGCAGTCCTCAGAGGATGTCGAGGTCGCTGGTCCCTTTGGAAGGCGTCGCTGGAGCAGGATCTTTGGAAGGCAGGAGACAGGCCGGTGAGTTTCTGGAGCCAAGGCAGTTGTCGTCTTCTGGTCTTCCTCTGCAGGGGTTTTTCAGCTAGGCAGTCCTTCTTCTTGTAGTTGCAGGAATCTAATCTTCTAGGGTTCAGGGTAGCCCTTAAATACTAAATTTAAGGGCGTGTTTAGGTCTGGGGGGTTAGTAGCCAATGGCTACTAGCCCTGAGGGTGGGTACACCCTCTTTGTGCCTCCTCCCAAGGGGAGGGGGTCACAATCCTAACCCTATTGGGGGAATCCTCCATCTGCAAGATGGAGGATTTCTAAAAGTCAGAGTCACCTCAGCTCAGGACACCTTAGGGGCTGTCCTGACTGGCCAGTGACTCCTCCTTGTTGCTTTCTTTGTTCCCTCCAGCCTTGCCGCCAAAAGTGGGGGCCGTGGCCGGAGGGGGCGGGCAACTCCACTAAGCTGGAGTGCCCTGCTGGGCTGTGACAAAGGGGTGAGCCTTTGAGGCTCACCGCCAGGTGTCACAGCTCCTGCCTGGGGGAGGTGTTAGCATCTCCACCCAGTGCAGGCTTTGTTACTGGCCTCAGAGTGACAAAGGCACTCTCCCCATGGGGCCAGCAACATGTCTCTGGTGTGGCAGGCTGCTGGAACTAGTCAGCCTACACAGACAGTCGGTTAAGTTTCAGGGGGCACCTCTAAGGTGCCCTCTGTGGTGTATTTTACAATAAAATGTACACTGGCATCAGTGTGCATTTATTGTGCTGAGAAGTTTGATACCAAACTTCCCAGTTTTCAGTGTAGCCATTATGGTGCTGTGGAGTTCGTGTTTGACAGACTCCCAGACCATATACTCTTATGGCTACCCTGCACTTACAATGTCTAAGGTTTTGTTTAGACACTGTAGGGGTACCATGCTCATGCACTGGTACCCTCACCTATGGTATAGTGCACCCTGCCTTAGGGCTGTAAGGCCTGCTAGAGGGGTGTCTTACCTATACTGCATAGGCAGTGAGAGGCTGGCATGGCACCCTGAGGGGAGTGCCATGTCGACTTACTCGTTTGGTCCTCACTAGCACACACAAGCTGGCAAGCAGTGTGTCTGTGCTGAGTGAGAGGTCTCCAGGGTGGCATAAGACATGCTGCATCCCTTAGAGACCTTCCTTGGCATCAGGGCCCTTGGTACTAGAAGTACCAGTTACAAGGGACTTATCTGGATGCCAGGGTCTGCCAATTGTGGATACAAAAGTACAGGTTAGGGAAAGAACACTGGTGCTGGGGCCTGGTTAGCAGGCCTCAGCACACTTTCAATTGTAAACATAGCATCAGCAAAGGCAAAAAGTCAGGGGGCAACCATGCCAAGGAGGCATTTCCTTACAGGGGTGACCAAAAGAAAGGGGTCACAAAGACTCCCCAGGGGAAGGGTGATGAGACAACCAAAACTAAAAATAGTAAAGAGTCTTCTACAGGCCCCCAAAAACCTGCACAGGAGGGTGGGCCCAGAGCCTCTTCACAAAACAATGGGTACAAGGGTAAAAACTTTGATCCCAAAAAGGCCTGGTGTCATAGCTGTAAACAGCATGGACACCAAACTGGAGACAAGGCCTGTCCCAAGAAAGGTTCCACTCCAAACTCCCATCCAGGTAACACTGGTATGGCTAGTCTCCAAGTGGGATCAACAGTGTGCCCAGAGCAAATCAGGGTCCACACTGAAGCTACTCTAGTTTCTGAGGGTGGGGTGGATTTAGCCACACTAGCTGTCTGGCCGCCTAACATGCAAAAATACAGACAGCAACTCTTAATTAATGGGACTAGAATAGAGGGCCTGAGGGATACAGGTGCCAGTGTCACCATGGTGACAGAGAAACTGGTTTCCCCTGGCCAATACCTGACTGGAAAAACTTACACAGTCACCAACGCTGACAATCAGAGAAAAGTACATCCCATGGCAATGGTTACTTTAGAATGGGGAGGGGTCAATGGCCTGAAACAGGTGGTGGTCTCCTCAAATATCCCAGTGGACTGTCTGCTTGGAAATGACCTGGAGTCCTCAGCATGTGCTGAGGTAGAACTAAAAACCCATGCAGCAATGCTGGGTATCCCTGAACTGGTGTGTGTGAAAACAAGAGCACAGTGCAAGGCACAGGGTGAACAAGTAGAGCTGGAGTCTGGAAGAATGGCCCAGCCTACCAAGAGAACAGGAAAGTCAGTTGGGAAACCAACTGCAACACAGCAAAAGAAAGGGAACCTCTCTTCTCAGGAAGAAGTTCTGCCCTCTGAGGGAACTGAGCCTTTGGGGCTTGAACCTTATCAGGTTGAGCTCTTAGGCCCAGGGGGACCCTCAAGGGAGGAGCTGTGTAAGGGACAAGAAACCTGTCCCTCTCTTGAAGGCCTTAGGCAGCAAGCTGCTGAAGAGTCCAAGGGCAAGAAAAATGGAACACATAGGGTCTATTGGGAGGATGGACTCCTGTACACTGAGGCCAGAGACCCCAAACCTGGTGCCACTAGGAGAGTGGTAGTGCCTCAGCTGTTCAGAGGGTTCATCCTAACATTGGCCCATGACATCCCCCTTGCTGGACATTTGGGACAAACCAAGACGTGGGAGAGGTTAGTCAACCACTTCTACTGGCCCAATATGTCCAACATGGTTAAGGAGTTTTGCCTCTCCTGCCCCACCTGTCAAGCCAGTGGTAAGACAGGTGGGCACCCAAAGGCCCCCCTCATTCCACTTCCAGTGGTGGGGGTCCCCTTTGAAAGAGTGGGTGTGGACATAGTTGGTCCACTGGAACCTCCCACAGCCTCAGGAAATATGTATATCCTGGTAGTAGTGGATCATGCTACCAGGTATCCTGAAGCTATTCCCCTTAGGTCAACTACTGCCCCTGCAGTAGCCAAGGCCCTCATTGGTATCTTTACCAGAGTGGGTTTCCCTAAGGAGGTGGTGTCTGACAGAGGTACCAACTTCATGTCAGCATACCTGAAACATATGTGGAATGAGTGTGGAGTGACTTATAAATTCACTACACCTTACCATCCACAAACTAATGGCTTAGTTGAGAGATTCAACAAGACATTAAAGGGCATGATCATGGGGCTCCCAGAAAAACTCAAAAGGAGATGGGATGTCCTCTTGCCATGTCTGCTTTTCGCTTACAGAGAGGTGCCACAGAAGGGAGTAGGATTCTCACCCTTTGAACTTCTGTTTGATCATCCTGTAAGAGGACCACTTGCTCTTGTTAAAGAAGGCTGGGAGAGACCTCTCCATGAGCCTAAACAAGACATAGTAGACTATGTACTTGGCCTTCGCTCTAGAATGGCAGAGTACATGGAAAAGGCAACCAAAAACCTTGAGGCCAGCCAACAGCTCCAGAAGTTTTGGTATGACCAAAAGGCTGCACTGGTTGAGTTCCAGCCAGGGCAGAAAGTCTGGGTTCTGGAGCCTGTGGCTCCCAGGGCACTCCAGGACAAATGGAGTGGCCCTTACCCAGTACTCGAAAGGAAGAGTCAGGTCACCTACCTGGTGGACCTGGGCACAAGCAGGAGCCCCAAGAGGGTGATCCATGTGAACCGCCTTAAGCTCTTCCATGACAGGGCTGATGTGAATCTGTTGATGGTAACAGATGAGGATCAGGAGGCAGAGAGTGAACCTCTCCCTGATCTTCTGTCATCAGACCCAAAAGATGGCACAGTAGATGGAGTGATCTACTCAGACACCCTCTCTGGCCAACAGCAAGCTGATTGTAGGAGAGTCCTACAACAGTTTCCTGAACTCTTCTCCCTAACCCCTGGTCAGACACACCTGTGTACCCATGATGTGGACACAGGAGACAGCATGCCTGTCAAAAACAAAATCTTTAGACAGTCTGACCATGTTAAGGAAAGCATCAAGGTGGAAGTCCACAAGATGCTGGAATTGGGAGTAATTGAGCGCTCTGACAGCCCCTGGGCTAGCCCAGTGGTCTTAGTCCCTAAACCTCACACCAAAGATGGAAAGAAAGAGATGAGGTTTTGTGTGGACTACAGAGGGCTCAATTCTGTCACCAAGACAGATGCTCATCCAATTCCAAGAGCTGATGAGCTCATAGATAAATTAGGTGCTGCCAAATTCTTAAGTACCTTTGACTTGACAGCAGGGTACTGGCAAATAAAAATGGCACCTGGAGCAAAAGAGAAAACAGCATTCTCCACACCTGATGGGCATTATCAGTTTACTGTTATGCCCTTTGGTTTAAAGAATGCCCCTGCCACCTTCCAAAGGTTGGTGAATCAAGTCCTTGCTGGCTTGGAGTCCTTTAGCACAGCTTATCTTGATGATATTGCTGTCTTTAGCTCCACCTGGCAGGATCACCTGGTCCACCTGAAGGTTTTGAAGGCTCTGCAATCTGCAGGCCTCTCTATCAAGGCATCCAAATGCCAGATAGGGCAGGGAACTGTGGTTTACTTGGGACACCTTGTAGGTGGAGGCCAAGTTCAGCCACTCCAACCCAAGATCCAGACTATTCTGGACTGGGTAGCTCCAAAAACCCAGACTCAAGTCAGGGCATTCCTTGGCTTGACTGGGTATTACAGGAGGTTTGTGAAGGGATATGGATCCATTGTGACAGCCCTCACTGAGCTCACCTCCAAGAAAATGCCCAAGAAAGTGAACTGGACTGTGGAATGCCAACAGGCCTTTGACACCCTGAAACAGGCAATGTGCTCAGCACCAGTTCTAAAAGCTCCAGATTATTCTAAGCAGTTCATTGTGCAGACTGATGCCTCTGAACATGGGATAGGGGCAGTTTTGTCCCAAACAAATGATGATGGCCTTGACCAGCCTGTTGCTTTCATTAGCAGGAGGTTACTCCCCAGGGAGCAGCGTTGGAGTGCCATTGAGAGGGAGGCCTTTGCTGTGGTTTGGTCCCTGAAGAAGCTGAGACCATACCTCTTTGGGACTCACTTCCTAGTTCAAACTGACCACAGACCTCTCAAATGGTTTGTAAGGAAATGCCTCCTTGGCATGGTTGCCCCCTGACTTTTTGCCTTTGCTGATGCTATGTTTACAATTGAAAGTGTGCTGAGGCCTGCTAACCAGGCCCCAGCACCAGTGTTCTTTCCCTAACCTGTACTTTTGTATCCACAATTGGCAGACCCTGTGTAAAGAAATGGCTCCCTGTTGCAGTTACCCCCCACTTTTTGCCTGATACTGATGCTGACTTGACTGAGAAGTGTGCTGGGACCCTGCTAACCAGGCCCCAGCACCAGTGTTCCTTCACCTAAAATGTACCATTGTATCCACAATTGGCACACCCTGGCATTCAGATAAGTCCCTTGTAACTGGTACTTCTAGTACCAAGGGCCCTGATGCCAAGAAAGGTCTCTAAGGGCTGCAGCATGTCTTATGCCACCCTAGAGACCCCTCACTCAGCACAGACACACTGCTTACAAGCCTGTGTGTGCTGGTGAGAACAAAATGAGTAAGTCGACATGGCACTCCCCTCAGGGTGCCATGCCAGCCTCTCACTGCCTATGCAGTATAGGTAAGACACCCCTCTAGCAGGCCTTACAGCCCTAAGGCAGGGTGCACTATACCATAGGTGAGGGTACCAGTGCATGAGCACTGTGCCCCTACAGTGTCTAAGCAAAACCTTAGACATTGTAAGTGCAGGGTAGCCATAAGAGTATATGGTCTGGGAGTCTGTTTTACACGAACTCCACAGCACCATAATGGCTACACTGAAAACTGGGAAGTTTGGTATCAAACTTCTCAGCACAATAAATGCACACTGATGCCAGTGTACATCTTATTGTAAAATACACCCCAGAGGGCACCTTAGAGGTGCCCCCTGAAACTTAACCGACTATCTGTGTAGGCTGACTAGTTTTAGCAGCCTGCCACAAACCGAGACATGTTGCTGGCCCCATGGGGAGAGTGCCTTTGTCACTCTGAGGCCAGTAACAAAGCCTGCACTGGGTGGAGATGCTAACACCTCTCCCAGGCAGGAATTGTCACACCTGGCGGTGAGCCTCAAAGGCTCACCTCCTTTGTGCCAACCCAGCAGGACACTCCAGCTAGTGGAGTTGCCCGCCCCCTCCGGCCAGGCCCCACTTTTGGCGGCAAGGCCGGAGAAAATAATGAGAAAAACAAGGAGGAGTCACTGGCCAGTCAGGACAGCCCCTAAGGTGTCCTGAGCTGAAGTGACTCTAACTTTTAGAAATCCTCCATCTTGCAGATGGAGGATTCCCCCAATAGGGTTAGGATTGTGACCCCCTCCCCTTGGGAGGAGGCACAAAGAGGGTGTACCCACCCTCAGGGCTAGTAGCCATTGGCTACTAACCCCCCAGACCTAAACACGCCCTTAAATTTAGTATTTAAGGGCTACCCTGAACCCTAGAAAATTAGATTCCTGCAACTACAAGAAGGACTGCCTAGCTGAAAACCCCTGCAGAGGAAGACCAGAAGACGACAACTGCCTTGGCTCCAGAAACTCACCGGCCTGTCTCCTGCCTTCCAAAGATCCTGCTCCAGCGACGCCTTCCAAAGGGACCAGCGACCTCGACATCCTCTGAGGACTGCCCCTGCTTCGAAAAGACAAGAAACTCCCGAGGACAGCGGACCTGCTCCAAGAAAAGCTGCAACTTTGTTTCCAGCAGCTTTAAAGAACCCTTCAAGCTCCCCGCAAAAGGCGTGAGACTTGCAACACTGCACCCGGCGACCCCGACTCGGCTGGTGGCGATCCAACACCTCAGGAGGGACCCCAGGACTACTCTAAGACTGTGAGTACAAAAACCTGTCCCCCCTGAGCCCCCACAGCGCCGCCTGCAGAGGGAATCCCGAGGCTTCCCCTGACCGCGACTCTTTGAGTCCCAAGTCCCGACACCTGGGAGAGACCCTGCACCCGCAGCCCCCAGGACCTGAAGGACCGGACTTTCACTGGAGGAGTGACCCCCAGGAGTCCCTCTCCCTTGACCAAGTGGAGGTTTCCCCGAGGAACCCCCCCCTTGCCTGCCTGCAGCGCTGAAGAGATCCCGAGATCTCTCATAGACTAACATTGCGAACCCGACGCCTGTTCCTACACTGCACCCGGCCGCCCCCGCGCTGCTGAGGGTGAAATTTCTGTGTGGACTTGTGTCCCCCCCGGTGCCCTACAAAACCCCCCTGGTCTGCCCTCCGAAGACGCGGGTACTTACCTGCAAGCAGACCGGAACCGGGGCACCCCCTTCTCTCCATTCTAGCCTATGTGTTTTGGGCACCACTTGGAACTCTGCACCTGACCGGCCCTGAGCTGCTGGTGTGGTGACTTTGGGGTTGCTCTGAACCCCCAACGGTGGGCTACCTTGGACCAAGAACTAAGCCCTGTAAGTGTCTTACTTACCTGGTTAACCTAACAAATACTTACCTCCCCTAGGAACTGTGAAAATTGCACTAAGTGTCCACTTTTAAAACAGCTATTTGCGAATAACTTGAAAAGTATACATGCAATTTTGATGATTTGAAGTTCCTAAAGTACTTACCTGCAATACCTTTCGAATGAGATATTACATGTAGAATTTGAACCTGTGGTTCTTAAAATAAACTAAGAAAAGATATTTTTCTATACAAAAACCTATTGGCTGGATTTGTCTCTGAGTGTGTGTACCTCATTTATTGTCTATGTGTATGTACAACAAATGCTTAACACTACTCCTTGGATAAGCCTACTGCTCGACCACACTACCACAAAATAGAGCATTAGTATTATCTATTTTTACCACTATTTTACCTCTAAGGGGAACCCTTGGACTCTGTGCATGCTATTCCTTACTTTGAAATAGCACATACAGAGCCAACTTCCTACACCCTGGCATCCAGATAAGTCCCTTGTAACTGGTACTTCTAGTACCAAGGGCCCTGATGCCATGGAAGGTCTCTAAGGGCTGCAGCATGTCTTATGCCACCCTGGAGACCTCTCACTCAGCACAGACACCCTGCTTGCCAGCTTGTGTGTGCTAGTGAGGACAAAACGAGTAAGTCGACATGGCACTCCCCTCAGGGTGCCATGCCAGCCTCTCACTGCCTATGCAGTATAGGTAAGACACCCCTCTAGCAGGCCTTACAGCCCTAAGGCAGGGTGCACTATACCATAGGTGAGGGTACCAGTGCATGAGCATGGTACCCCTACAGTGTCTAAACAAAACCTTAGACATTGTAAGTGCAGGGTAGCCATAAGAGTATATGGTCTGGGAGTTTGTCAAACACGAACTCCACAGCACCATAATGGCTACACTGAAAACTGGGAAGTTTGGTATCAAACTTCTCAGCACAATAAATGCACACTGATGCCAGTGTACATTTTATTGTAAAATACACCCCAGAGAGCACCTTAGAGGTGCCCCCTGAAACTTAACCGACTATCTGTGTAGGCTGACTAGTTTTAGCAGCCTGCCACAAACCGAGACATGTTGCTGGCCCCATGGGGAGAGTGCCTTTGTCACTCTGAGGCCAGTAACAAAGCCTGCACTGGGTGGAGATGCTAACACCTCCCCCAGGCAGGAATAGTCACACCTGGCGGTGAGCCTCAAAGGCTCACCTCCTTTGTGCCAACCCAGCAGGACACTCCAGCTAGTGGAGTTGCCCGCCCCCTCCGGCCAGGCCCCACTTTTGGCGGCAAGGCCGGAGAAAATAATGAGAAAAACAAGGAGGAGTCACTGGCCAGTCAGGACAGCCCCTAAGGTGTCCTGAGCTGAAGTGACTCTAACTTTTAGAAATCCTCCATCTTGCAGATGGAGGATTCCCCCAATAGGGTTAGGATTGTGACCCCCTCCCCTTGGGAGGAGGCACAAAGAGGGTGTACCCACCCTCAGGGCTAGTAGCCATTGGCTACTAACCCCCCAGACCTAAACACGCCCTTAAATTTAGTATTTAAGGGCTACCCTGAACCCTAGAAAATTAGATTTAGGCAACTACAAGAAGAAGGACTGCCTAGCTGAAAACCCCTGCAGCGGAAGACCAGAAGACGACAACTGCCTTGGCTCCAGAACCTCACCGGCCTGTCTCCTGCCTTCCAAAGATCCTGCTCCAGCGACGCCTTCCAAAGGGACCAGCGACCTCGACATCCTCTGAGGACTGCCCCTGCTTCGAAAAGACAAGAAACTCCCGAGGACAGCGGACCTGCTCCAAGAAAGGCTGCAACTTTGTTTCCAGCAGCCTTGAAAGAACCCTGCAAGCTCCCCGCAAGAAGCGTGAGACTTGCAACACTGCACCCGGCGACCCCGACTCGGCTGGTGGAGATCCAACACCTCAGGAGGGACCCCAGGACTACTCTGATACTGTGAGTACCAAAACCTGTCCCCCCTGAGCCCCCACAGCGCCGCCTGCAGAGGGAATCCCGAGGCTTCCCCTGACCGCGACTCTTTGAATCCAAAGTCCCGACACCTGGGAGAGACCCTGCACCCGCAGCCCCCAGGACCTGAAGGACCGGACTTTCACTGGAGAAGTGACCCCCAGGAGTCCCTCTCCCTTGCCCAAGTGGAGGTTTCCCCGAGGAATCCCCCCCTTGCCTGCCTGCAGCGCTGAAGAGATCCCGAGATCTCTCATAGACTAACATTGCGAACCCGACGCCTGTTTCTACACTGCACCCGGCCACCCCCGCGCTGCTGAGGGTGAAATTTCTGTGTGGGTTTATGTCCCCCCCGGTGCCCTACAAAACCCCCCTGGTCTGCCCTCCGAAGACGCGGGTACTTACCTGCAAGCAGACCGGAACCGGGGCACCCCCTTCTCTCCATTCTAGCCTATGTGTTTTGGGCACCACTTTGAACTCTGCACCTGACCGGCCCTGAGCTGCTGGTGTGGTGACTTTGGGGTTGCTCTGAACCCCCAACGGTGGGCTACCTTGGACCAAGAACTAAGCCCTGTAAGTGACTTACTTACCTGGTTAACCTAACAAATACTTACCTCCCCTAGGAACTGTGAAAATTGCACTAAGTGTCCACTTTTAAAACAGCTATTTGTCAATAACTTGAAAAGTATACATGCAATTTTTGTGATTTAAAGTTCCTAAAGTACTTACCTGCAATACCTTTCGAATGAGATATTACATGTAGAATTTGAACCTGTGGTTCTTAAAATAAACTAAGAAAAGATATTTTTCTATACAAAAACCTATTGGCTGGATTTGTCTCTGAGTGTGTGTACCTCATTTATTGTCTATGTGTATGTACAACAAATGCTTAACACTACTCCTTGGATAAGCCTACTGCTCGACCACACTACCACAAAATAGAGCATTAGTATTATCTATTTTTACCACTATTTTACCTCTAAGGGGAACCCTTGGACTCTGTGCATGCTATTCCTTACTTTGAAATAGCACATACAGAGCCAACTTCCTACATGGTTGATGCAAATGAAAGGTGAAAATCCTAAACTGTTGAGGTGGTCCATCTCCCTACAGGGAATGGACTTTATAGTGGAACACAGACCTGGGACTGCCCATGCCAATGCAGATGGCCTTTCCAGGTTCTTCCACTTAGAAAATGAAGACTCTCTTGGGAAAGGTTAGTCTCATCCTCTTTCGTTTGGGGGGGGGGGGTTGTGTAAGGAAATGCCTCCTTGGCATGGTTGCCCCCTGACTTTTTGCCTTTGCTGATGCTATGTTTACAATTGAAAGTGTGCTGAGGCCTGCTAACCAGGCCCCAGCACCAGTGTTCTTTCCCTAACCTGTACTTTTGTATCCACAATTGGCAGACCCTGGCATCCAGATAAGTCCCTTGTAACTGGTACTTCTAGTACCAAGGGCCCTGATGCCAAGGAAGGTCTCTAAGGGCTGCAGCATGTCTTATGCCACCCTGGAGACCTCTCACTCAGCACAGACACACTGCTTGCCAGCTTGTGTGTGCTAGTGAGGACAAAACGAGTAAGTCGACATGGCACTCCCCTCAGGGTGCCATGCCAGCCTCTCACTGCCTATGCAGTATAGGTAAGACACCCCTCTAGCAGGCCTTACAGCCCTAAGGCAGGGTGCACTATACCATAGGTGAGGGTACCAGTGCATGAGCATGGTACCCCTACAGTGTCTAAACAAAACCTTAGACATTGTAAGTGCAGGGTAGCCATAAGAGTATATGGTCTGGGAGTCTGTCAAACACGAACTCCACAGCACCATAATGGCTACACTGAAACCTGGGAAGTTTGGTATCAAACTTCTCAGCACAATAAATGCACACTGATGCCAGTGTACATTTTATTGTAAAATACACCACAGAGGGCACCTTAGAGGTGCCCCCTGAAACTTAACCGACTATCTGTGTAGGCTGACTAGTTCCAGCAGCCTGCCACACTAGAGACATGTTGCTGGCCCCATGGGGAGAGTGCCTTTGTCACTCTGAGGCCAGTAACAAAGCCTGCACTGGGTGGAGATGCTAACACCTCCCCCAGGCAGGAGCTGTAACACCTGGCGGTGAGCCTCAAAGGCTCACCCCTTTGTCACAGCACCGCAGGACACTCCAGCTAGTGGAGTTGCCCGCCCCCTCCGGCCCGGCCCCCACTTTTGGCGGCAAGGCCGGAGAAAATAATGAGAATAACAAGGAGGAGTCACTGGCCAGTCAGGACAGCCCCTAAGGTGTCCTGAGCTGAGGTGACTTTAACTTTTAGAAATCCTCCATCTTGCAGATGGAGGATTCCCCCAATAGGGTTAGGATTGTGACCCCCTCCCCTTGGGAGGAGGCACAAAGAGGGTGTACCCACCCTCAGGGCTAGTAGCCATTGGCTACTAACCCCCCAGACCTAAACACGCCCTTAAATTTAGTATTTAAGGGCTACCCTGAACCCTAGAAAATTAGATTCCTGCAACTACAAGAAGAAGGACTGCCTAGCTGAAAACCCCTGCAGAGGAAGACCAGAAGACGACTACTGCCTTGGCTCCAGAAACTCACCGGCCTGTCTCCTGCCTTCCAAAGATCCTGCTCCAGCGACGCCTTCCAAAGGGACCAGCGACCTCGACATCCTCTGAGGACTGCCCCTGCTTCGAAAAGACAAGAAACTCCCGAGGACAGCGGACCTGCTCCAAGAAAGGCTGCAACTTTGTTTCCAGCAGCCTTGAAAGAACCCTGCAAGCTCCCCGCAAGAAGCGTGAGACTTGCAACACTGCACCCGGCGACCCCGACTCGGCTGGTGGAGATCCAACACCTCAGGAGGGACCCCAGGACTACTCTGATACTGTGAGTACCAAAACCTGTCCCCCCTGAGCCCCCACAGCGCCGCCTGCAGAGGGAATCCCGAGGCTTCCCCTGACCGCGACTCTTTGAATCCAAAGTCCCGACGCCTGGGAGAGACCCTGCACCCGCAGCCCCCAGGACCTGAAGGACCGGACTTTCACTGGAGAAGTGACCCCCAGGAGTCCCTCTCCCTTGCCCAAGTGGAGGTTTCTCCGAGGAACCCCCCCCTTGCCTGCCTGCAGCGCTGAAGAGATCCCGAGATCTCTCATAGACTAACATTGCGAACCCGACGCCTGTTTCTACACTGCACCCGGCCGCCCCCGCGCTGCTGAGGGTGAAATTCCTGTGTGGGCTTGTGTCCCCCCCGGTGCCCTACAAAACCCCCTTGGTCTGCCCTCCGAAGACGCGGGTACTTACCTGCAAGCAGACCGGAACCGGGGCACCCCCTTCTCTCCATTCTAGCCTATGTGTTTTGGGGCACCACTTTGAACTCTGCACCTGACCGGCCCTGAGCTGCTGGTGTGGTGACTTTGGGGTTGCTCTGAACCCCCAACGGTGGGCTACCTTGGACCAAGAACTGAACCCTGTAAGTGTCTGTCTTACTTGGTAAACCTAACAAAAACGTTCGATGGCATCTGTCGCTGTAGATACACATGGTATGCATGAGCTCGCCATCTGGTGTTGGGTCGGAGTGTTACAAGTTGTTTTTCTTCGAAGAAGTGTTTTCGAGTCACGGGACCGAGTGACTCCACCTTCTGTGCTCATTGCGCATGGGCGTCGACTCCATCTTCGATTGTTTTCTTTCCGCCATCGGGTTCGGACGTGTTCCTGTCGCTCCGAGTTTCGGAACGGAAAGATAGCTGAAGACGGAAGATTTTCGACGGTATCGTTGCGATCCGGTTAGAGATAGACACATACGACGACGCGTTGAACATCGAAGCGCTTCGGTGCCCTTCGGGGTAGATTTCGGCACCCCGTCGGGGCCTAGTCGGCCCGACCGCGTGGAGGACAACGCCGATGGAACGGACCCCGTTTCGATTCTGCCCCGAATGCCACAACAAATATCCTTATACGGACCTACACTCGGTCTGTAATCTGTGCCTGTCACCCGAGCACAGCGAAGAATCCTGTGAGGCCTGTCGGGCGTTCCGGTCCCGAAAAACTCTGCGCGACCGTCGAGCGAGAAGACTGCAGATGGCGTCCACGCCAAAAGAGCGTCGACAGTTCGAGACAGAAGAGGAACAGGAGGAATCCTTTTCCATCCAGGATTCAGACTCCGACGAGCTACACTCTACAAGAACTGTGAGTAAGACGTCGAGATCAAACCTTAAAAAAGGAAAGAAGGCCCAGGGGACGCCACTGCCAACCGGCCATGGCTCCACCCAAACTCTCGGTGACCAACAATCGGCACCGAAAAAGGCCCATTCAGTGTCGAGATCGTCCGACTCCGGTCGAGACACCGGCACGCAGCCTCCTCGAGACCGAGAGACTGCTAAACAGAAGCATCGACACCGAGAGTTCGGTGTCGACACGGATCGACGCCGAGACAGTGGCGCCGAAGACCATAGAGGCCCAGAATTTTCGGCACAGAAAAAGAGGAAGGTTACCTCGGAGCCGAAAAAACAATCGACAGGGTTTTCGGAGCCGAAAAAAGCGACATCAGACCCTGTTTCTGGCTCCTACACTGAAGAGCATTCTATGTCTTCTCAAATGAAGAAACATAGATTTGAACAAGAACTGCAATCCACTGACGTGGATCACACGCAAAAGCGTATCTTTATTCAGCAGGGGACTGGGAAGATCAGTACCCTTCCACCTGTCAAACGAAAGAGAACGCTTCAGTTTACTCCTCAGCAACAAACAGCACAAAAGGTAACACCTCCTCCCTCGCC